>NC_090847.1:1345000-1645000 GCF_024217435.2 Syngnathus scovelli | reverse complement strand
AGCTGCACGAGCCACAGAGTGGTATGCGTCCTTAATTACGGTGTAGCAGTGGTCCAGTGTCTGTGCCCCTCTGGTGGGACACGTTATGTGCTGTCTGTATCTGGGGAGTTCGTGTGCGAGGTTCGCCCTGTTAAGATCACCCAGAACAATGATTAGTGAATTTGGTAGAAGTTTCTCCATGTCTGTCACCTGGTCAGCCAGCATCTGCGTGGCTTCACTCGCACGTGCGGGTGGTGGGATGTAAACAGCCGCCATGACGATCGAGGAGAACTCCCGTGGTGAATAGAACGGCCGGCAGTTTATGAAAAGTGTTTCTAGGAGAGGGCTGCAAAACTCTTTCAACACCATGACATCGGTACACCAACGTTCATTAATGTAGAAACAGAGACCACCTCCCTTTGATTTTCCGGAGAGCTCCGCGCTGCGATCTGCACGCGTTAGCCGAAACCCAGCTAACTCCATGGCGTGGTGGGGGGTTCGTTCGCTAAGCCACGTCTCAACAAAACACAGCGCGGCGGATCTGCTGAAGTCCGTGTTCCTTGAAGTGAGGAGCAGCAGTTCGTCCATCTTGTTCGCCAGGGAGCGGACATTCGCCAGATGAATTGACGGTAGGGCAGAATGGAACCCTCTCTGCCTCAGCTTTACGAGGGCTCCCGCTCGTTTTCCGCGTCGCCGCCGTCGCGCTAGCTTGTATAGCACCGCCGCTCCGGCTAAAATCTCCGACAAACAGTCTGAATCAGAGAGAACAGGAGAGAAAATACCAGAAGAAGACTGACCGATGTTTATCAGTGCTTCTCTAGTAAAAGTGATCCGGGATTGGAATTGGGGGGTTAGATCACCAAATGATTCCCGAGCGCGGCACCGCTGCTGCTCACTGCTACCCTCTCCCCCAGGGGATGGATCAAAATCACACGGGGATGGGTTAAATGCAGAGGACAAATTTCACCACACCCAGATATGTGTGTGACGATGATCATTGGGACTTTGGGACTTTTTTAACAACCATTGAGCCCGACATGTGAAGTGTGGTTATTTCTATAACCTGATATAAAGGTCTATATTAGGTCAATATAAGGTCTATGTGTAGCCCTAATTTAGACGACTATATTAGGTTTATGGAATAACCTAAAATAGACAACAATATTGAATCCATCAAATATGAAATATTAAAGCCTACACCAGCAGAAGTTGTGTTGCTTTGTTTTAAACAATCTGTGTGAAGTGTGGTTATTTCTGTAACCTGATATTAGGGCTATGGAATAACCTAAAATAGACGACAAAATTAAATCCATCAAATATGATGATATTTCGAAATATTAAACTCTGAACCAGCTGTAAGTTGTATAAATCATGTACAAAAGTTTTAAACAACCATTAATGATTTTAACCATACGTCTACATGTAGTTTGTCTGACCATGTGTGCGATTGAAATAAGTACCGTGATTTTCTGACTATAAGTTGCATTTTTTTTTTTTTTCATAGTTTGGGGGGGGGGGCGACTTATACTCAGGAGCGACTTATATGTGAATTTTTTTACAAATTTTAAAAATTAAAAAGTCCGCGATGTAGTGAAACTGCGATAAACAAACCGCGATGTGGCAAGGGATTACTGTCATTTGAGTTGAAAGTGACGTCATCAGCAGCCGGCGGTTGTTTACATAAAGGACAAAGGATTCAATCACGGGATGACGAAGATGACGAAGGGCCCCACGTTTGAAGGATTTAATGATTTGGAGTGATATAAGGTTTGAAAAACTTATTTATAGTATAGTTATTTGATGTATTTTATTTCGTGTAGCAACTTGTATATGTTTTTATCGTTACAGTTCAGTAGGTGTTGGCTCGTTGAACTCTTGTTTTGTTAAATAAAGAGCCGTTTATCAAACACACGTCTTTCCTGGTACTTGGTTAACGCTACAATATAGTTATTTACTAGATCTTTGCGGCGCGCGCGCGGCGTTGTTCACATAAAGGAAGAGGAATTTGATCGATGGATTTAATGATTTGGAGTCACACAGATGGTTTGATAATACTGTTGTAATGTGATAGTTATTTGAAATATACTTTATATATCGTTATATGGGTCTGTGGAATAATTGGAAATACAACTTACAACGAGTCCGATGTCAGCTGCGCGGCCATATGCGGCGCATACGCAGCATTGTTTACATTAAGGACGATCGATGGATTTAATGAATTGGAGTTCTTCTTCTTATCGTGGCTACAAGCAACGTTCCCTCTAAGCTGCGCGTCTGCGCAATCGTGCACTGCTCGCACATTATCAGCGC
This sequence comes from Syngnathus scovelli, assembly GCF_024217435.2. Taxonomy (NCBI): domain Eukaryota; kingdom Metazoa; phylum Chordata; class Actinopteri; order Syngnathiformes; family Syngnathidae; genus Syngnathus; species Syngnathus scovelli. Next base: position 1,642,711 of record NC_090847.1, on the reverse strand, counting down.
ACAAGAAAATCTATGCTGCGCATAAAATAATATTCACCATAAACGAATTAATTAATATCTAATATTAGACCGAATCTAATCTATTTAATTAGATCAATAATATGTTAAAAATGCACCCTGGCATACCCTGATAGTAGATGAGAGCACAGACATAACAGTACACAAAATGCTAGTCGTATATATCAAATACAGGGATGATGTTAACTATAAAACTGTGTTTGGTGGCATCATCCAGCTGACAGCATGCACTGCTCAGGATATTGTGCAGGCAATAACTCAGTTTTACTCCGAACATAGACTGGACTTGCAGAGAATGGTGATGATTACCTCTGATGGTGCCTCAGTTATGCGAGGAAAACACAACGGAGTTGCGGCTTTGTTAAAGCGCCAAATACCACACCTAACTGAACAACATTGTGTGGCCCATAGAGAGGACTTGAGCATTGATGATGCATGGAAAAATTTACCTATCATGCGAGATGTGGAAACTTTTCTTAGCAAAGACCTAGCAAAGATCCTTGATGAAGACATACTGTCACTCAGGCCCCTGAACGAAGTGTGATGGCTGTCGCGGCACCAAGCTGTCAATGCTGTTCTGAGGAACTACACTGTGCTTAAAGAATTCTGCAAAAGAGAATTCACCGATAACAGAGATCCAGTGGCAAAGTACTGCTATAAAAAGCTCAGCGATTCAAAGTTCCAAGTTACTGTCACTGCTTTGGGAGATGTTTTGGGTGAGCTAGCACAACTCTGCCTCACTTTACAAAGACGCAACCTGACTGTCATGGAAGGACACTGCTTTGCTAGAGCAAAGATTGAGAAGTTGCGTTCCCAATACTTGAAGGAGAAGGATGTACAGTGGAGTGACCGTGTCAAAGAGGCAATGGGGACCTCATCGGCTGATGGCAGAAATACTGATGAGATTATTCTTTTCATTAGTAAGCTCTGTGATCACATGGATGCCCGTTTTCCAGAGGATGAATTAAAGGAGTGGTCTGCATTTGACATTGAAGCATTGAGCTCAGACATCAGTTTTGACTATGGATCAGCAGACAGTGCCACACTGGCAAAGAAGTATGAGGCCATTCTCCACCACCCACAGTCTATGGAGGCCATTAACACTCAATATGCTGAATTCAAGTACATAATGAAGCAACAACTTAAACAGGGGTCAATCAGCACATTCTCAGATATGGTGGCTGCAGCACTTAGATGTGAGGAGCTAAAGGAGATCTCACAGCTTGTGGATATTTGTGCTACATTTCAAGCTTCCAGTGCAGATTGTGAAAGAGGATTTAGTTTAATGAATCATATCAAAACAGCATCCAGAAATCGTCTTGAAGTGGAACATTTGGACCAACTGATGCGCATAAAGTCAAAGCAAGAAGCAGACGAAGCCATCAACCTGGACAAAGTGTACAGCCATTGGAGAAGTGAGAAGGACAGATGTGAAAAATAAGGTAAAAATTAAAGTCAAATTTGTGCATATTCTAGTGACTTATTTAGATTTTTTTTAAAATTGTAATTAGATATTTTACAGACAGAGTTCCAGGAATTTACACTGTATTACAAGATGTCGTTGAGCAAAATGTGAATGTTTTAATGTGAACAAAATGTTATGTCTGAAAGGTGCATATGCTTCATTTCTTCCAGAACAGGACCCTCTACCAGGCCACAACTGGACCACACCCAGGCCAAAGCAGGACTCTTCTCATGGCCAAAGCAGGACTCTCACATAACACACATAACATATACCATACATACATAAGATTTTTGTCCCCATTTTCTATCCAAACTATGTTGTTCAGGTTATGCTGTAGTAGCATCTCTTTATTAAGAAGCGTCTCCATGTTTTGTTTGTCTCATATGCGTAAGAGGACATGCATTTCTTCTGCTGATGGAGTTAATTGTCCAAGACAGGCAAACCTCCAAAAACAGTCAGATCAGTCAAGGATTGTCCTGAAAAGAGCCAAACTCATTACACTGATATTCAAGATTCAAGAGGTTTTTATTCGCCATGTTTGACCGTGCCAAACAAGGAATTTGACTTCGGTAAATCACAGCCACTGTTCAACATTTAGGTGACTAACAACAGCACTCAGGACATGTGAATAATAAAAGATATTCTCAAACATCCCCTGATCTTAAACTGATCTTAAACTCCCAAGAGGGCAAGGAAAAACTCAAAACTCCAGCTAGGGGAAATGACAAACCTTGAGAAGAGACCACAGATGGGAGGGTCCCTCTTCTAGGATGACCAGGCTGCAATGGATGCAGAGAGGACACATAGTACAAACAGTGTAGACAAAAAAGGTGTGGAAAGCGGGATGTTATTGCACAGTAATGACTCTGAGACTCTAAGAGTGTGAGTTCATCAGAGTGACAGCCTGGGGGAAGAAGCTGTCTCTGTGTCTGCTGGTTTTAGTGTACAGACCTCTATAACGGCGTCCAGAGGGGAGTAGTTTGTTAGGTTACGGATTTTAGTTATTGATCTGACTCCAAATTGCGATCAACACTTAACACATAAATTGCTATGTCCTAATCCACACACTGGCGCACCTAACAATTTTGCGAGTTCGTTCTGTCAAAGAGAAGACCAGTAGATCAATCAGACCAAATTTACCAATTGTTTATTCCTGACAAAGCGCACTAATACAGGCCTGGGTCCCGGGTCCTTCACACTAAAACTCGTGCGTTTTTGTGACCACCAAAAGACGACACATTCTTCCGGGTTGCCCAGTTTTAAAGAAACACAATATGAATATTAAAGCATGCAAAATATTGTGAGATGATTGGTCGATGGCCATCTCCTCCCCGTGTCGGTGTTATCGCTGAGGTCAGGTGGTTGGATTTCCCTGCGAAACCCGGCCACATAGACGTGCTGTTGTTCTCGTTTCTCAACGACCTTGAGGTGTTCTCGTCCGGTACTCCCTGTCTGGGCCTATCCACAACACTTCAACGAAAACAAGTTCATGCAGTTTGCCTGCACATTCTTTGCCACCCACCAATCCACACGAGCACTCCAATACTAAATATTAATATGATTATAAGTTTAACACAACCTTAAAATATGTTTGCAAACTCCCGAAAGCACATTTCCCTTTATTCCCTCTCATGACCTCATTTATGAGGTCATCACCCGTTACCCTAGCAAACAGCTACCAGTGCGCTGTCGGTCCTTCCTTCCCCCCGCTGCTCATGTTGAGTCACCAGGGTATATTGGCCCATCGGTGGCAACGGGCCAACGGTTTTCTCGATCAACCGGACAGTGAGTGACCTAATACATGGAATACAACAACAATCGCATAAAATCATAATTGTAGTAAAAATAGCTACAGCAACAAGCACAGACATGATGAGGCCTTTCCAGCTTCCGAACGTTTTCATCCAATCAGACCAAATATCGGTGTGTACGCCTGAATGATCTTTCATCTTTTTGTTCAGTGTCCTTAGTCCTTCCAACGCCTTGGTCAGTCGGCCTCCTGGTGCCGTGTTGTTTGGGATGAAAGTACAACATGCATCACCAAACATTCCACACACACCATGTTCCTTAGCCAATAGCATGTCCAACGCAATTCTATTTTGGAACGCCATTAACGACGTTGCAGCCAATTGTTCATGAACTGCGGCAAATTATTCAGCTGTATAATTACCCAGTCGTTGGACATTGTAATGAACGTAATTAATACGGTCTACATTTTTATTGGGGGTGACCCATAGGAAGATACTTTCGAATCCCGAGGACACTTGATTAACAAGTTTATACTTATCTGGCACACCCCGGGGCACTCCTATAGCGTCAATATATGTTGGATCGTCGTCGCTCAACCACGGGGGCAAAACGTCTCTTTTGGCTCGCTTCAGGAGCCCCGCCAGTGGGTACTCCAGGTTCCAATTGAGATTCTGTATTTCAATGGGGACAACCACCACAGGCATTATCAACGACACGAGGGCACAGATACCTGATGCATTCTTCGGCAAGCGATCCTATAATTTGTCATCGCCACACCACAACCAGATGTCACTGGTCTTCCTCTGCTCCTTCCATCACTGCTGGGTGAATTCTGGCATGTCCTGGCTTGAAAACAAGTGAATTTGGAAAAAAAACTTTGTATATCACAATTACAAATTGAAACCTACTCACCCATTTCTATTTTACCACTCCCCCCTTTGACACATTCACCCAATGTGTCATTACGTAACAAAAGGAACCTGCAAAGCGTCCCCCTTCATCACCACACTCATTGTAGCCAGGCCCGCGGAACCTCTAGTTACCATCTGGGCCCCGGGATCATCACCCCAAGTCCTTGAAACTTGACTGTCCACCACACACACTCGGCAACACAAACAAAAATCATCGCACTCCTGTCAGTGAGCTTATAGCCCGGCTGACAGCGGACATTTGTACACAGAAAAACAGACATCAAATATTAAAATAAAAACAGTCATAAAATGAATCCTGGCGCCAGCGGATCATGTCCTGAAAACCACGTCATCAATAAGTTCATCATAAAAACCAAAAGGGCAAGGGTTAACATATTCTTGTAAAGCCAACACAAACTTTCCAAGAACACAATCGACAACCTGCAAGAAGGAAAACAAGTTACGCAAGCAACGCGCAATCCGCTCCTTGGCTGGTGGCTGATGCTGCAAAAAAAAAAAAAAAAAATCAAGTCACACAGAAAAACAAAGCAGAGCGTGCTATTGTCGCAAACACGTTCAAGCGTCAAACAATTGGTCACTGTCCACCTAGTCCGTCACCCCGTCGGGTGAGCTCAAAGTCGTCACACGTCAAATCGTCCAAAGTCTTGCAGTTTGATACTAGTTCTGTCTTGTCTGACCATATCACTGAAATGGGCCTTCTCCATCACACCGTTTTGTTGTCGATGGTGCCCCTGATTGATCATTGAGCCATGGTTCCGGTCAGAACTCATCACTTACCAGTTCCAGACCCTCCAGTCTGTACCACCCCTTCAGGTGAGAGGAATTTTATCCTCAATTGCAAACACATCACCCCAACTTCAGACCTCTCTGGCCAATCATACTGCGCACACACAGTCATAGATGATCACATGCGCACGCACCTATCCACACACTCGCAGACACACACATCCGTCTCTATCACTCAGCTCTCCTCCCACACTAAGCAAAGTTAGTATGTTAGTGTGCAGGCAAACATTGACTCCTAATAATACCTCTTCACATTTGGACATACTTGTCAACATGACCTATTGTAAAATCTCCAATTCAATTTTCCATAAACTCGCCCATCAGATTCATCGCAAATTGCCATATATGTCTATCTGGGGCGGGACGACTGTGGGACCCGCGTGTCAGGGGAGCCTCCATAACTTCAGATTGCTCCTACAAACTCGATCTCTATTAATTATCCTAATTAAATTCGATAAAGATGGGTCCGACTATTCCCTCTGGATTTTTACGTCATCATTTGGCTCTCCCCCTTTTTCCTGTTGTCTAGCTCAAATATGTTTCTCAGTCTGCTTCTCTTTATTGCCCCTCTTGGCGAGTCTCACTCCCCCCTTTTTTCTCTTCCTAAAAATCCTGCCTGTCACACCATCCAGCACCTCTCCCTGCTTCCTTAAATCGTCACCTATTTCCACTCCTTTCATCCACTCCCTCGCGCGGTCTGCCCCCCTCTGCAAAGCTGCAGCTTGTTTCTTACCGTTTTAGCCTATTTGTTTTATCCAACTCTGTTCAATCTCTGACTATGATGCTTTTCTCTGTAGCTCTACGCATTATTCAATTTTTTATCAAATCTCCTCAGTTCTGTCAAACTCAGTGCACAATGAAGCTCCTGTCCACCTTGACCCAAGCTCCACCCAGTTTGGTAACGCCGCAGCAAGGAGTGCGATTTGGCTGTCGGACACTTCTTTTGCAGCACCTCACACTCTCAAGTTGGTGTTCTTTTGTGGTTGCTTCAGAGCCAACCCATCCATCACTCTCGAATAAGTCCATTGTTCAAATGAGTCCATTTTCATCTTTGTGATTTCCTCCGCTTCTCACTGTCTTTTCTCGTCCCCGAGGATGTCGTCTTTCCTCCGGGGTGTACTTGCCCCCTCCAAGCACAACAACAGTCTTTCTTTGTCCTTGCCAAAGGTCAAAGGTGCCTCAAAGCCAGGCACCGTTTTGTAGTCGTCCACGGCTGCAGGCGGAGTCTTGGGATCGAGTTTCAGGGATCCTGGCACTGAGAGTGACAGACTGGGACATCAAACTTGTAAGACTATTTCCAAATGTAGCTGCTGCCATCAATTCACTAGTAACGTTTGTTTACCAAATGTCAAATTCTCCTAGTATCAGCGATCTCATCTTTATATTGTAAGTCCTGCAACTCATCCTATTTCCGAGCCACGTTTATTCTATAGTTCCAATTTAATGCGACAGTACATTGTGTCTTCAATATCATTATTCAAAATTAACTCATCGAGGTCTGTGCTCTACATCTTGCCCTGATCTATGTCTTGACCTCTCAAACGTTATTACCTGTGTCATGCTTGCTCAAAAATGTGCCTTAGAATATGGTGCTGTGAATTTCCAATCTCCCCGATCAAATCGGATCCCGCTTCTCAGCTCTTCTTTCTCATGCTCCTGTTAGCCTGCAATTGTCCAAATCAAAAATGTTATTTTCTTTTAACTGTCTTTCTTTTGAACCTCTAAATCGCTCGTGTTGCTAACCTAACCTAACCTTAAAGAATGGACAAACAGATTACTCCCAATAGCTCCTCATTATTTACGAGTTAGCCCCCCTTTCTTGAACATTCTCTGATCCATGCCGTCTTCCTCCTCACACGCCTGCACCCACACAGGGTGTCCACATAAACGCACACACCGAGCGCGCACACAACCGCACGTACACACACACAGACAAAGGGATTCGAATCCATCCCTCATGTAGCTTCTTTGCCACTTTCTATCGGTCAATACCACTCACAATTTGCGCTTCCACATCAGCATATACATTCCTTCAATCTCACTGCTTCAAACATTCACTGAGAAACTCACACTGTCCCTGCCCCGCCCGGGCCATAGCCGTGCGAGGGGGGGTCGCGGCATCAATGTTGACCGGTTACAGGCTGGCCATTTCCTGCAACAATCATGATGCCGGCCCACCGCCCGCACGAGCATAGCACAGGCCCACGCACACAGCCCAGACCCGCGACTACGCGCGAGTGCAGGCACGCTCATCAGTCTCAACCTCTCAAAGGGCAGGCCAACTTTGCTGTTGCGCCCTTCATCATGTTCACATTCCACATCTTTCAATGTCTTCTACACAACATTTGTTCTCTCTTATTCTCATCCTATCAAGCCACCGTTCTAGTAACTTTCTGTCACACGCCTTATTTTCTCTACTGCCACACCTTGCTCATCTTAGTTTCTCTAACCAACTTAAACACACCATTGTCCACTTCTCAATTTCCCTATTATCGCTCAAAAGCCTCCTAAACATTCTCCATTACTGATTTCTTCCATAGAGCACACATCTCATTCACACACACTCATATACACACCCACTCATGAGGATCCTCTGCGCGCACACACACTCTCACCCCAATTTGATTCATTTTGGATATTTTAGCGGTCTGATCTCTCACAGGAGGAACTGTTACCACCGGATATTTTTTGAGGAGGCCTCACTTCCCCTCGGGGATCTCTAAAAAAACCCAGCTATTTGAATACAATCGTCACCGCACCCTTGTCCGCCACGACGAAGCACTAGGTCCCTGACCTATCCGTAGTACGCGTAAGTCCCTGACTTTACCGTACACGTTACACACGTAAGTTCCAAACTTATTCACCGTATGTATCTTAACTTCATGCACACCTTATTTGATCTGAACGACAGTCTCCTCTTAAATTTCCTCTTTCAATTTGCAGCATTTCGACTTTTAGTAACAGGTGTTCTGCTTACCTTATCGGTGATGAGCTCAGGGTTGAGGTGACGTCGTACCAGCTCAACGTTGTGCGCTTATTCCAAACGGTTCGCCGACCGGGAGACAGTGTCCCTGACACTGTCCGGTGTCTTGGCTAAAGACCACGAGTTGTCAATTACCCTTCTCTTGACATCACGTCCGCGGTCACCAAGAAATTGTTAGGTTACGGATTTTAGTTATTGATCTGACTCCAAATTGCGATCAACACTTAACACATAAATTGCTATGTCCTAATCCACACACTGGCGCACCTAACAATTTTGCGAGTTCGTTCTGTCAAAGAGAAGACCAGTAGATCAATCAGACCAAATTTACCAATTGTTTATTCCTGACAAAGCGCACTAATACAGGCCTGGGTCCCGGGTCCCTCACACTAAAACTCGTGCGTTTTTGTGACCACCAAAAGACGACACATTCTTCCGGGTTGCCCAGTTTTGAAGAAACACAATATGAATATTAAAGCATGCAAAATATTGTGAGATGATTGGTCGATGGCCATCTCCTCCCCGTGTCGGTGTTATCGCTGAGGTCAGGTGGTTGGATTTCCCCGCGAAGCCCGACCACATAGACGTGCTGTTGTTCTCGTTTCTCAATGACCTTGAGGTGTTCTCGTCCGGTACTCCCTGTCTGGGCCTATCCACAACACTTCAACGAAAACAAGTTCATGCAGTTTGCCTGCACATTCTTCGCCACCCACCAATCCACACGAGCACTCCAATACTAGATCTTAATATGATTATAAGTTTAACACAACCTTAAAATATGTTTGCAAACTCCCGAAAGCACATTTCCCTTTAAAGTCTTGGATAGATGGGAGGTTGACTCCAATTATCTTTTCTGCAGTCCTTATTGTCCGTTGCAGTCTGTGCTTGTCTTGTTTGGAGGCCGATCCAAACCAGACAGTGATGGAGGTGCAGAGGACAGACTGGATGATGGCAGTCTTCAGCAGCTCCCGCGGCAGGTTGAACTTCTTGAGCTGTCTCAGGAAGTACAGCCTCTGCTGGGCCTTCTTCCGGACAGAGTCTATGTGGCCGGTCCATTTCAGGTCCCGAGATTGTGGTTCCCAGGAACTTGAAGGTGTCTGATGAGGGAATAGTATTACTGCGGATAGTGAGGGGTGAAAGTGGTGAAGGGCCTCACCTGAAGTCCACTGTCATCTCCAAGGTCTTGAGCGGGTTCAGGTCCAGGTGGTTTTGGCTGCACCAGTGGACCAGCCGCTCCACCTCCTGTCTGTACGCAGTCTCATCACCGTTCCGGATCAGTCCGATGAGAGTGGTGTCGTCTGCATACTTCAGGAGCGTCACAGAAGAGTAATTTGCGGAGAAATCGTTGGTGTAGAGGGAGAAGAGCAGTGGGGAGAGGACACACCCCTGAGAGGCTCCGGTATTGGTGGTCAGGGTGTCAGATGTGATGCTCCCCAGCCTCACACGCTGTCTCCTGTTGGTCAGGAAGCTGGTGATCCACTGACAGGTGGAGGCAGGCACCGCGAGCTGGATGAGCTTCTGTTGGAGGATGTCAGGAGCGATGGTGTTGAACGCCGAGCTGAAGTCCACAAACAGGATCCTGGCGTACTTTCCTGGGGTGTCCAGGTGTTGCAGGATGTAGTGCAGTCCCATGTTGACCGCATCATCCACTGACCTGTTTGCCCGGTAGGCAAACTGGAGGGGGTCCAGCAGGGGGCCCGTGACATCCTTCAGGTGGTTCAGCACGAACCTCTCGAAAGATTTTATGACCACAGATGTCAGTGCAACAGGTCTATTGCGAGTCATTCAGACCTGTGATGGCGGGCTTCTTGGCCACTGGAACGATGGTGGAGCTCTTGAAGCACGAGGGCACCTCACACAGCTCCAGGGATTGGTTGAATATCCGTGCAAAGGTGAGCGCCAGCTACTCAGCGCAGACTTTCAAGCTGAAAGGTGACACGCCGTCTGGGCCCGGTGCCTTCCTGATCTTTTGTCTCCGGAACATCTGGCGCACTTCCTCCTCGCGAATCTGGAGTGCGGGCGCGGCCTCTGCAAGAGAGAGAGTCGGTGACCACGGTGATGGAGGTGTGGACAGAGCAGTTGTGGGGGGAGGTGAGTATGTGGATTGTGTGGATTGTGCTGCAGGAGGTCCCGTTGTGTGGGAGGACCGATCAAACCTGCAGTAGAACCTGTTTAGCTGGTCAGCGAGCCTTGGGCTCTCCACAGGACGGGGGGTTCGTTTCTTGAAGCCCGTGATGCTCTGCAGGCCTTTCCACACTGTTGAGGGATCAGGATTGGCAGAGAGGTGTCTCTCCAGGCTCTCCCCGTAACACCTCCTGGCTTTCCTGACCTCTCGGTTCAGTGTGTTTCTGGTCTGCTTGAACAGGTCCCGGTCGCCGCTCCTGTAGGCCTCCTCCTTGACTTTGCGCAGCCTCCTAAGGTTCGGTGTAAACCAAGGTTGGTCGTTGTTGTACGTGCAGAAGGTCTTAGTCTGCACACACAGATCCTCACAAAAACTGATGTATGATGTGAAATTAGAGTTGAAAAACGAAATTTAGGAGAATTTGGGAAATTTGAAAATGTCCCCAATATGATTTTAATGTGCTGAATGATGTGAATGTCAAACTGGAAGGATGGAAATGCTTTGGAATGGGTTGAATCGGTTGAAAAATGTAGAAATAATAAGTGAAATGTCGGCGCACCTAGATTTAGTGCTGGTGCACCTAAATGAAAGCGTTTAGAGCAGGGGTGTCAAACTCATTTTTGTCGAGGGCCGCATCATAATCATAGTTTCCTTCGGAGGGCCATTATGACTGTCAATATATGATATACAGTATAAGCTACACAACAAACTGATGAATAACAACAGTTTTGAAATCAGAGACGAGTAAAAGCAGATATTTGAAAAGATGCATGATAATAAAACTTGATCAATATCTTTATTTTTTTAAAAATGAAGACAATTTGCAATTTTAGTATTGACACAAATTGATGCACAATTTGTCTTTGCGGGCCACATAAAATGATTTGGCGGGCCGTATCTGGCCCCCGGGCCTTGAGTTTGACACCTATGGTTTAGCGTATCCATTGCCAAAAGTTAATCTGGCGCTTTGATGATGTTATTTAGGGTCATCATGGTGAGATTTAAAGTCGTCATGATGGGATAAAAAATCATCATGCCTAACTAAACTCATGATTTAAAGTCAAAATTGACAACAATTGAGAAGTGAGAGGATGACATAAAAATATGGCTGAAAATAACACTTGACTGAGTTGCGTCTGACGGTGACCCAATGAAAAATCGCAAAAGCTCCAGTATTGAGTTCAAATTTAGATTGAAATACTTTATTGTTAAACGTTTTGGCATGTCTATTCACATCATACGTTATGTTAACAAGTCTTTATGTTAATACCAGTAGTCTAAACGCAATTGCATTTTAAGTGTCATTGAGTTGTGGATATTATATGCACAAATTTAAAGTTACCAGTTTGATATCATAGTGTTTGCTCATTTGTACTGTGTTAATTGAATCAAATAAGAGAGAGCAAAGCTAAACTATATCCACTAACCTTCCCAAACGGAATCTGAAACGCATGAAAATAGAAGAAGCTCACAAACAAATCCACAAACACATTAAATAAAAGAGATACTAAGTGTTAACAAATCAATAAAAGGAACACAAAAGGACATTTTGTTGTTAGGAAATTAAACATTTAACATTTATTGATCAACATTCATTCACACATTCAATTAAGTTCAACAATTCAATTAATTTCAACAATTCCTTCAACATTTATGCATCAACATTCATTCATTCATGCATTCATTCACACATTCAATCTTTGTCGCGTCATTCTGCACACGAGTGACAGTGATGGGCATCCCATCTTGTGGGATATGGGGGGGCTGGCTGAAATTTCCACACATTAAGCTTGATGCTTATCACTTCACCCAAACGGAATCTGAAACGCATGAAAATAGAAGAAGCTCACAAACAAATCCACAAACACATTAAATAAAAGAGATACTAAGTGTTAACAAATCAATAAAAGGAACACAAAAGGACATTTTGTTGTTAGGAAATTAAACATTTAACATTTATTGATCAACATTCATTCACACATTCAATTAAGTTCAACAATTCAATTAATTTCAACAATTCCTTCAACATTTATGCATCAACATTCATTCATTCATGCATTCATTCACACATTCAATCTTTGTCGCGTCATTCTGCACACGAGTGACAGTGATGGGCATCCCATCTTGTGGGATATGGGGGGGCTGGCTGAAATTTCCACACATTAAGCTTGATGCTTATCACTTCACCCAAACGGAATCTGAAACGCATGAAAATAGAAGAAGCTCACAAACAAATCCACAAACACATTAAATAAAAGAGATACTAAGTGTTAACAAATCAATAAAAGGAACACAAAAGGACATTTTGTTGTTAGGAAATTAAACATTTAACATTTATTGATCAACATTCATTCACACATTCAATTAAGTTCAACAATTCAATTAATTTCAACAATTCCTTCAACATTTATGCATCAACATTCATTCATTCATGCATTCATTCACACATTCAATCTTTGTCGCGTCATTCTGCACACGAGTGACAGTGATGGGCATCCCATCTTGTGGGATATGGGGGGGCTGGCTGAAATTTCCACACATTAAGCTTGATGCTTATCACTTCACCCAAATCAGACACATCCTCCACCACCTCTTCCCCATAGAGTATCCCAAAAACGGTGATGATGAGGCTGGAGTTGCAGGCCTGTTGAATAAAAAAAAATAATAAAAAAAATCAAATTAGTGTTTATGAATGGAAAACGTTTACCAAAGGTGGAAAATAACAAAGTACAGATATGTTAAATCTTAACAGAAATGGAAGTTAGTGGTAAATTTGCCAGTTAATGAGGTTTAAATGTTGATTATAGTGCATTATGAAATTTGGGATACTAAGCTTGGCTAGAATGCAATCTGGGAGAGTATTTTACCATCAGAGAAAAGTTCTCTCTGCTTCAGGAAAGGAAATGATAGATTATAGATGCACTGTATTTAATATGCACATGCGTTTAATAAAAACTCAAGAGCACACTGAAATGAAACTGACTTCAATAAATGTGTTAAACCGAAAATAGCCCAGTCAGAAATCACAAATTCTTAAAATTCTTAAAAAGCACATTCTTTAAAAAGGCATTTTTTTAGTCTTGGAACGGATTAATTTTTTTTCCATTGTTTGTAAAGGGAAAAATAGATTGAGAACCTGATCCCAGTTCATCTTGGAAAAGGGAATAATAAGCAATAAGCAAGCACCTTTTCAATTCCACTGCTATGAAGCCATTTACTAACCTTTACATCTGTGTATGTTGTAGAATGGAGCATTACTCCTGACTCGGTCACCTGGGCACTCAGGTGTGTGAATTGGAAGGAACCCCCTACCTTCAGCTCTACTAGATTAGCCTCCCGCCAAAGGCCAATTTTGCGGTAGTTTAAAAATGCGTATAAGTATAAGTATGCGTGCAAAGTGGGAAGTACAAATGGCTACTTACTTTACTTAAGTGTTAAACTCCGAATTGGCGCAAGGCGGTTCCCTCCTTGGCGCACCATGCAGATTGGACGCATCTAAAGTGGACCAAATTGATATCCCAATTACAATAATTGTGTTTGACAATGAGTGTGTCTTGTGTCTGTGTACACAACCTTAAAGATGACAAAAAAATAACGTTTGGTACCTCAGTACTAAACAGAGGATTTCAATGATATTGTGTGTGTGTGTGGGGGGGGGGGGGAGCTTTGTAACAGGTAATGCAGGTAACTTACATCGGTTATTATGCCATCCAGTGACACCCATCTCCTCAGGGAGTTTTTTGACTACCTCCTGAGGAGATGATACCACTGAGTTGGGGTAGACCAGGGCCCTGGCCTCTTCCTCCAACTGTGGGCTGGTGTGCACTGGGTCTGACCGTGAACATCAAGAAGACCTAGGTGCTACATCAACCCCCACCCAACCAGCCATCTACTCCGCCCATCATAAATGTGGACAACACTGCACTTGAATATGTTCACCACTTCCCCTACCTCGGCAGCCTTCTCTCCTCCAAAATGGACATTGACTCTGAGGTCAAGCATCGCCTGAGCTGTGCCAGTGGAGCGTATGCCAGACTGCGGAAAAGAGTCTTTAAAGACAGAGACCTCCGGGTTGACACCAAGCTCCTGGTTTACAAAGCTGTGGTTCTCCCCACCTTACTTTATGGGGCAGAATCATGGACAACCTACAGCACCTACCTACTAAGAGCTCTTGAACAACACCAGAGAACCTTGAGGAAAATACTCAGGATCAAATGGGAGGAAAGACACACAAACATCAGCGTTCTGGAGGAAGCCAGGATACCGAGCATCACCACCTTAATAATGCAGCACCAACTCCGATGGACAGGACATCTCATCCGCATGGCTGACACCCGCCTCCCCAAACAGATGTTATACTCCCAGCTGAAGAGAGGTCCGCGAGCCCCGGGCGGGCAAAAGAAACGTTTCAAGGACAACCTCAAGTCCAATCTCAAGAAATTCCAAATAACATCTCAGGACTGGGAGCGCATCACCTTGAACAGGAACTGCTGGAGGGCAGCGGTGCAAGAAGATGCAGCACATCACAAAAAGGAACTCCGCCGTGTCGCAGAAACCAAATCACAACGCTGTAAGGAAAGACAAAAACAGGCTCCAGCACGACCACAACCCACCACCACTTTCACCTGCCCACACTGCAGATAAATATGTGGATCCCGGATCGGTCTCTACGCCCACCTGCGGACCCACAAGTAGATGACCCAGAGAAGAAGACAGTCATACTCGTCCCGAGTGACTGCCGATGATGATGAATTGAAACGCAAAACAAACATGTATTTTTGACTGACTAATTAATTACTAATTACACGTTCACTGACTGATCCGTTGATGCACGGGAAGGCAGTTCACTCATTGACCCGTTCGCGAACGGGAAAGTTAGGATTCGTTCCCTCACTGATCCGTTCTCGCGATGAACTGAAAATGCAAATCACTCACTGATTCGTTCACTCGCAGATTCGTTCTTTGGTGAACGGGAAATGCAATCCCCGGCTTGTTCGTGAACGGGAAGTTACGTCACTGACTCGTAAAGTCCCTCCTCCATCTAACGCTCGCTGGCGCTGCTGATTGGTCTTCACGAGTGAGTGAGTGACAGACAGCATTGCTGCTATGCCATTGCCAGCCGACACACGTTATGCTAACATTGATGTTTTAATTTTGTGTTTGTTGGCTTGTAGTTGATGGTGTTAATATACCAAATGTGTTTGTGTTTGAATACAAGGTTGAAAAAAACCCGTTATGCCGACATCTTTTTATTTTGGGGGGCACCAACTCATATAACAACGTAAAACACATACATATTGTCATATAAAGCAGTTAACCAAATGTCTGATTTTTATGTTTTGATTGGCGAATATAAAAGCAAAAAATAACCAAACAAGTTATAACATAAATGTTTAATCATAATAATAATAACCATAACTAGAAATGCAATTTCTGGAGAAATTGCGTGTGAAGGCGAAGAAGCTGAAAAAATCTTGGGGAATGCTTTTTGTGTTAAGCGCAAAAAAAGGATTTGGGGTTACTTCCGGTTTAATTTACATAATTCGACCACTTCACCCTGTGAATACACAAGTTTTAGTGGGAGTCCACCTTGCGGTATTGTTGGCGGCTCAGCAAAGGCCTTGCTCCACACACTCAAGGCAATACTTGTTTCGACCCCCTCCCCATCCACCAGCTTGACCTCCTCCTCTTCAATCATTAGTCCTATAGCCAGTAATTCAACAGTTGACTCGTAGACCTAGTGATTAAAAACACAATTAGGTTTGCTCAGGTGAAAACTGAGAACAATTATATAACTCAAAGGTCACAAATAAGTCTATAAAGTTAAAGGTCAATTCATCACAGTCACATCACATACAATTACTAATTCACAGGGTGTCAATAAAGTCCTTCCATTATCTGTACCGTTTTGTCCCCACCACGGGGGGTTGTTCGCAGACGCGCTGGTCACAATTCAACAGCCTTTCTCATAAAGTTGTAAAATTTGAACGAGATTGTATGGAAAGCCGGCATTCGTAGTATTCTACTCGTTCATTAAAAACAACCTAAACTGATGAAATTCCTTTTCCATTTTACAGCCTTTTCTTTACTCACTGATATCTTTGAATATTGTGTCGTGTTGAGAGACAGCCCAAATTCATTGGTCACGGTGTTCAAGTGAGTGAAGGTGTACAATGCCCCAACCTTGATCGGGGTCAAGTTGGCCTCCCTCCACACCGCCACTCTTACCACAGCTTACTTGTTTTACATATACGATGCTCAATGGCACCAAATGAGCCTCACGTACCGACACCATTCTGCTTGGCTGTTTCTAAATTGGAACAAACAGACATACGATTGTGTTATCCTGCAATGTTTAATGCAAGGGAACACATTTTTGTATTTTTAGTAGTTCTAAATATATATTTAAACATGCATGTGTGCGTGAAGTAAACTTACACTTTCAACATGGCCCTCAATAGTTACCAGCCCCTCCGGAGGGTTTTCAAGCACTTGGCTTAGAGACACTGGCACCGACGTGGGGAAGATGAGCTGGATTGCCTCAGCCTGCAAGTCATCACTACACTCTACATGCGCCACCATGTACATTTTGCCGGTTGGTTTTGCAAAACAGCACATTCGGGTTTCTCGCATCCGTGGTAAAATGGGAAAACACATAACTGTTGCCCTCTGTGACTTTCAGGTGACTAAAAAGGGTCAACTTGATAGCACTGGTACCGTCACAGAGGGCAACAGTCTCATTTCGTAGCTGCCGTCCATTTGAACGATTGAAGCACCATCCGGCTTCCAGCCTCTGGCCCGGGTGTCCCTCCTTATCCCCACCACTTTTAGCGTTTATGACTTTTCTGTTCATTCTGAAAGAGAAAGTGACAATTAAGATCCAGAATTTTTTGGATCATTTTTTTTTCAATGTGACTCCAAGTATGTGAAGTGAATGTCTAAAAATGTGCAAAGTACTTCGCAATCTGGCACATGTGTCACGGTCGGGTGGAGCATGGAGCAGGACGACCAAGTGCAGCTTGGACCAGGGTTTATTGAAGCAACTCAAAATACAGACTCGGTAAACTGACATGACTTAAACAATAACTTGACTGACTGACCGGGACGTGGAACAAGAAGACAGCAGGACATGACGGCACCAAGACAGGACGACAACACCGTACGACAGCAACCAAAACCAAAACCAATACCAAAACCAATACCAAAACCAATACCCCGACAGGGAGAGAGGGGCAGACAGGACTTTTATACACGACAGGTAACGAGAGGCAGGTGGGAGCAATCACACTGATCATGGGCACACAGGAGGGGAGGGGCGAGCACACAGACAGAAACCAAGACAAACACATAGTGGAGCAGTTGGGGGCGAGACGTGACAGAACGCCCCCCACAAGGGACGTCTCCCGACGTCCCAAAAAAAAAAAACTAGGGGAACCGAACCGCACCGCACTCGGGCGGCGACTTGGGGAACCGAACCGCACCGCACTCGGGCGGCGACTTGGGGAACCGAACCGCACCGCACTCGGGCGGCGACTTGGGGAACCGCACCGCACTCGGGCGGCGACTTGGGGAACCGAACCGCACCGCACTCGGGCGGCGACTTGGGGAACCGCACCGCACTCGGGCGGCGACTTGGGGAACCGAACCGCACCGCACTCGGGCGGCGACTTGGGGAACCGAACCGCACCGCACTCGGGCGGCGACTTGGGGAACCGAACCGCACCGCACTCGGGCGGCGACTTGGGGAACCGAACCGCACCGCACTCGGGCGGCGACTTGGGGGACAGATCCGCACTCGGGCGGCGACTTGGGGGACAGATCCGCGCTCGGGCGACGACTGCGGGGACAGATCCGCACCTGGGCGGCGACTGCGGGGACAGATCCGCACTCGGGCGGCGACTGCGGGGACAGATCCGCACTCTGGCGGTGACTTCGGGGACAGAACCGCACTCGGGCGGCGACTGCGGGGACAGATCCGCACTCTGGCGGTGACTTCGGGGACAGAACCGCACTCGGGCGGCGACTGCGGGGACAGATCCGCACTCTGGCAGCGACTGCGGGGACAGATCCGCACTCTGGCGGCGACTGCGGGGACAGAGCCGCACTCTGGCGGCGACTGCGGGGACAGATCCACTGCGGGGACAGAGCCGCACTCTGGCGGCGACTGCGGGGACAGATCCGCACTCTGGCGGCGACTTCGGGGACAGAACCGCACTCGGGCGGCGACTGCGGGGACAGATCCGCACTCTGGCGGTGACTTGGGGGACAGAACCGCACTGGGGCGGCGACTTAAGGGACAGAACCGCACTCCGGCGGCGACCTAGGGGACAGAGCCGCACTCTGGCGGTGACCTAGGGGACAAAGCCGCACTCTGGCGGCGACTGCGGGGACAGATCCGCACTCTGGCGGTGACTTCGGGGACAGAACCGCACTCGGGCGGCGACTGCGGGGACAGATCCGCACTCTGGCGGTGACCTAGGGGACAGAACCGCACTCCGGCGGCGCCCTAGGGGACAGATCCGCACTCGGGCGGCGACTGCGGGGACAGATCCGCACTCGGGCGGCGACTGCGGGGACAGATCCGCACTCTGGTGGTGACTTCGGGGACAGAACCGCACTCGGGCGGCGACTGCGGGGACAGATCCGCACTTGGGCGGCGACTGCGGGGACAGATCCGCACTCTGGCGGTGACTTCGAGGACAGAACCGCACTCGGGCGGCGACCTCGGGGAACAGAACCGCGCTCGGGCGGCGACCTAGGGGACAGAACCGCACTCCGGCGGCGACCTAGGGGACAGAGCCGCACTCTGGCAGTGACTTGGGGAACAGAACCGCACTCGGGCGGCGACTTCGGGGAACAGAACCGCACTCGGGCGGTGACTGCGGGGACAGATCCGCACTCTGGCGGAAACTCGGGGAAACACAACCGCACTGGGGCGGCGACTTGGGAAGTCTGTACCGCGATCGGCGGCCACTCACAAAGTCCGTACAGTGATCGGCGACATTCGGAAGGCGGGGCTCTGTGCGGCGGCAAGAGCCATCACGCGCCGCAGCAGTGGGAGTGGAGCCAGGGACGATCGCGGGTCCGACGCAGCTGGCTTGGATGTCTGGCGACGTTCGCGGGTCCTGCGACGCTGGGGTGGAGCCCGATGGCGGCCGTGAGTCTGATGACGCCGGGAGGCACTCCAACGGCGGCCGTGGGTCCGGCGTCGCGGCACCCGAGTCCGACGACGGTCGTAGAGGCGATGGTGCCGGGAGGAACTCCGATGGCGGCCGTGAGTCCGGCGTCGCTGGAGCAAGATCCGATGGCAGCTGCAAGCCCATGGCGCTGGAACAAGCTTCGACGACGATCGGGCGTCGCAGCAGGAGCTGGTGGTGGAGGGGGGTCCAAGCGCTGGTCGTTGTGATGGTCGGATCATTCTGTCACGGTCGGGTGGAGCATGGAGCAGGACGACCAAGTGCAGCTTGGACCAGGGTTTATTGAAGCAACTCAAAATACAGACTCGGTAAACTGACATGACTTAAACAATAACTTGACTGACTGACCGGGACGTGGAACAAGAAGACAGCAGGACATGACGGCACCAAGACAGGACGACAACACCGAACGACAGCAACCAAAACCAAAACCAATACCAAAACCAATACCAAAACCAATACCCCGACAGGGAGAGAGGGGCAGACAGGACTTTTATACACGACAGGTAACGAGAGGCAGGTGGGAGCAATCACACTGATCATGGGCACACAGGAGGGGAGGGGCGAGCACACAGACAGAAACCAAGACAGACACATAGTGGAGCAGTTGGGGGCGAGACGTGACAACATGCATAACCCACTGCTGCATTTGGGGACAAGGTGAAGCATTTTTAGCCTTCACTCGAACTAATTGCAAAAAGGATGACCGAAAGCAGCCAAAGCAACATTAAATGTTGCTTGTTTTTGTAACATGTGATTTTACTAATTATCCCTTGTTTGTTTGTGTATCGACTTTAACTTTAAACCAGCAATGTCATTCCTCGTTAACTCAAATTGCAAGCACATGGGTATGGCCATTTTGTCCCATTGTGCACACACGGACAGCCAATTTTCCTCATGCAAAAGCCTTGCTTGCAGACTTTGAACAGCCTTCTTATGACACAGCATTAATTTTCACGGGTAAAACAATATAGCAGATTTAAAAGTGCCGCCTATGCTTGTTTTACAATTTGTTTTCACTTTCATGCATCTGATGGAGTTAATTCATACCAAATTCATCAGAGTGTACCTCAGAAAAAGACCATTTTGACAACAGGACAATATTTTTTCCGAGTATCGTAAATAAAAAGAGAGGATCTTAGAATACTTGATTAACTTCCACCCAGTTTGGAAATAATTTGCACACCAACACATCAGTCCAGGTTAAAATAATAAATTAATAAATGAACTAGGCACATGCCTCAGTGTTTATCGAAGATGTTTATCGAAAATAAAATTTCAAGTTGGAGGGGTGATACCTGAGAAACCACTTACCTCTGTCTTCAGGTTTGCTGTAATTAGGGCAGTTTAGACTCTTGTTGGAAATGATATACTTTTTATCATTGGATTCTATGTATCTACTTTTGTGTGCAAGACTCTCCGCAGTATGTGACCATCTAGCCTTGTGAAAATGATTTGGGGGCATATGGCCGGCTAATGACTGGAGTCATTAGCCGCGCTATACAATAAGCCCCATAGTTAGCTAGACATGTTCAGATCATGAGATTGTCATGGGATGGCTGAAGCAGACAGAGGTCCCATTTAAGTTGAAGTCATGAGTACGACACCGGGATGTATTCCCAGGGCCACTAAAGACTACGTTTTTGTTAAGCTAATAGTCATGAGACGTCCAATACTGCTCCGTCCACGAGAGTATCCCCTTTGTTCTGTGGTAATGAGATATAACTTTGGAATGTATTTCCTGCCTGTGAACCTACCCGATCATGTACACTTGCCCAATTGTTTCTTTCTCAATAAAAAGGTCGGCAAAACTCAGAGCAGAGCGCGAATCTCAGCCACACTTGCTGTGTCCGGGATGCGCCCTTCTGCGCAGGAGAAAACGCTAAGCCAAGAAAGACCTACCGTCTCCGAGATTGATTTCAGATAAATGTTGTCAACCCAACAACTCTCCACCCGCTTTCATGCGTGGTAGAGTAAAAAAAAAAACAAAAACTGGGCATAGCGTCAGAACTTCATTAGTTACACGGATAGATAGATAGATCTTTATTGCCATTGACACATGTACAACGAAATTAAAAATCAGTGCTTCTGCTAAGATTTTTTTTTAAAAAAGCTAAAAGTTTATATAAACTAAAAACAATACAAGAGCTCCAGTTCAGTGGCCTAGTGGTAGAGTTCTTTTATATCAAACAAATTATTTTAGGTGCATTACCTGACATGTTTCGGCGGGTTCTTCCGCCTTCATCAGAGTGCCACGCGTGGTTGTGACGCGTTTTTATCAGCTGATGGATGAAGGCGTGGCTCACCTGTCAGATTTGACAGGTGAGTCACGCCCTCTGCTGTCCGTTCACCTCTCCAGGATGCTGTTCCAGGTTGTAGAGAGCATGTGGGCTCCCTCATCCCTGTTGATGGTCCTCGGGCCCTGCTTGCGGATCTCAATGGCCTCCCTGATCCAACGCTGATGTTTGTTTTCTTCAGTGCGGATGACTCTGCCCTTTTCCCAGTCCATGATGTGATTTTCTCTTTTACAGTGATCGGTAATGGCTGACTCACAGTGTTCCTGTTCTGCTTGTAGTTTTATTGCTCTTGTTTGTCTTGTTCCTGTCTCCTTCTCACACTCCTTCTTGTGTTCTGTTTTTCTTGTGATGAAGTTCCTCCCTGTCTCTCCGATGTATGATTTATTGCATGATTAGCATGGAATCTCTTATGTAGAATTGCATTTATTTTTCGGGTTGACTCTGTCTTTTGAAAAACTTATTTATGTTATAGTTATTTGATATATTCTATTTCGTGTAGCAACTTGTATATGTTTTTATCGTTACAGTTCAGTAGTTGTTGGCTCGTTGAACTCTTTTTTGTTAAATAAAGAGTCGTTTACCAAACCCACATCTTTCCTGGTACTTTAACGCTACAATATAGTTACATACTAGATCTTTGCGGTGCGTGCGCGGCGTTGTTGACATACAGGATGAGGAATTTGATGGATGGATTTAATGATTTGGAGTGACACAGATGGTTTGATAATATTGTTGTAATATGATAGTTATTTGAAATACACTTTATATATCGTTATATGGGTCTGTGGAGTAATTAGAAATGCAACTTACAACGAGTCCGATGTCAGCGGTGCGGCGCGTATGCATACGCGCCACATAGGCGCCACATACGCGTGGCATTGTTTACATAAAGGATGATCGATGGATTTAATTAATTGGAGTTCTTCTTATCGTGGCTACAAGGCAGTTAATCACAAGGCTTGGGTAGATGTGGTTCAGCCACAGCTGAACACATTTCTGTCCCTTCTCAATAAACTCTGCTAAGTCCGGTGCTGTGCAGGGCGTGTAAGATTGTTCGTTTTGCAGAGGAGAACCCTTTGATGTTCACAAATAGAATTGTTAATGCTGGTCGTGAGGAGGTTCCTCGTTTCCAAGATCGACCTTTGTGTCTATCTCCAGGCATGATGTTGTTTTCTGTTCTGTAGCTTTGTGGCTTGTAGCTTGCAGCTTTCGGCGTAGCTTGTAGCGTAGCTTTGTAGCGTAGCTTATAGCTGTGTTGTAGCTTGTAACTTTGCTTAGCTTCATGAATTGGAGTGACACCGATGGTTTGATAAACGTGTTATTTATGCAATAGTTATTTGAATAACTCTGAATGTTACGTCAGGCCCGTTCTCAGATCCTCGTTTGTGTATATGTCACGTTAGCATACCGTATCCTGGTTTCATTGCTATCACCAATAAAGACTTATGAAGTGGGGGCCAAGGAAATTGTTGTCAATTGTTGTCAATGTTTGCATCGGGTTCAAACCATTTGTTGAAGAGAGTTTCAAGGGCTCTTAGTGACCCATGTTATGGTAGTCCTCTTTATATTGATGCTATTGGAATACGGAGGGGTGTCTCTAATGAATACAACTGTTAGATTTAGCCCTGTCACGTCTCGCCCCCAACTGCTCCACTATGTGTCTGTCTTGATTTCTGTCTGTGTGCTCGCCCCTCCCCTCCTGTGTGCCCATGATCAGTGTGATTGTTCCCACCTGCCTCTCGTTACCTGTCGTGTATAAAAGTCCTGTCTGCCCCTCTCTCCCTGTCGGATCATTGATTTTGGTTTTGGTATTGCTGCTGGTTTTGGTTGCTGTCGTTCGGTGTTGTCGTCCTGTCTTGGTGCCGTCATGTCCTGCTGTTTTCTTGTTCCACGTCCCGGTCAGTCAGTCAAGTTATTGTTTAAGTCATGTCAGTTTACCGAGTCTGTATTTTGAGTTGCTTCAATAAACCCTGGTCCGAGCTGCACTTGGTCGTCCTGCTCCATGCTACACCCGAACCGTGACACTTTTGCCAGAGTCGCCATTCTCGACAAGTAGGCTGTCATTTATGGTCAGCTCTTTTAACTTTGTAAGGGCTACGTGACGTGGCTTTATATATTTTGTATAGCATTCCTTCAGTTCCATAACTGTGTTAGCTTGCGGTATTGTTTGCCTATTGGGGCTGTCTGAAATGCCCGCCATTGCTCTCCGTTGAGCATTCACTGTCAGAGAGTCATCATCCGCAATTCCCAGGACCTTGCCGTTGGCTAGCGGCTCAGGTTCATAGTCTTTGGCGGAAGATGACAGTTTCCTTCTGCTTTTGGTAGCGGGTTCAGGTAGCAGATACAGGCTGATATCGCAGTTGTTTCTGGCGGTCACGGCATCGTATTCTTCGTCCGTCACATTGGCTGTGTAGAAGGCTTTAAACCAGGGGTGTCAAACTCATTTTCACCGAGGGCCACATCAGCATAATGGCTGTCCTCAAAGGGCCAGATGTAACTTATAAATGTAACTAAATGTAATCGAATGCAATGAAAAATAAATGTAACTAGTCCTTAATGTTAAATAACTCATTATTTATTATAACTTATTCAAGTGACAATTACAGTTGCATAGAAAACATGTTTGCTTGTTGCTCTTACATAAATCCTTTTAAATGTTGTCAGCTTATGAAAACCCACATAAATCCATTAATGAAGGAACAAACTGTCCAAGTGAATGAAGAAAAATAACATAAAACTGTATGACACATGTAGCATTTTACAAAAAAGGCTGCACACAGCCTAGCATCCAACTGATGGTTTGATGACAACAATTTGTCTGCATACACACATAAGACCTGCTAACATTAAATAATTACAACAGCAGCTACACATAAATAATATGTAATCAACTAAAAATGCCAAAAGAAAGGTTGACTCAGTTCACAACTATATTGGTCAAGTTTTTCGGTTAGTCTTTGATGAGGAGATGCTGCCTGTCCTTGAACACACCAAGTGGATTATCTCTCTACTATCGATTGATCATGTTCTGAAAATGATAAACACAAAAAGAAATGCAAGCACAATTGTTAAATTGCACAATGTTTAACTGTTCTTCTTCTTGGTTGAATTACATTTTATTATATTTTAATTACGTTTTTTAAAAAAATGCTTACCTGTGTGTTTTCTGACCAGACGTCTGACACCGTTTTCCCGTTGCCAGTGTGTCAATGTCTGGTTTGAGATCCTGTGCTGAGGCAATGCGTACCACAGCATGGAGGTTGTCATCCGTGAGGCATGATCTGTGCTTGTTTTTGCTCAGATTCATTATGGAAAAAAACTGTTCGCACAGATAGGTGCTCCCAAACATGGACAGAACACAGGCAGCATGAAGTCGAAGCTGTGGCATCAAACCAGGGGGCAGCAGATGGTAAAAGTCCTTGATTGCAGCATCCTGGAATTTCGCTCTCAGGCCACTGTTGCTTTGAAGCTCAATTAGCACCATCTGAAGGTGCTGGGGTGCAGTGCAGACATCGGTGGTGAACGGATTGGCAAAGATGTTAAAGCCAGACTGTTGTGCTCTGAAGTCAGAGAAGCGCCAATCAAACTCAGTCTTTAACCAGCTCAGTTTGGTAGCCAACTGAGCACATGAAAAAGTCTTGGGAAATGAGGCTGACATACTCTGACAAACAGGAACGTGGACAAGATTGTCCTGTTTCACTTGCCACATCCATAAGTCCAATTTACGCTGGAAAGCCGTGACCTTGTCGGACATCTGCGTAATGACTTGTTTGTGTCCCTGCAGCTTCTGATTCAGCTGGGCGAGATGGTCGGTTATGTCACACAACACAGCAAAGTAGTTCAGACATGAGTTTTCCTTTACTCTGCATAAAAAGAGCAATGTCTTCCCTGAGCTCAAAAAATCGCTTGATGACTTTGCTCCTGCTCAGCCACCGCACTTCTGTATGGTACAGCACATCCACAAAAACTGCTGGAACTGACGGTGATTCAGGCCACGCTCCCGAATGAAGTTCACTGTTTTCATGACTGTGGTCACAATGTCCTCCATCCCCAGCACCTTCCCACACAAAACTTCTTGATGGATAATGCAATGATACGTTATCAGAGGCGTGTGACAGTTAATTGTTTTGCATTTTCCCCTTCATTACTCCAACCAAGCCTACTTTTCCTCCACACTTTACCGGTGCACCGTCTGTAGTTAATCCTACCAAGTTTTCCCAGTGCAATGCATTTTTACTTACGGACTTCTCCACCGCATCAAAAATGTCCTGTCCCGTCGTGGTCCCATGCATTGCAGCCACATCCAACAGCTCCTCAGTGATAGAGAGGTCCGACTTTATACCTCTAATAAAAATTGATAACTGCGCTGTGTCCGTGTTATCTGTACTTTCATCAACAGCTAATGAAAAAGCTTTGCAGCTGCATGTCTCCTTGGCCATGTCACATGCTGGTGCCACCTGCGACAGGACCACGCCCCCCTGTCAGTGGAATCGCCGTCACCTGCCACGGGTTCATGGACAGCGCTATATCAGCGCCGCCAGCGCAGACCCGAGTGTCAGTCTGTCCCGTGATGCTTCGCTCATCTGTCCCTGAGAATCTGACTTACAAATTCGAATCCACAGAACTGCTTGTCCACCCCAGCCAGATCGCCGCTCCAGCGCCAGCCACCCCAGCGCCAGCCACCCCCATCATCCCTTCCACAATAAAGTCTGTCGCTACGCACTTGGCTGTACTGTCCGATCCCTTACAGTACAGACTGACCACGCTATGCAGCCAGCGAACGACGAGACGGCATTGAGCTGACTGGAGCGAGCCGAGACCGCCATCAGCAGCCTGTCCGCCGACATCCGGAATCTGATCGAGGTTGGTCAACAACAACAGCTACAGCAGCAGGAAATGGCCCAAGCCCTCCAGAGACTGTCGGTGGCTGCGTCCCCGGCTGTCACGGCACTCCCGCAGCGCCCATCTGCCGAGGCCAGGAGGCTCGTGGACGTCCCGGAGCCCCGCCTTGGCAACATCGAGAAGTTTAACGGAGACCCCAAGCACGTGAGGGCATTCGTGACTAATTGCCGTATAATGTTCAGCCTCCAGCCCGTCACGTTTACGTCGGAATCTGCCAAGGTCGGGTTCGTCCTAACCCACCTCACGGGCGAGGCGCGGCTGTGCGGTCTGGCCGAATACGAGAGGATGGCCCCAGCTTGCGATTCATTCGACGCCTTCGCGGAGGAATTGCTCTGCCTGTTCGACCTGAGCTCCGCCGCCGAAGACGCCGCCGAGGAACTGGCGACGCTGCGTCAAGGTAGCCGATCGGTCGCGGAGTACGCACTTAAGTTCCAGACGTTGGCCGGCAGCAGCGGATGGAACACGCCGGCGCTCGTTAGCACATTCCTCAACGGCCTCGCTGAGTACATGAAAGACGAGCTGGTTTCTTACGATCGCCCGCGAACCCTGAAGGGCGCGATGGACTTGGCGGCCCGAGTAGACCGGCGGATCCGGACGCGGCGGCGCAATCGGGTGAGGAGGTCCCCGCGGAACCCGCGTGGTCACCTTCCTCCATCTGCTGGGGACCCGCCAACCACACCACCCGCCGAGCCCATGGATCTGGGAGGGGCTTGGGTCCCCTCGGAGGAGCACCGTCGACGCCTCTCACTGGGCTTGTGTTTTTACTGTGGAGAGGGGGGTCATCGGGTGGCGGGGTGCCCGTTAAAAGGCCGGAGCTCACGCGGCGTCGGGGGATCCGCGTGAGCTCGACCAGCACCGGCTCTCCCAGTCCCAGCACGCTCACGCTACAGGCCAACTTCTAAACAACTTGCGGCGGGCGACCAGAACGTGGCGGCCTTGGTGGATTCCATCCAACATCATGGACATTAGCCTGGCACGCCAGTGGGGTGTCGGCTTCCTCCCTCTGAGCCCGTCCATTCCCGCACGTGCCATTGATGGCCGTCTGATCGGCGAGGTGGCTTTCGTGACGGAACCAGTTAAGTTACTGCTCTCCGGCAATCACCGCGAGACCATCAAGTTTTTTCTTCTTTCCCTCCCAGGACAGCAGCTCATACTGGGGCACCCTTGGTTGCGGCAGCACAACCCGGTGCTGGACTGGGAGGTGGGGGTTGTTCGGCAGTGGAGCGAACGCTGCCATCGGGTGTGCCTGAAGGCGGCCACCAGCCCACTCGGCAGAGCCCCGCCCAGGTACAGTCCCGACATCTCCAATGTCCCAGCGTTTTATCACGAACTCGAGGAGGCTTTTAGTAAAGCCAGGGCCACTTCCCTTCCTCCACACCGGTCCTACGATTGTGCTATCGATCTGTTGCCCGGCACCTTCCCTCCCAAGGGACGCGTCTACTCCCTGTCCGCTCCTGAGCGCCGGGCTATGGAGGAATACATCCGGGAGTCCCTGGCAGCCGGTATCATACGGCCGTCCTCTTCACCTGCGGGAGCGGGGTTTTTCTTCGTGAAGAAGAAGGAGGGCACGCTACGCCCGTGTATCGACTACCGGGGAATAAACAAGATTACTGTAAAGAACCGATACCCTCTGCCTCTTCTGTCTTCCGCCTTCGAGAGCCTTCAGGGTGCCACCATTTTCACAAAGCTGGATCTTCGCAACGCCTACCACCTGATCCGCATCCGGGAGGGAGACGAGTGGAAGACGGCTTTCAACACCCCGAGCGGACACTACGAGTACTTGGTGGTTCCGTTTGGGCTCACCAACGCCCCAGCGGTTTTCCAGTCCCTGATAAACGACGTGTTACGAGACATGCTGGACAAATTCGTGTTCGTTTATTTGGACGACATCCTCATCTTCTCCCGCTCGCTCCCTGAGCACATCAAGCATGTTTGGGCGGTGCTGCGCCGTCTCCTTGAGAATTCGCTCTACGTGAAGGCAGAGAAGTGCGAGTTCCACGCCTCCTCTGTCAAATTCCTCGGCTACGTGGTGCGTGAGGGATCCATCGAAATGGACCCTGGGAAGGTGCAAGCGGTCACGTCATGGCCTGTTCCCGAAACACGCAAGCGGCTGCAACAGTTCTTAGGATTCGCGAACTTTTATCGCCGTTTTATCCGTGGATACAGCACGGTGGCCGCGCCCCCACCGCCCTTACTCCCCGTACAAATGGACGGAATGGGCAGAACAGGCATTTCAGGAGCTTAAGAGGAGGTTCACATCCGCTCCCATCCTCAGGGTTCCCGATCCCAACAGACAGTTCGCATCACACGATCAACCCGGCCCCAGCAACTGCCCGGAGGGTCGCTTGTTCATCCCTGAAGGCCTGCAGTCGTCCGTGCTGGAATGGACGCACGACTCACGCCTGGCCTGTCATCCCGGCGCTGCACGCACGAGGTACCTGGTGGCACAGCGTTTCTGGTGGCCCACCTGGCAAGTGGACACCAGCGATTACGTCAGAGCCTGCTCAATTTGTAACCGCTACAAGACGTCTACTCGTCCTCCGGCCGGGCTGCTTCAACCCTTGCCGGTTCCCCACCGTCCCTGGTCTCACCTGTCAATCGACTTTGTCAGGGGCCTCCCCTCCTCAGAGAGAAACACGGTGGTCCTCACGGTGGTGGACCGTTTCAGCAAGATGACGCATTTCATCCCTCTGCCTAAGCTCCCATCTGCGAAGCAGACTGCGTCCATCATGGTGCGGGAGGTGTTTCGTCACCACGGTCTCCCACAAGACATCGTGTCAGACCGAGGTCCTCAATTCGCTTCCACCTTCTGGACGGAGTTCTGCCAACTCCTCGGCGCCACGGCCAGCCTCTCCTCGGGGTTTCACCCTCAGTCCAATGGTCAAGCGGAGCGCCTGAACTAGGAACTGGGCAGGTCTCGCCGATGCATGGCCGCCGGGGACCAGCGCGGGTGGGTCCAACAGCTTCTCTGGGTAGAGTATGCTCACAATTCCCTCCCCAGCTCGGCTACGGGACTTTCGCCTTTCCACTGCGTCTTCGGGTACCAGCCACCCTTGTTCGCCCACCAGGAGCGTGGTGCGGCGTGCCCGTCGGCCCAGGATTGTGTCCGCCGTTGTCATTGTGCTTGGGCGAGGGGCCGGGTCACTCTTCTCCGCTCTGTTTCAGGCTACGCCCCCCCAGGCGAACAAGCACCGGACGCCGGCTCCGGAGTACAGATTGGGGCAGCGTGTGTGGCTCTCGACGTGGGATTTGCCGCTGCGAGCAGGATCCCGCAAACTGGCGCCCCGCTTTGTTGGACCGTTCCCTATTCAGAAGGTGATTGGCCCGGCTGCAGTCCGTCTTCTCCTTCCAGATTCCATGAAGGTTCACCCCACGTTCCACGTGTCCCGTGTGCGGCCCATCCATGAGAGCGCGTTGGCGGCGGCGCCCGTTCTGCCGCCGCCGCCCCAGCTCGTCGATGGGGGTCCGGCTTACGCTTTCCGCTCCCTGCTCCGATCGCGGCGGCGCGGTCGTGGCCTCCAATACCTCGTGGATTGGGAGGGTTATGACGACGCGCACCACTCCTGGGTTCCGAGCCGCTGGATACTCGACCGTTCGCTCATTACGGTGTTTCATCGCTGTCATCCGGACCAACCGGGTCCTCGGCGCGGGTGCCCGAGGAGGGACGAGGGGACCAGGGGTGAGGGTCCGGGGAGGTCTTGTCCGCCGGTACCAGGGTCTTCTGCTCCCGCGTCCGTCGATCCTGCGTCTGGCGAGGTGTCGGACGTTTCAGCGGTGTGCTGACCCCCCCACCTGGTCGCCCGGGGTATTGCCTTCCTTTTTTTGTTGTTTTTGGTTCCTAGGGACGTCGGGAGCCGTCCCTTGTGGGAAGGGTTCTGTCACGTGCTGGTGCCACCTGCGACAGGACCACGCCCCCCCTGTCAGTGGAATTGCCGTCACCTGCCACGGGTTCATGGACAGCGCTATATCAGCGCCGCCAGCGCAGACCCGAGTGCCAGTCTGTCCCGTGATGCTTCGCTCATCTGTCCCTGAGAATCTGACTTACAAATTCGAATCCACAGAACTGCTTGTCCACCCCAGCCAAATCGCCGCTCCAGCGCCAGCCACCCCAGCGCCAGCCACCCCCATCATCCCTTCCACAATAAAGTCTGTCGCTACGCACTTGGCTGTACTGTCCGATCCCTTGCAGTCCAGCTGTGTTGTAAGATTTTCTGTTCGTTCCTTCACTCAGTCGGCGATGGTGTTTCTTGATGAACTGACATTTTTAATAGTCTGTAACTCGTCGGGACACACCTGGTCACAGACCTTCAGCATGCACTGCTTCAAAAACGCTCCCTCTGAAAAAGACTTGAAAGCGTGGGCGATTTCTTCGGCCACAATGAAGCTAGCTTTCACCATGGCCTCGTTTTTGTCTGTGTTATTTCGTGAACAAACTCTGCTGCGACCGCAGTTTGCCTTTTAATTCTTGGGCAATTTGTTGCTTTTCTTGAAGGCTAGCTTTAGCGTACTTAGCTCCGTGTTTGGTGTCAAAATGTTGACGCAGATTGTACTGAAAGGAATGGGGTTGAAATACAAAAAGTCCTACCTAGCTACAAAAACAGATATGCTCAAACCTCACTGAATAAAGTACATACGCAGAAAAGTATATTCACATATTAAATCAATAAAAGAAACACTTTAAGCTTATAATTATACCTACACACCAAATCAATAAAGAAGACATAACTAGACATTTTTGATAAATGGTAATGAGAAAGGTTTTTATAACTTTATGATCTGATATACATTTCTGAGCACTTTGAAATAACAAATGACTTTTGATATATTGCCCAAATAGCTTAATGACCCTTAAGGAACTGTGTAATGCATGCCTGATGTTTTTTCTCTTAATCATGGACACGGCCAGAGTCGTCTTGACCGTTCAGTACTTGATTGTATCTTATGTTTTGACTAATGCTAGACGCCAGTTTTTGATTACTACTGAACGCTCTGCACAGAGGGAAATATTTTGCCTAACAAAGAAAAGATACGGTTGGAAGCATGGTTAAACTAAGAATAAGCAAAGACATGAAGTATCAAAAGAACAGCAATAGATTAATGATGTCACAGCCAAAAGCTAACATAATTTCGTACAAAATGACAACATTGAAAGAATGAGGTACGACAGTGTATGTCCAAGATTGGAGAAGAATGTTCACAGGAAGGTCACGTGGAGATAAAACCAGCAGGTGCCAGAGGGAGCCAGCCAAGGACTCGGCCAAATATGATCGCCAAGGCCGAAAGACGAGATGGAAGTCAACAGCGCCCACACACACCGAATCGCTCATAACCAGCACCCACTCCCATGGCGAACTTGCCCCACCCCAAAGACTCATCAACTCGGCCCACAATGGCATGTGCAACTGATATAAGCTAACCAAAGAACCTTGAACGTTGCCTTTTCTGAATGGAGACTTTCCGCTCTTGAAGGGCCCAGCGCTGTATTGTACTTTCCTGAAAACAGCTGTCTGAACAAGAATTGTGATTGAACTCAACCAACCTGTGTAAGTCTAATTTGTGCTTCAGTGTCTTAGCATTTTCCTAAGTCTGAAGAAATCAAACGAGCACGCTGTGAGTAAATCGGATAACAGGTGATTGGCAATGGCTTTTGCCGTGAGGCGCAGATAACGCGCTCCCTAAATTGTGGACAAAATCCAACAAATGGTGACCATCCGACGTGATTTCTTCAGAAGGGTAAGTGCATGGTCCAAAAAGGATTCTTCCTTCTCCGCTCTTACTCAACAATATTGCAGTCCGATCGGCACAAAAGGTAAGGGGGAACCTTTTTTTCTCTCTCCCAGTTCAGCAATATTGTGGAGTGAAAGTGGAATACAAAAATTAATAATTTCAGCTCTGTGTTCAGGAATGGTGGTTGTATAGAAGTGTGTGTTTGTGTGGAACTTGGTAAAAGTGATTTGTGGAAAAAATTAAAAATACAAAAACAGGTGAAGGCGTCGCTGATATAGCAGGACGGATGCCGAGCGATTCCAATAGTGTGATCTTAGAACATTATAGGGCTGTCTAAGGCAAGGCACATCTGGGATATCCGAGTCGTGGTGAATTAAGAGAAAGGTGGTGAGGACTTTGTCTGATCAGCAAAGGGCGCTCACACCGCTGGAACTTGTGGGATGCCAGTGACTAGCATATGGGCACCTGAGTGGCCTCAATAGTAGACACTTAGGAACTAAAAGGAAATGTGCTTTCGGCAGTTTGCAAACATATTTTTAAGGTTGTGTTAAACTTATAATCATATTAATGTAATATCTAGTATTCGAGTGCTCGTGTGGATTGGTGGGTGGCGAAGAATGTGGAGGCAAACTGCATGAACTTGTTTTCTTCGAAGTGTTGTGGAATAGGCCCAGACAGGGAGTACCGGACGAGAACACCTCAAGGTCGGTGAGAAACGAGAACAACAGCACGTCTATGTGGTCGGGCTTCGCGGGGAAAACCCAACCGCCAGACCAGCGACACCTAGACGGGGAGGAGATGGCCATCGACCAATACTCACAATATT
Organism: Syngnathus scovelli; assembly: GCF_024217435.2. NCBI lineage: Eukaryota > Metazoa > Chordata > Actinopteri > Syngnathiformes > Syngnathidae > Syngnathus > Syngnathus scovelli. Next base: position 1,609,707 of record NC_090847.1, on the reverse strand, counting down.
TTGCATGCTTTAATATTCATATTGTGTTTCTTCAAAACTGGGCAACCCGGAAGAATGTGTCGTCTTTTGGTGGTCACAAAAACGCACGAGTTTTAGTGTGAGGGACCCGGGACCCAGGCCTGTATTAGTGCGCTTTGTCAGGAATAAACAATTGGTAAATTTGGTCTGATTGATCTACTGGTCTTCTCTTTGATAGAACGAACTCGCAAAATTATTAGGTGCGCCAGTGTGTGGATTAGGACATAGCAATTTATGTGTTAAGTGTTGATCGCAATTTGGAGTCAGATCAATAACTAAAATCCGTAACCTAACAATTTCTTGGTGACCGCGGACGTGATGTCAAGAGAAGGGTAATTGACAACTCGTGGTCTTTAGCCAAGACACCGGACAGTGTCAGGGACACTGTCTCCCGGTCGGCGAACCGTTTGGAATAAGCGCACAACGTTGAGCTGGTACGACGTCTCCTCAACCCTGAGCTCATCACCGATAAGGTAAGCAGAATACCTGTTACTATAAGTCGAAATGCTGCAAATTGAAAGAGGAAATTTAAGAGGAGACTGTCGTTCAGATCAAATAAGGTGTGCATGAAGTTAAGATACATACGGTGAATAAGTTTGGAACTTACGTGTGTAACGTGTACGGTAAAGTCAGGGACTTACGCGTACTACAGATAGGTCAGGGACCTAGTGCTTCGTCGTGGCGGACAAGGGTGCGGTGACGATCGTATTCAAATAGCTGGGGTTTTTTAGAGATCCCCGAGGGGAAGTGAGGCCTCCTCAAAAAATATCCGGTGGTAACAGTTCCTCCTGTGAGAGATCAGACCGCTAAAATATCCAAAATGAATCAAATTGGGGTGAGAGTGTGTGTGCGCGCAGAGGATCCTCATGAGTGGGTGTGTATATGAGTGTGTGTGAATGAGATGTGTGTTCTATGGAAGAAATCAGTAATGGAGAACATTTAGGAGGCTTTTGAGCGATAATAGGGAAATTGAGAAGTGGACAATGGTGTGTTTAAGTTGGTTAGAGAAACTAAGATGAGCAAGGTGTGGCAGTAGAGAAAATAAGGCGTGTGACAGAAAGTTACTAGAACGGTGGCTTGATAGGATGAGAATAAGAGACAACAAATGTTGTGTAGAAGACATTGAAAGATGTGGAATGTGAACATGATGAAGGGCGCAACAGCAAAGTTGGCCTGCCCTTTGAGAGGTTGAGACTGATGAGCGTGCCTGCACTCGCGCGTAGTCGCGGGTCCGGGCTGTGCGCGTGGGCCTGTGCTATGCTCGTGCGGGCGGTGGGCCGGCATCATGATTATTGCAGGAAATGGCCAGCCTGTAACCGGTCAACATTGATGCCGCGACCCCCCCTCGCACGGCTATGTCCCGGGCGGGGCAGGGACAGTGTGAGTTTCTCAGTGAATGTTTGAAGCAGTGAGATTGAAGGAATGTATATGCTGATGTGGAAGCGCAAATTGTGAGTGGTATTGACTGATAGAAAGTGGCAAAGAAGCTACATGAGGGATGGATGCGAATCCCTTTGTCTGTGTGTGTGTACGTGCGGTTGTGTGCGCGCTCGGTGTGTGCGTTTATGTGCACACCCTGTGTGGGTGCAGGCGTGTGACGAGGAAGACGGCATGGATCAGAGAATATTCAAGAAAGGGGGGCTAACTCGTAAATAATGAGGAGCTATTAGGAGTAATCTGTTTGTCCTTTCTTTAAGGTTAGGTTAGGTTAGCAACACGAGCGATTTAGAGGTTCAAAAGAAAGACAGTTAAAAGAAAATAACATTTTTGATTTGGACAATTGCAGGCTAACAGGAGCATGAGAAAGAAGAGCTGAGAAGCGGGATCCAATTTGATCGGGGAGATTGGAAATTCACAGCACCATATTCTAAGGCACATTTTTGAGCAAGCATGACACAGGTAATAACGTTTGAGAGGTCAAGACATAGATCAGGGCAAGATGTAGAGCACAGACCTCGATGAGTTAATTTTGAATAATGATACTGAAGACACAATGTACTGTCGCATTAAATTGGAACTATAGAATAAACGTGGCTCGGAAATAGGATGAGTTGCAGGACTTACAATATAAAGATGAGATCGCTGATACTAGGAGAATTTGACATTTGGTAAACAAACGTTACTAGTGAATTGATGGCAGCAGCTACATTTGGAAATAGTCTTACAAGTTTGATGTCCCAGTCTGTCACTCTCAGTGCCAGGATCCCTGAAACTCGATCCCGAGACTCCGCCTGCAGCCGTGGACGACTACAAAACGGTGCCTGGCTTTGAGGCACCTTTGACCTTTGGCAAGGAGAAAGAAAGACTGTTGTTGTGCTTGGAGGGGGCAAGTACACCCCGGAGGAAAGACGACATCCTCGGGGACGAGAAAAGACAGTGAGAAGCGGAGGAAATCACAAAGATGAAAATGGACTCATTTGAACAATAGACTTATTCGAGAGTGATGGATGGGTTGGCTCTGAAGCAACCACAAAAGAACACCAACTTGAGAGTGTGAGGTGCTGCAAAAGAAGTGTCCGACAGCCAAATCGCACTCCTTGCTGCGGCGTTACCAAACTGGGTGGAGCTTGGGTCAAGGTGGACAGGAGCTTCATTGTGCACTGAGTTTGACAGAACTGAGGAGATTTGATAAAAAATTGAATAATGCGTAGAGCTACAGAGAAAAGCATCATAGTCAGAGATTGAACAGAGTTGGATAAAACAAATAGGCTAAAACGGTAAGAAACAAGCTGCAGCTTTGCAGAGGGGGGCAGACCGCGCGAGGGAGTGGATGAAAGGAGTGGAAATAGGTGACGATTTAAGGAAGCAGGGAGAGGTGCTGGATGGTGTGACAGGCAGGATTTTTAGGAAGAGAAAAAAGGGGGGAGTGAGACTCGCCAAGAGGGGCAATAAAGAGAAGCAGACTGAGAAACATATTTGAGCTAGACAACAGGAAAAAGGGGGAGAGCCAAATGATGACGTAAAAATCCAGAGGGAATAGTCGGACCCATCTTTATCGAATTTAATTAGGATAATTAATAGAGATCGAGTTTGTAGGAGCAATCTGAAGTTATGGAGGCTCCCCTGACACGCGGGTCCCACAGTCGTCCCGCCCCAGATAGACATACATGGCAATTTGCGATGAATCTGATGGGCGAGTTTATGGAAAATTGAATTGGAGATTTTACAATAGGTCATGTTGACAAGTATGTCCAAATGTGAAGAGGTATTATTAGGAGTCAATGTTTGCCTGCACACTAACATACTAACTTTGCTTAGTGTGGGAGGAGAGCTGAGTGATAGAGACAGATGTGTGTGTCTGCGAGTGTGTGGATAGGTGCGTGCGCATGTGATCATCTATGACTGTGTGTGCGCAGTATGATTGGCCAGAGAGGTCTGAAGTTGGGGTGATGTGTTTGCAATTGAGGATAAAATTCTTCTCACCTGAAGGGGTGGTACAGACTGGAGGGTCTGGAACTGGTAAGTGATGAGTTCTGACCGGAACCATGGCTCAATGATCAATCAGGGGCACCATCGACAACAAAACGGTGTGATGGAGAAGGCCCATTTCAGTGATATGGTCAGACAAGACAGAACTAGTATCGAACAGCAAGACTTTGGACGATTTGACGTGTGACGACTTTGAGCTCACCCGACGGGGTGACGGACTAGGTGGACAGTGACCAATTGTTTGACGCTTGAACGTGTTTGCGACAATAGCACGCTCTGCTTTGTTTTTCTGTGTGACTTTATTTTTTATTTTATTTTTTTTTGCAGCATCAGCCACCAGCCAAGGAGCGGATTGCGCGTTGCTTGCGTAACTTGTTTTCCTTCTTGCAGGTTGTCGATTGTGTTCTTGGAAAGTTTGTGTTGGCTTTACAAGAATATGTTAACCCTTGCCCTTTTGGTTTTTATGATGAACTTGTTGATGACGTGGTTTTCAGGACATGATCCGCTGGCGCCAGGATTCATTTTATGACTGTTTTTATTTTAATATTTGATGTCTGTTTTTGTGTGTACAAATGTCCGCTGTCAGCCGGGCTATAAGCTCACTGACAGGAGTGCGATGATTTTTGTTTGTGTTGCCGAGTGTGTGTGGTGGACAGTCAAGTTTCAAGGACTTGGCGTGATGGTCCTGGGGCCCAGATGGTAACTAGAAGTTCCGCGGGCCTGGCTACAATGAGTGTGGTGATGAGGGGGGACGCTTTGCAGGTTCCTTTTGTTACGTAATGACACATTGGGTGAATGTGTCAAAGTATAAACTCGTTAATCAAGTGTCCTCGGGATTCGAAAGTATCTTCCTATGGATCACCCCCAATAAAAATGTAGACCGTATTAATTACGTTCATTACAATGTCCAACGACTGGGTAATTATACAGCTGAATAATTTGCCGCAGTTCATGAACAATTGGCTGCAACGTCGTTAATGGCGTTCCAAAATAGAATTGCGTTGGACATGCTATTGGCTAAGGAACATGGTGTGTGTGGAATGTTTGGTGATGCATGTTGTACTTTCATCCCAAACAACACGGCACCAGGAGGCCGACTGACCAAGGCGTTGGAAGGACTAAGGACACTGAACAAAAAGATGAAAGATCATTCAGGCGTACACACCGATATTTGGTCTGATTGGATGAAAACGTTCGGAAGCTGGAAAGGCCTCATCATGTTTGTGCTTGTTGCTGTAGCTATTTTTACTACAATTATGATTTTATGCGATTGTTGTTGTATTCCATGTATTAGGTCACTCACTGTCCGGTTGATCGAGAAAACCGTTGGCCCGTTGCCACCGATGGGCCGATATACCCTGGTGACTCAACATGAGCAGCGGGGGGAAGGAAGGACCGACAGCGCACTGGTAGCTGTTTGCTAGGGTAACGGGTGATGACCTCATAAATGAGGTCATGAGAGGGAATAAAGGGAAATGTGCTTTCGGGAGTTTGCAAACATATTTTAAGGTTGTGTTAAACTTATAATCATATTAATATCTAGTATTGGAGTGCTCGTGTGGATTGGTGGGTGGCGAAGAATGTGCAGGCAAACTGCAATAACTTGTTTTCGTTGAAGTGTTGTGGATAGGCCCAGACAGGGAGTACCGGACGAGAACACCTCAAGGTCGGTGAGAAACGAGAACAATGTTTCGGGTCGGGCTTCGCGGGGAAATCCAACCACCTGACCTCAGCGATAACACCGACATGGGGAGGAGATGGCCATCGACCAATCATTTCACAATATTTTGGATGCTTTAATATTCATATTGTGTTTCTTTAAAACTGGGCAACCCGGAAGAATGCGTTGTCTTTTGGTGGTCACAATAACGCACAAGTTTTAGTGTGAGGGACCCGGGACCCAGGCCTGTATTAGTGTGCTTTGTCAGGAATAAACAATTGGTAAATTTGGTCTGATTGATATACTGGTCTTCTCTTTGACAGAACGAACTCGCAAAATTGTTAGGTGCGCCAGTGTGTGGATTAGGACATAGCAATTTATGTGTTAAGTGTTGATCGCCATTTGGAGTCAGATCAATAACTAAAATCCGTATCCTAACAACTTGTACCTGTCCAGGACCAGGAAACGTGCAAGTAACATCTCAACACACCCTTCGCACCCAGGTTGCAGCCTGTTTGAACTTAAAGGGAAATGTGCTTTCGGGAGTTTGCAAACATATTTTAAGGTTGTGTTAAACTTATAATCATATTAATATTTAGTATTGGAGTGCTCGTGTGGATTGGTGGGTGGCGAAGAATGTGCAGGCAAACTGCATGAACTTGTTTCCGTTGAAGTGTTGTGGATAGGCCCAGACAGGGAGTACCGGACGAGAACACCTCAAGGTCGTTGAGAAACGAGAACAACAGCACGTCTATGTGGCCGGGCTTCGCGGGGAAATCCAACCACCTGACCTCAGCGATAACACCGACACGGGGAGGAGATGGCCATCGACCAATCATCTCACAATATTTTGCATGCTTTAATATTCAAATTGTGTTTCTTTAAAACTGGGCAACCCGGAAGAATGTGTCGTCTTTTGGTGGTCACAAAAACGCACGCGTTTTAGTGTGAGGGACCCGGGACCCAGGCCTGTATTAGTGCGCTTTGTCAGGAATAAACAATTGGTAAATTTGGTCTGATTGATCTACTGGTCTTCTCTTTGACAGAACAAACTCGCAAAATTGTTAGGTGCGCCAGTGTGTGGATTAGGACATAGCAATTTATGTGTTAAGTGTTGATCGCAATTTGGAGTCAGATCAATATCTAAAATCCGTAACCTAACAAACTACTCCCCTCCGGACGCCGTTATAGAGCTCTGTACACTAAAACCAGCAGACACAGAGACAGCTTCTTCCCCCAGGCTGTCGCTCTGATGAACTCACACCACTCTTAGAGTCTCAGAGTCATTACTGTGCAATAACATCCCGCTTTCCACACCTTTTTTGTCTACACTGTTTGTACTATGTGTCCTCTCTGCATCCATTGCAGCCTGGTCATCCTAGAAGAGGGACCCTCCCATCTGTGGTCTCTTCTCAAGGTTTGTCATTTCCCCTAGCTCGAAAGTGTCCTTCTCACTTCTCCAATGGCTGTACACTTTGTCCAGATTGATGGCTTCGTCTGCTTCTTGCTTTGACTTTATGCGCATCAGTTGGTCCAAATGTTCCACTTCAAGACGATTTGTGGATGCTGTCTTGATATGATTCATTAAACTAAATCCTCTTTCACAATCTGCACTGGAAGCTTGAAATGTAGCACAAATATTCACAAGCTGTGAGATCTCCTTTAGCTCCTCACATCTAAGTGCTGCAGCCACCATATCTGAGAATGTGCTGATTGACCCCTGTTTAAGTTGTTGCTTCAATATGTACTTGAATTCAGCATATTGAGTGTTAATGGCCTCCATAGACTGTGGGTGGTGGAGAATGGCCTCATACTTCTTTGCCAGTGTGGCACTGTCTGCTGATCCATAGTCAAAACTGATGTCTGAGCTCAATGCTTCAATGTCAAATGCAGACCACTCCTTTAATTCATCCTCTGGAAAACAGGCATCCATGTGATCACAGAGCTTACTAATGAAAAGAATAATCTCATCAGTATTTCTGCCATCAGCCGATGAGGTCCCCATTGCCTCTTTGACACGGTCACTCCACTGTACATCCTTCTCCTTCAAGTATTGGGAACGCAACTTCTCAATCTTTGCTCTAGCAAAGCAGTGTCCTTCCATGACAGTCAGGTTGTGTCTTTGTAAAGTGAGGCAGAGTTGTGCTAGCTCACCCAAAACATCTCCCAAAGCAGTGACAGTAACTTGGAACTTTGAATCACTGAGCTTTTTATAGCAGTACTTTGCCACTGGATCTCTGTTATCGGTGAATTCTCTTTTGCAGAATTCTTTAAGCACAGTGTAGTTCCTCAGAACAGCATTGACAGCTTGGTGCCGCGACAGCCATCACACTTCGTTCAGGGGCCTGAGTGACAGTATGTCTTCATCAAGGATCTTTGCTAGGTCCTCCATTTTGCCCCTCTTCACAGTGGACCGAGAGAAAGTGGAATACACAGTTCTAAGAAAAGTTTCCACATCTCGCATGATAGGTAAATTTTTCCATGCATCATCAATGCTCAAGTCCTCTCTATGGGCCACACAATGTTGTTCAGTTAGGTGTGGTATTTGGCGCTTTAACAAAGCCGCAACTCCGTTGTGTTTTCCTAGCATAACTGAGGCACCATCAGAGGTAATCATCACCATTCTCTGCAAGTCCAGTCTATGTTTGGAGTAAAACTGAGTTATTGCCTGCACAATATCCTGAGCAGTGCATGCTGTCAGCTGGATGATGCTCATTGATTGAGTTCACAAATTCAAAGGCATAGTTTTTGCTCCGCCAAGCGTCTGGTATACTCACGTACTTTGCCATGTGATTGTGGATTTGTTGAACTGACAGCATTGATGCATTCATTTTAATGGCAAGTAAAATATTGTCAATGAGAATTTTAATTTGCTCAGGGTCAGATTTTGTTTTGAGTGACAGTTCGTTTCTTTGCTCTTGGTATTTTGCGCTCTCCCGTCCTAATGCACCGATCCCTTTTCCCATCTTGAGTCTTCAAATAATTCCAACAGCTTTCAAATGACTTTTTTGTTGAATGTGACGCTTAAGGTAGTCCAACTTCCATTCAGTCCACGTTTTTCCCGCTGAAACCTCTCTTGATACTTTGGCTTCGCTGCATGTTTTGCAGACTACACCTTTCTCACTCGAATAAGAAAAAATCTCACCCAGTTTCACCGCTTGTTCTTCTATTTCCACATACTCCGACAGCCATTCCATCCTAAAAGAATCGCATTTCTTTTCACTTTGGTACCTTGGTGAGCGGATGTGTCGCCGGTGCCCGTTCGTTTCGCCATAATTGCGTTTCTTAACTCCGCCGCACTGTTGCTATCGCTTTTGCAAGCTAACCTTCGCAGCGCGTATGGTCGGGGCACATAGCACAATCAATGCTATGATTGGCTGCATAGCGTATTTAAACCGTATCATCATTGGCTGAACACGTGTCAGGCTGTCACTCACTGCGTTACATTAAAAAATAGTACAGAAAAACATATTATTGATCTAATTAAATAGATTAGATTCGGTCTAATATTATATATTAATTAATTTGTTTATGGTGAATATTATTTTATGCGCAGCATAGATTTTCTTGTGCGCTGAGAATGTGCGAGCAGTGCACGATTGCGCAGGCGCGCAGCTTAGAGGCAACGTTGCTTGTAGCCACGATAAGAAGAAGAACTCCAATTCATTAAATCCATCGATCGTCCTTAATGTAAACCATGCAGCGTATGCGCCGCATATGGCCGCGCAGCTGACATCGGACTCGTTGTAAGTTGCATTTCCAATTATTCCACAGACCCATATAACGATATATAAAGTATATTTCAAATAACTATCATATTACAACAGTATTATCAAACCATCGGTGTCACTCCAAATCATTAAATCCATCGATCAAATTCCTCTTCCTTTATGTGAACAACGCCGCGCGCGCGCCGCAAAGATCTAGTAAATAACTATATTGTAGCGTTAACAAAGTACCAGGAAAGACGTGTGTTTGATAAACGGCTCTTTATTTAACAAAACAAGAGTTCAACGAGCCAACACCTACTGAACTGTAACGATAAAAACATATACAAGTTGCTACACGAAATAAAATACATCAAATAACTATACTATAAATAAGTTTTTCAAACCTTATATCACTCCAAATCATTAAATCCTTCAAACGTGGGGCCCTTCGTCATTTTCGTCATCCCGTGATTGAATCCTTTGTCCTTTATGTAAACAACCGCCGGCTGCTGATGACGTCACTTTCAACTCAAATGACAGTAATCCCTTGCCACATCGCGGTTTGTTTATCGCAGTTTCACTACATCGCGGACTTTTGAATTTTTAAAATTTGTAAAAAAATTCACATATAAGTCGCTCCTGAGTATAAGTCGCCAAGTCGCCCCCCCCCCCCCAAACTATGAAAAAAAACGCGACTTATAGTCAGAAAATCACGGTACTTATTTCAATCGCACACATGGTCAGACAAACTACATGTAGACGTATGGTTAAAATCATTAATGGTTGTTTAAAACTTTTGTACATTATTTATACAACTTACAGCTGGTTCAGAGTTTAATATTTCGAAATATCATCATATTTGATGGATTTAATTTTGTCGTCTATTTTAGGTTATTCCATAGCCCTAATATCAGGTTACAGAAATAACCACACTTCACACAGATTGTTTAAAACAAAGCAACACAACTTCTGTTGGTGTAGGGTTTAATATTTCATATTTGATGGATTCAATGTTGTTGTCTATTTTAGGTTATTCCATAAACCTAATATAGTCGTCTAAATTAGGGCTACACATAGACCTTATATTGACCTAATATAGACCTTTATATCAGGTTATAGAAATAACCACACTTCACATGTCGGGCTCAATGGTTGTTAAAAAAGTCCCAAAGTCCCAATGATCATCGTCACACACATATCTGGGTGTGGTGAAATTTGTCCTCTGCATTTAACCCATCCCCGTGTGATTTTGATCCATCCCCTGGGGGAGAGGGGAGCAGTGAGCAGCAGCGGTGCCGCACTCGGGAATCATTTGGTGATCTAACCCCCCAATTCCAACCCTTAAAGTGTATGTAAAGGCACCTTTAACATGTTTTAAAAACCACTCAGAATGATCGATTATGTTCACCTGTATCCAAATAATATTATAGAATTTGAAATTAAATTGCATTCGTGAGCCAAACGCAGTCAATCTGTGTATATTTCTTGATTCTGGATCGCATGGTACCGTGACGTAGATGATAGGACTCGCCCCATTGTTTACCGATTGATACCGCAAAGATCCATACAATTTCCTGGTGTTTTGTCTCCAATACTTCATATAAGCATAATAGAGACAACGGAGCCCCCCCAAGTTCACACCCCCCCCCCTCGAAAGTGCCAAGACAGAGCCGTGCAATTGCCAAAAGGGAGATTCTTGGGGTATGAAAATGTTACCTTTATGTTATTTGAAAAATAAAAAAGTTTAGGCTTATAACTATAGGTCTATTTTCGGTAGTAACATACTGTGTGTCGAGGGAAAATAACTGTTGGGTTTACAACATTTATCTGAAATCAATCTCAGAGGCGGTATGTCTTTTTGGCTTAGCGTTTTCTTCTGCGCAGAAGGACGCACCCCAGACACACACAGCAAGTGTGGCTGAGATCCGCGCTCTTCTCGACTTTAGTCGTGCCTTTTATTGAGAAAGAAACAATTAGGCAAGTGTACATGATCGAGTAGGTTTCCAGACAGGAAGGACATAATTATATCTCATGACTTCAACTTAAATAAGACCTTTGTCTGCTTCAGCCATCCCATGACAATCTCATGATCTGTACATGTCTAGCTAACTATGGGGCTTATTGTATAGCGCGGCTAATGACTCCAGTCATTAGCCGGCCATATGCCCCCAAGTCATTATCACGAGGCCTGATGGTCACATACTGCGGAGAATCTTGCACACAAAATTAGATACATAGATTCCAATGATTGAAAAGTATATTATTTCCAACATTCCCTCCTGTTTTAACATTGGAATTCATGGGAAAAAAATGATCACCTAATAACTACATATGTTTATAAATGAGCATATGCCTACATAATATAATATAGTACCATCAAAAGTCAAGTCAAGTCAAGTCAAGTTTATTTGTATAGCCCTAAATCACAAACAGTCTCAAAGGGCTTCACATAGCCAAAATTGACAATTATTCTCAAAGCATCCCCTGATCATAAGCTCCCAAAAGGGCAAGGAAAAACTCAAAAAACCCCTACCAGGGGAAAATGAGAAACCTTGAGAAGGGACCACAGATGGAAGGATCCCCCTTTCAGGATCACCAGGTTATAATGGATGCAGAGAGTACACAAGTAATACATAATATGAAAATCAATGAAAAAAAATGGATGTCGGAGGTGTCCTCGATTGTCCTGGCAGTGTCCTCAAGGGGGCCGAGCCGCAGCTCCCCCATCCCGAACTGGTCCCCGAGAATCCAGCCAGCCGCTATCCGCTTTTGAGCCACCTAACCCCCTCCCCAGCGGGGAGGAGGTGGGCAGAGAGAACAGAACAAACTCCGGCCAAATCGGCCATCACAAGTTAGTTAAAGGCCATCTCATAGAAATGTGTCTTTAAACGTGTCTTAAATGTTTCTACTGAGCATTAAAGTTTACATTCCAGAGTTTAGCAGAACTACAGCCCTTCATCCGGCTTTGGCTATGTTCGTTATAATAAAATGTATTTTGTTCTGGATCGTCAAGAAACAATAGACAGGTAGGCGATTTACGCAAGGCGGTCCCACTCATCTTGTTCACGCTGGGCCAACATGATATTCTGGACAGCAGACGCTGATGTCAACCTTTTAGTCATGTGACAAATTAAAATAATGCCGCATGTGGTCATTTGATAAAGTAATGAAGGACATAATATTGACACAATATCACAGCATACTGCAAAGTTGAAATGCTCTTAGTTTTGCCACCCTTGCATATGTATGTGTCTGTCGATGCAAAGTCCAGTCCACTGAATGTTCAGTAGTGAATTGCTCTGGGATCACTGCCCAGGGCCTGCTGTCCATCCAAGATCTTTATGTCCACTTCACCGTCCTCAGAGTCTCTTCCCAGGCCCCAGTCAGCGTCCAGGAGTTCCCTAATAATCGACATCTCCATAACCAGTCGTCAGCAAACAATTCTTCTCCTTTGGGGTTGTTCGGGGCACGGGGATGATTGGTGGTCGTCGTCTCATCGGAGTGTTCAATAGAACCTCCGAACGTCCCTGCATCTACTCCTATGATCCAGAGGCCCGCGTGAACCTAAAACAAACAAACAAACAAACAACAACACTCCCCCCAGGAGTTATGAATTATCTCCGTTATTTCTCATCGTGCTGTCAGTCTCGCACGATTTCTCCTGTGACTGCTGCCTGTTGAATTCTGACACGTCCTGTTAAAGCCTCCAAAACAAGTAAATCCGAAAAAGCATTGAATGTCACAATTAAATTTTATATGTATCTACTTACTCATTCAAACGTAACCCCACCCCCCTTTGACACATTCGCCCAATGTGTCATTAGGCATTTAAAAAGGAACCGGCAAACGTCCTACCACATCATCACGTCTTGCAGCCAGTCCTGTCGAACTTTGCAGGACCGTCATCTCCAAGTTCCTGAAAATTGACTGTGCACCTCACACTCGGCAACACCAACAACGGACACTTGTACTCACAAAACTACACAGGCAACGAGTATCTACTAAATGAAAATAGACACACAATGAATCATGGCGCCCGAGGATTCCGTCCTGAAACTTCTCAATCATCATAAAAATCAAAAGGGTTAGGGTTAACATTTTCACGTGAATTCAACATAAACTTTCCAAGACTGCAATCGACAACCTGCGAAAGTAATACAAGTTATAAAACAACCAGCAATCTGCTCCTTGGCTGGCGGTTGACGCTGCAATAAGTCACGTGACACACAGAAACAAAGCAAAGCTCGCACTTGCCACAAGCAAGCTTAAGTTCCATATGTATGGTTGTCATCTACATAGTCTGTCACCTTGTCGGGTGAGTCCAGGTTCGTCATGTCATATGTCCATCGTCCTAGTGTTCGATATCAGTCCTGTCTTGTCCATCCGTGTTGCTGAATTCGGCCTTCTCCATGAACTATTTTTGTTGTTCATGGTGCCTTTGATTAACCATCGGCTGTTAGTCATTGCGCTTGGGTGTTCCCGTCTCAGGTGAGAGGAATCTTACCCTCAACTGTGACCCTTTCATACCAAAATACCTTGGCCTTTCATACTGCCCTCAACACACACACACACACACACACACATATTCCTAACCACACAAGCGCCAATCCATTTGCATCTATCACCCATACAACAACAAACTAATTTAGCATGTGTAAGTGAACAGGCAATCAGCGAATATTAACGGTAAACCCTTCATTTCTGAATGTTCTTCCCAAGTGAATATTTCGTACATTCGTACCGGACCTTTACCATAAAATTGCCAATTAAATGCCTAAAAATTCAGTCATTTGTACTGCTGAGCATGTTCTTGGGTGAGCATGGGGAAAGAAGCAGCCTCAGTAGGTCCTTAAATAATCTTGTCCTAATCCATTGTTCTGATCGAGCACCTGGGTAAAGATACTCAAAAGTCTTCCTCCAACAGTCTACTCCACTACATTATTTTCACTTTGCCATGTTAAGGCATTTGTTTTCCGAGTCCTATCACATTTGTCATCGCGTTCACTGTCACTTGGTGTGAGTCTTATGCAGTGTTATTCTTAACTGTCAAAAGTTTTCATGGCTGTTATTCCTTGATCTCATCAGACTCCACCAAGTTTGATAACGTCTCAGCAGCCTGATGCATCTTTCAGGTCTCGTGTGTCTTTCGCCGCACCTCATTGTCAGGTTGTTATCTTTGGTTGTAGTCTCAGAGTCAACTCATCCCTCACTCTTGGATGAGTCCATTTTCAACTGAGTCCATTCTCATCTTGTGAGTTCCTTCGTTCTTTGTACTTCGCCTCCGAGGATGTCGTTCTCCTCCAGGGCGTTGTGCTCCCCCCAAGCACAAATATAGTCCTTCTTTGCTCTTGCAAAGGTCAAAGGTGCCTTAGAGCCATGCACCATTTTTCTTGATGTTCTCAGCTGTCGGTGGAGTCTCGGGATCGAGTTTCAGAGTCACTGATGGATACTGAAAAAGACAGACTGGGATACCAAACTTAAATATCATCTTCCAATTTGACATAAATTCCATAGTGCCTTCTGTTAATCAAACTTCAAATTCTACTATTATCAATAATCTAATCTACTTGAGAAAGACAGCGCCTTTCCTTCATGAGCGCTCGGATGTATTGTGATTGACCTCATTTGAACCATTTTAAATTGACAGATTACCCTAAACTTAAATTGCAAGTCTTAACTGTGATTTCTCTCAATTATACTGTAATTTCCAGAAGCTCCTCCTATTTTCAGGCTACTATCTATCTTTTGTTTTCCTAACTTTGATTTTATGCCATTCTCTCTATTACCTTTCCACCTTTCCTGATTTGAGCCTTCAGTTTCTGATAAAGTTTCCAAAGTTTGCCTCGTATCATCTCTATTTTGACCTCAGTATTAATGGTGTTATGCTCACTTCACAGATATTACTGAACTGTCCTGAATTTATAATTCACTGCCACTACATCGAATGCCATTTCTCAGCTGTTCACTTTTTCCATGTTCCTGTTAGGCTCCACTATTCGAATCTTCGAATTTTCATATAGAGTTTCTTTTAGGTTCCTGTGTGGATCATGTTTCACACAAACAGGACATGCTTAATTTTTTTTTTTGCAAGAATCTAAACCAAAGGTAACTAATAGGTAACTAATAACTCATCTCCCCCCTGTTGTCACATGAGTGACACAACAGGCATTGCCTTAAAAGTCATTTTGGCAAAACAGTTTTGTTATTGACATCGTCAATAACACCTTATCCATTATCACACCCTTTGTTGTTTGAACTAATATAATTTTCAATCTTGTCAATCCTTCTTCTACTTTTGGTGTCCACGCGAATGTATCTTTGACTGCTAACGGCACTCCTGTTAGTGGCTTAGCAATTTCAGCATAGTGTGGAGCCTAAGCTTTGCAGTAATGACAGAAAAAAAAAAAAACATCAGTTCTTCTTCGTGACAGGTCGTGGTGTGTCTAATATAACCTGTTCCCTGCTCTCCCTTTCGCTGAGAGTAAACCAAGATAGTTTACTTCTGGTTTTTACCCATCCTAACTTCTGTTACTTGACTTCACTTCCTCTCTGGCCTAAATGCTGCATGAGGAGAAAGGAATCTCATCCTTACACTTCCTTTGTTTCAAAAGCAATTATCATCATTGTAGACGAAAACTTGAATTTTTGTCTACTTGAAGCCCTTTGAGACTGTTTGTGATTTAGGGCTATACAAATAAACTTGACTTGACTTTTAGATGAAAGCGTAAAACGAGCCATTCAATTCATGATAATCAGTCAACCACTGTGAAATAAGCCCTATTTTCTTTTCTTAGCATTAAATGTGCTCAAAATCACTCTTTCTTCAAAGTTGTTCTACTACTTTTCACATAGTAGTCTCCAACAACGTCAACCAGTCAAGCTGTATCTTGTCATTCATTCCTGCTCATTTGCATCTCACACACGCGCACACACACAGGCACGCACGCATGCACTGTTCTCACTCTCCTCAAGCTCTCTTCAAGCTGTCCACACAGTCATACTACATCATTTTTAATTCACAGTCCTCATTTGAATCTGTCCTATCTCAAGGTTCTTGGTAAAACAACCCACTCATTCCGATTTTGACGTATTCCAAAAATTCACTCAAGGGATGCTTGCATTCAATTAATTCCATAAGCTTTTCATTTCCACAAAATTTGCAAATTTAGGGCAATTTTCCTTCCACTCATTCTTAAAGGCAAATTCTACATTTCACCTTTACATTGTCCCAGTTTGAAATTCACATCATTCAGCCCATTCAAATCACACTGGGAAAGTTTTTAAACATTCCCGAAATTGCAAAATTAAAAAATTCATATTTTCACATTAAATTATTACTTCTTTGTATGGCATGCTCAAACTTGGCCAATAAAAGATTGATTAAAATTTCTGCAAAATTTTACAAAATTCATATTTCACCTCTAAGTTCTACATGTTTCAACTGATTCAATTCTGCTCGAACATCATTCTGTTGCATCTCCCAAGTATTTATTCATCTTTTTCGCCTGCCTTTACCCCAATTTCTCCAAAAATTGCATTTTCCAGTTTCAATGTCTCATTTTGTTTTCTTGCAGTGCAAATCGAATAGACCCCAGTCTAGTAACTTTCCTTGCACACTATTTTAGCCAATTTCAAAATTTTAACACATAGACACACATAAACACACAGAGAACACAAGGACTAAACAAAGGCCCACAACAAAAACACAGTGCACAAACAACATCAACAAACAATGCTGTGCAAACGACTTCCTCTATTTGATGTTTTGGTTTTACTATTTTGATTTATTTTTTCTCACATTAGTGGCCTTTTATGGCTTCATTGTCTGACAATCATACTTGCGGCCTCAAGTTTGGTAACTTATATACTTCTCATCCCCTGATACATTGTCAGTAACACTTTGACGGCCCCCCATTTTAATCAATTTAGTTCAACATTTAAATCATAGGGATTTCTAAAGATGGGATGTTTCTTTAGTGCGATAACAACTTTCTGTGGTAATTCCTGCTTCGACCAGTTTTCTGGTGAGGAATTCCACAGAAATTCGCCATTTCTTCCCACCATGTTACATGCAGCACAATAGCGAGTGATACGTGCTACCATTCACACACACATTCACACCGCGGAATTTTCTTAACACAACGAGGTGTATTTCCGTCTACAAGTTCCATCTGTAGACCGAATTCCTATCACTTGGAATTCACAACAAGGACTCCGCCGTCCTTACCCGGGTACACTTTTTCTGGGGACTAAAATACCCCAACCACGCGGCCAACGAAGAGGTCTCACCGAGTCTCTGAGAGATTTCTTTTGAGGTTCCGTCAATCATCGCTGCCGAGAGGTGCTGAACTGGACGCCGGCCTGGTGGATGAACATTGCTCCCCAGGGCTTTCCTTCAGGCGTCCTGTGACCTCTGCCGTGCACGGATTCGGCGTCTTCAACACTCCTCGGATCAGCAAGCAGATTTTCAGGAATCCCGGACGAGCCCCCAAAAATGTTGGGTTTACAACATTTATCTGAAATCAATCTCAGAGGCGGTAGGTCTTTTTGGCTTAACGTTTTCTTCTGCGCAGAAGGACGCACCCCAGACACACACAGCAAGTGTGGCTGAGATCCGCGCTCTTCTTGAGTTTAGTCGTGCCTTTTATTGAGAAAGAAACAATTGGGCAAGTGTACATGATCGAGTAGGTTTCCAGACAGGAAGGACATAATTATATCTCATGACTTCAACTTAAATAAGACCTTTGTCTGCTTCAGCCATCCCATGACAATCTCATGATCTGTACATGTCTAGCTAACTATGGGGCTTAATGTATAGCGCGGCTAATGACTCCAGTCATTAGCCGGCCATATGCCCCCAAGTCATTATCACGAGGCCTGATGGTCACATACTGCGGAGAATCTTGCACACTGTCATGTAACATGGGGGGTAGAGATGGTGCAAATGGTAGAATATGGATTGTTCACAGGAATAAATTGGCAGAGTTGAAATTCCAAATTTGGCCAAAAGATGGCGCCAGACCAAAACGGGAGACCAAAAGAGGGGCCAGAATAACCTAAACCGGTTAAAATGGATATAAAAGAGGAACACGGTGTCAGAGTGTGAGTCACGCATGGAAGCACAAATGTGATTTTTATTTTTATTTCTTTGCTTGGCTAAAAATGTATTCTGTAACTGCTTTAAGCAATATTATTTGTCAATTCGATCAAGAGACCCGCCACTATGAGAATAGTGGCGTGACATAAATTGTTTGGAGGAGCACAAATGTGATTTTTATTGATTTCTTTGCTTGGCTAAAAATGTATTCTGTAACTGCTTTAAGCAATATTATTTGTCAATTCGATCAAGAGACCCATCCATCCATCCATCCATCTTCTTCCGCTTATCCGGGGTCGGGTCGCGGGGGCAGCAGCTTTAGGAGGGACTCCCAGACTTCCCTCTCCCCAGCCACTTCATCCAGCTCATCCCGGGGGATCCCAAGGCGTTCCCAGGCCAGCTGAGAGACATAGTCTCTCCAGCGCGTCCTGGGTCGTCCCCGGGGTCTCCTACCGGTGGGACATGCCCGGAACACCTCCCCAGGGAGGCGTCCAGGAGGCATCCTGATAAGATGCCCGAGCCACCTCATCTGGCTCCTCTCAACGTGGAGGAGTAGCGACTCTACTCCGAGTCTCTCCCGGATGACCGAGCTTCTCACCCTATCTCTAAGGGAGAGCCCGGACATCCTGCGGAGAAAACTCATTTCGGCCGCTTGTATCCGAGATCTCGTTCTTTCGGTCACGACCCATAGCTCGTGACCATAGATGAGGGTAGGAGCGTAAATCGACCGGTAAATTGAGAGCTTTGCCTTTTGGCTCAGCTCTCTCTTCACCACAACGGACCGGTACAGGGTCCGCATTACTGCCGACGCTGCACCGATCCGCCTGTCGATCTCACGCTCCATCCTCCCCTCACTCGTGAACAAGACTCCAAGATACTTGAACTCCTCCACTTGGGGCAGGATCTCATCCCCGATCCGGAGAGGGCATTCCACCCTTTTCCGATCGAGGACCATGGACTCGGATTTGGAGGTGCTGACCCTCATCCCGACCGCTTCACACTCGGCTGCGAACCGTTCCAGCGAGAGCTGGAGATCACGGCCTGAAGAAGCCAACAGCACCACGTCATCTGCAAAAAGCAGAGACGCGATGCTGAGGTCCCCAAACCGGACCCCCTCAATGCCTCGGCTGCGCCTAGAAATTCTATCCATAAAAATTATGAACAGAATCGGTGACAAAGGGCAGCCTTGGCGGAGTCCAACCCTCACTGGGAACGAATCCGACTTACTGCCGGAAATGCGGACCAGACTCTGGCATCGGTGATACAGGGACCGAACCGCCCTTATCAGTTGGCTCGGCACCCCGTACTCCCGAAGCACCCTCCACAGAACCTCCCGAGGGACACGGTCGAACGCCTTCTCCAAGTCCACAAAACACATGTGGACTGGTTGGGCGAACTCCCATGCACCCTCGAGGATCCTGCCGAGGGTGTAGAGCTGGTCCACTGTTCCACGGCCAGGACGAAAGCCACACTGCTCCTCCTGAATCCGAGGTTCGACCTCCCGACGGACCCTCCTCTCCAGCACCCCTGAATAGGCCTTACCAGGGAGGCTGAGGAGTGTGATTCCCCTGTAATTGGAACACACCCTCCGGTCCCCCTTCTTAAAGAGGGGAACCACCACCCCAGTCTGCCAATCCAGAGGCACTGTCCCCGATGTCCACGCAACGTTGTAGAGGCGTGTCAGCCATGACAGCCCCACAACATCCAGAGCCTTTAAGAACTCTGGGCGGATCTCATCCACCCCCGGGGCCTTGCCACCGAGGAGTTTTTTAACTACCTCAGTGACTTCGACCCCAGAGATTGGAGAATCCGCCTCAGAGTCTCCAGGCCCTGCTTCCTCAATGGAAGGCGTGTAGGTGGAATTGAGGAGGTCTTCGAAGTATTCTCCCCACCGACTCACGACGTCCCGAGTCGAGGTCAGCAGCACGCCATCCCCACTGTAAACAGTGTTGACGTTGCACTGCTTCCCCCTCCTGAGACGCCGGATGGTGGACCAGAATTTCCTCGAAGCCGTCCGAAAGTCATTCTCCATGGCCTCACCGAACTCCTCCCACGCCCGGGTTTTTGCCTCAGCAACCGCCGAAGCCGCGTTCCGCTTGGCCATCCGGTACCTGTCACCTGCCTCCGGAGTCCCGCAGGCCAAAACGGCCCGATAGGACTCCTTCTTCAGCTTGACGGCATCCCTTACCGCCGGTGTCCACCAGCGGGTTCGGGGGTTGCCGCCACGACAGGCACCAACGACCTTACGGCCACAGCTCCGGTCGGCCGCCTCAACAATGGAGGCACGGAACATGGTCCACTCAGACTCAATGTCCCCCGCCTCCCCCGGGACGTGGGAAAAGCTCTGCCGGAGGTGGGAGTTGAAGCTCTTCCTGACAGGAGATTCTGCCAGACGTTCCCAGCAGACCCTCACAGAGCGTTTGGGTCTGCCAGGTCGGACCGGGATCTTCCCCCACCATCGGAGCCAACCCACCACCAGGTGGTGATCAGTTGACAGCTCCGCCCCTCTCTTCACCCGAGTGTCCAAAACATGCGGCCGCAAATCCGATGACACGACTACAAAGTCGATCATCGAACTGCGGCCTAGGGTGTCCTGGTGCCAAGTGCACACATGGACACCCTTATGTTTGAACATGGTGTGCATTATTGAAAATCCGTGTCGAGCACAGAAGTCCAACAATAGAACACCACTCGGGTTCAGATCAGGGGGGCCGTTCCTCCCAATCACGCCCTTCCAGGTCTCACTGTCATTGCCCACGTGAGCATTGAAGTCACCCAGTAGAACGATAGAGTCCCCAGAAGGAGCGCTCTCCAGCACTTCCTCCAGGGACCCCAAGAAGGGTGGGTACTCTGAGCTGCTGTTTGGTGCATAGACACAAACAACAGTCAGGACCCGTCACTGAGAATAGTGGCGTGACATAAATTGTTTGGAGAAGCACAAATGTGATTTTTATTTTTTGATTTCTTTGCTTGGCTAAAAATGTATTCTGTAACTGCTTTAAGCAATATTATTTGTCAATTCGATCAAGAGACCCGCTACTATGAGAATAGTGGCGTGACATAAATTGTTTAGAAAAGTAGGTCAAGGGTTTGGATTTTTATTTCAGAGTTAATTGAAGCGTAACTTTAAAAAGTTATTTTCATGGAACAGGAAGAGAAGAAAAGGGTAAGTGAAAGGTTTTACCAGGGGCTAGCTGTGGATTTGGTGGAAAAGTACTGCGTGGTCAGGGCGGAAACAGCTGCTGAAGGCCACAGATGGCCAAGCGTGGGAAGAAAACTGGGCACTCCTACCCTATAGTAGGCGTGGGAAAACTGGCCAGTCCCTTCTATAGGCTTGGGAAAGCTGGCCAGTCCCTTCTATAGGCGTGGGAAAACTGGGCAGTCTTACCCTATAGGGAAAGTACAGGAGAAAAGAAAGGGGAGGGGGGGGACAGAGAAGTCTATAAAAAGTCCTGCAGGGGCAGCTTCAGGGCTTTTTCCCCCAAAAGAGCGCTCATACGTGAAGAAGCCCGGAGGAGTTTCAAGATTTTTTTTTCCAAAGTCCCGAAGATCTTTGTGTGAGACGCAGGATCACTGGACTGAAATTAACTTGGATTTACTCCTAAAAATTGGACTGGACAACTTTAAACGAGGAATAGGTGAGGGTTTACCGTTTTTATGTATTTTAGCGAGACGGGGGAATAGTCATCGGGCCGCCGGCTCCCTCGAGGCCAGCCTGTTTCTCTAATTTGGATTTTAGAAGTAAGATCGAATTGATCACTCGACTTTGCTTCCACCAAAAATAGCACGCAGCTGGTATTTACCTCTTCCATCTTTCATGAACTGTGTTTTGCAGTCGAATTGTTCTGGGATTGAATGATTTTATTAACACGGGCATCAGTGAGTGAAATTGTTCGGTTTCTGGAGTAATCGAGATTTTATAATTCTATTCCATGTTTTCTTCAATAAATGTGTTTTGTATATTACTTCGTTGTGCGCGGATTTGTACTGAATATGCAACCGATGGTTTGGGGCCGATTTAAATAAAATAAATTAACGGAGGTGTTTAAATCGGATTATTGGTTTTGTATAGAACGGAAAGTTATTTAACTATTCGAAAGGCTCAGGCCCGCTTCCCCTTTTTGACGGGCCGCGTAAAAAATAACTCCGAACAAGTTAGAGACTTGAATAACTTCCGTAGTTATTTGAGCCACGGGTGAATTTCGATCCGTTCGAAAGTTTGTATCGTCTGAATAAATTAACGGAGGTGTTTAAATCGGATTATTCGTTTTGTGTAGAACGGAAAGTTATTTAATTATTTGAAAGGCTCAGGCCCGCTTCCCCTTTTTGTCGGGCCGCGTAAAAAATAACTCCGAACAAGTTAGAGACTTGAATAACTTCCGTAATTATTTGAGCCACGGGTGAATTTTGATCCGTTCGAAAGTTTGTTTCGTTTGAATAAATTAACGGAGGTGTTTAAATTGGATTATTGGTTTTGTGTAGAACGGAAAGTTATTTAACTATTCGAAAGGCTCAGGCCCGCTTCCCCTTTTTGACGGGCCGCGGAAAAAGTAACTCCGAGCAAGTTAGAGAATTAAAAAACTTTCGTAAATATTTAAGGGAAGAGTGGATTTCGTAAAAAGTGAATTGTTGGAAACTTACTTCTTCTAAATAAAATAACGACGACGGTTAAAATAAATCATTGGAGTTGGAGGAGGATAAAAGTATTTCGATTGTCCGTCGGGCGCGGCCCAGTTCCTAAATCTGTCGGGCCGCGTCAAAAGTTAAACGGGACACGATCAAAAAATAGACTTGCCTTCCAAATTAATTATTGGGCAAATCTAAATAGAGCACGACATTTTTATCCGGTTTAAGATAGTTGTTATTCTTTTAAAGCAATTGAGAGGGGTGAAGAACTCCGACGGTTAAGTGCTAGATCTACGTATACGAAGTTAGAATTAATCATATAAAGTGCATTAATTTTCTTCTTAAATGCTATTATTGTCACACTTTTATTAATTCGATTCTCTTTCGAATAAAAAAAAGTTGGTCGGCTCGCTGCATGAGCGACCAAGTGGAACGGACCCATATCAACATTTACTTCGGCAAAACTAGTGCTTGGGTGCGCTATACAAACGAATCCCTGAGGTCTTAACAAAGACATATAAAAAATATCCGTAACAAATAAGAACTTCAAACACTAGCGGGGAGCCATCATTACGATGCGGTCACCTCGAAGTCCTGCCTCGAATTGAGTTACTCGGCACGAGCTTCGGGTGACTTGAGAGGGATTGGCGTCGTACAGAAATTAGATTGATTCCGGTGGAGTTAATTTAACTCGGGTGGTTAGATTACGGACGAATCTCCGAACCCGGCTAAAACAAACCCGTTACCGGGAAGCCGGGGGCACCTTAATCCAAGAGGTGCGTTTGACAACACAAAATTAGATACATAGATTCCAATGATAAAAAGTATATTATTTCCAACAATAACAATTAGCACACCAAAGTAAAGTCAAAGTCTGCTTTGTTGTCAATTTCTTCCCATGCCAAGACACACAAAGAGATCAAAATTGCGTTTTCCACTATCCCACGGTGACAAGACATATTACACAACAAGAAAACAACACAAAAAGAAAAAACAAGAACGCACATACAATGAATAAACGAGCGATGAATAATAAATAAATAAATTAGTTAATAAGAGGAGCAAAAATCGTTCATGGGTATTCCCAGTCCTAAAAATTTATTTTCCAACTGTTTTCTACCCTATAAAAAAATATGTTGCCGAATATATTATTAAAAGAAATTTTCTTTGCAACTTTCTTAGAATTTATTAAATTGGACACCCAAAACAATATCAGTATATAGCCATTGATTTTCTCCGGCTGTACCTTCCACGCCTTTGTTTTGCGATGTTTCAGTCGCTGGGGTACTTCTCACTGGCTCAAATTGGTAGCCTTGTACCCCAAGAAAGAAATCATACTCTTCTTAATTTTCTTCAGAAGGTGAAGAATCATCTGAGGGAGTTTCGTCAGACGACATCGCTTCCACTTCTGTATCCGCCATTGTGCTTACATGGTTTTTTTTTTATCAATTACTCCTCAATTCGCGTCGAAAATTCACAACGGTTTCCAAAAATACAAGTCTTTGGTATGACCCGGCCAGGGTTTGACCCACAACCTTCCAGTCTCAGGGTGGACACTCCACCACTAGGCTACTGAGCTGGCATAAAAACAAAGCAATACAACTTCTGTACATTGTTTATACAACTTACAGCTGTTTGAGAGTTTACATCTTCGAAATATGATCATATTTGATGGATTTCATTTTGTCGTTTATATCAGGTTATTCCATACACCTAAGATAGACGTCTAAATTAGGTCTACACATAGAGAAGAGGTCTAATAGATAGTAGGGAGTGATGTGCTGATGCCCTCGCGCTGAGCTGCGAGGGCGCGTCAGCCGGTCAGCATGGCAAGAGCAGAGCGGAGCCGTGACACGTTTACAATTTAAAATGTTTAAAAATATAATAAAATGGTAAAATATAAAATTATAAATGTTAGAGATTCGCTCACTCCAACTTATTTTGCAAGAACCACACGGGAGACAAGCAAGTCCTTTTAGACACCTGCAGGTGGAGAGTCCATTCGTCGCTGTGCGTACAGCGATGTTCGAATAGAGCTCTGAACTCTCCTTCCTGCAAGAGGATATTTATTAAGAGAAACAGAGTGGGGGTTGAGAGTTGACAGGTTTGGTGAACCCCCGGCCTCTGGTAAGATCAGAGCAGGGGGTGTTTTACGATGTTGTGGGAAACAGAACAACTTTGATTGCTTCCTCTGCAGCTGGTCAATCAAGCAGAGGAAGCAACCACTTTATTTTACTGTGTTGTGAGAGCAAGACAAGATTGGTTAATCATTATAGTCTACATTCCAACATAATCCTATGATAAAGATAACCTGGAAAACCCTAACACTCTCTCTCTCTCGTTCTCTCTCTTTCTCTCTCCCTCTCTCGCTCTCTCTTTTTCTTCTTTTCTCTCTCTCTCTTTCGTTCTCTCTCTTTCTTTCTCCCTCTCTCTCTCTTGCTCTCTCTCTCCTCTCTTTCTTTCTAACCCTACCCTAACCTCTCTCTCGTTTTTTTCTCTCTCTTTCTCTCTCTAACCCTAACCTCTCTCTCTCTTTCTCTCTCGTTCCCTCTCTCTTTCGCTCTCTCTCTCTCTTGCTCGCTCGTTCTCTCTCTCTCTCTTTCTCTCTCCCGCTCTCGCTCATCCGTTTATCTGACATTTATCAACCGCAGTAGTCTTACCTTAGGAGATTGTCATTCCCAGCCCCACTTTCTTGGTTCACGGTGTCACTGTCAATGGCAAATTCCCATGAGCCTCAGCGAAGTGTCACGGCGGCTCGTCAACCAATCCCGTCTCTAAACCTATCTAACAACGTGACAAGGACTAAATAAAGTTAGATAAAACACATTTGTGCCGTTTAATTGTGTTAACTGTTCCCCTGCAACCGCAAATTTAATTCGCAACAACATATTTGAAAATAAATCGATTAACGCAAACAGCGTTAGAGCGGGGCCGAATCCGGCGCGAGGCGGCCTTCAGGCACGTGGTTCGAGACGACCACGCCGGGCCGACGACACCCATCCCCGGACCCCGCCGTTCCCTCGCGGTTTATCCAAAGCCGCCTGCCGGAGCCCAACCAACGTGCCACCCCCCTGTTGCCGAGTTCGCTCTTCCCGAGCCCCGTCCTCCCGACAATTCCGTCCGTGACCGCCCCGCGGCGATCCGCTCTGCCCCAGCAGCCGGCGAGTCAGCATCCTACGGGTCTGATCTGGCCGCAGTCCGAGCTCTGGGCAGACACAGCGGCGTCGCGCGGGCGCGGTCGGCGCTCGGAGGCAGCGTTGGGACCGGACCGGCTCCCCGCGGAGACGGTTACGGAGCGCGGCCCGGCACCTCTCGTTACGGCGAAGGTACAGGCAGAGGCCGTTTGGACCCGTGCCGGCCGGAGGGCTTCCCACCCGATAAGGTCCACGAAGACTTGTCCTCGCCCAGCCCCCCGCTCCCGCGGTCGGCGCCCGGAAAACGTGACAGACCCCAGCTCGGCCGAGCGGGCGTCCCGCGCAACTCTACGCGCGCTCGAGCCACCCCTACCTGGTTGATCCTGCCAGTAACATATGCTTGTCTCAAAGATTAAGCCATGCAAGTCTAAGTGCACACGGCCCGTACGGTTCCTTTGATCGCTCCACTGTTATTTGGATAACTGTGGCAATTCTAGAGCTAATACATGCAAACGAGCGCCGATCTCCGGGGATGCGTGCATTTATCAGACCCAAAACCCACGCGGTTCCCGGGCGTGCGGGCCCGGCCTCCCTTGGTGACCCTAGATAACTTCCAGCCGATCGCCGGCCCTCCGCGGCGGCGACGTCTCATTCGAATGTCTGCCCTATCAACTTTCGATGGTACTTTCTGCGCCTACCATGGTGACAACGGGTAACGGGGAATCAGGGTTCGATTCCGGAGAGGGAGCCTGAGAAACGGCTACCACATCCAAGGAAGGCAGCAGGCGCGCAAATTACCCACTCCCGACACGGGGAGCTAGTGACGAAAAATAACAATACAGGACTCTTTCGAGGCCCTGTAATTGGAATGAGCACAGTCAAAACCCTTGGGCGAGAACCCATTGGAGGGCAAGTCTGGTGCCAGCAGCCGCGGTAATTCCAGCTCCAATAGCGTATCTTAAAGTTGCTGCAGTTAAAAAGCTCGTAGTTGGACCTCGGGACGCGAGCTGACGGTCTGCCGCGAGGCGTGCATCCGTCTGTCCCAGCCCCTGCCTCTCGGTCCGCCCCCGGGATGCCCTTAACTGGGTGTCCCGCCCGGGGCCCGAAGTGTTTACTTTGAAAAAATTAGAGTGTTCAAAGCAGGCCAGCGCCGCCTTGCATACCGCAGCTAGGAATGATGGAATAGGACCCCGGTTCTATTTTGTGGGTTTTCCCTCCTGAACTGGGGCCATGGTTGAGAGGGACGGCCGGGGGCATTCGTATTGCGCCGCTAGAGGTGAAATTCTTGGACCGGCGCAAGACGGGCCAGGGCGAAAGCATTTGCCAAGAATGTTTTCATTAATCAAGAACGAAAGTCGGAGGTTCGAAGACGATCAGATACTGTCGTAGTTCCGACCATAAACGATGCCGACCCGCGATCCGGCGGCGTTATTCCCATGACCCGCCGGGCAGCGCCCGGGAAACCACCAAGTCTTTGGGTTCCGGGGGGAGTATGGTTGCAAAGCTGAAACTTAAAGGAATTGACGGAAGGGCACCACCAGGAGCGGAGCCTGCGGCTTAATTTGACTCAACACGGGAAACCTCACCCGGCCCGGACACGGACAGGATTGACAGATTGATAGCTCTTTCTCGATTCCGTGGGTGGTGGTGCATGGCCGTTCTTAGTTGGTGGAGCGATTTGTCTGGTTAATTCCGATAACGAACAAGACTCCGACATGCTAAATAGTTACGCGGCCCTCGAGCGGTCGGCGGGCAACTTCTTAGAGGGACAAGTGGCGTTCAGCCACACGAGATTGAGCAATAACAGGTCTGTGATGCCCTTAGATGTCCGGGGCTGCACGCGCGCCACACTGAGCGGACCAGTGTGTGCCACATCCCCTGCGCCGAGAGGCGCGGGTAACCATATGAACCCTGCTCGTGATAGGGACTGGGGACTGCAATTATTTCCCACCAACGAGGAATTCCCAGTAAGCGTGGGTCATAAGCCCGCATTGATTAAGTCCCTGCCCTTTGTACACACGGCCCGTCTCTACTACCAATTGGATGGCTTAGTGAGGTCCTCGGATGGGCCCCGCCGGGGCCGGTCACGGAGCCGGCGGCCGCGTCGTGAAGACGATCAAACTTGACTATCTAGAGGAAGTAAAAGTCGTAACAAGGTTTCCGTAGGTGAACCTGCGGAAGGATCATTACCGGAGCGATCGAGCGGGATCAGCGGCCCGCGCTTTCGAACGAACACGCCGAGGGCGAAAGGCTAAGGTGGGGAAGGATCGGGGCCACGGCTAATCTAGCGATGCCCGCGTCGGGCGGTCACTCCGACGAATGAGCGGGGCCGAATCCGGCGCGAGGCGGCCTTCAGGCACGTGGTTCCAGACGACCTCACCCCGGCTCTAGCCCGGAGCGCCGCCTAGGACTCTGGGGGAAGGATAATCTCCCGCGGCTGACGCGCACGCTCGCCCCAGCTAACCGAAGGGGGGCGGGCGGTCGGCGCGGGCGCGCGGGGGACCGAGGACCTTTAGCCCGAAGCGATGAGCAGAGGACGGCGGAGGAAGGGGGTACTCGGCCGCGGCTCAGGCGCGCCGGCCCGCCCAGCGAGACCACCCGGTTAAGGCTCCGGACGGACGGCCATCGCGGTCGGCCCAGGTCCGGGGCGGGTCGGGCGGCGCTGGCGCGCGGCCTGAGCAAACCCGGCCTCCCAGCCTGCTGCGCCAAACCAAGCGAGAGAGACGATCCCGGCGCCGGCGGCGGCGCGCGGGTGGAGGTATGTGGCCCGCGCGCATGCGTCGCGTGTGGGGAAGGCTCCGTTCGTCACACCGGAGTCGGCCCCCCGCCCACCGTCGCGCGACGTCACCGTCCTCCTCCCCGCGCGCTCAACCGGCAGCTCGGCGCTCCCTCGCAGTCCTGAAGTAGTCTCCGGGCGTGCCGCGGCCGGGGTCGGGCCCGGTGCCATCGCGGAACGCCCGCTCGGAACTTAAACCCATTGCGGCGGGTACCCATCTCGCGAATCGCCTTCGGTGGACCGCGGGGGGTTCAATGTCCACACCACACGCACTTTTGAGGCGTCGCGGGGGGCGGACCCTTTCGGGGGCCCTGCCTTCATGCGTGCGTTCTCGGAGTCGGACGTCCCCGCGCCGGGCGCATTTCCCCCGTGGTTGTGCGTTGCGACCGTCCCTGGGTTGGCTTGGAAGGGTCTGGGGCGAAGGTGGCGCGGGCGGCGGGGCGGTGCGGGGGGGCCTCCGGGCTCCCCGGCCGCTTCGGCACCCGCGCTGTACAGCGCTTTCCTCACTCCGACTTTGCCGCTTCCCCCCGGGGACGTGGGAGTACTTTCTACACCTTCCGAACCAGGACGGGGCCCCCTCGCCCCAGGCGCGGCCGAAAGGCGCGGACCGTTCTCGGTGCGCGTTGGCCTGTCGCGCCGCTAGGGCGGGGATCGGCCTTCGAAGTAGGTGTCAGGGGTCCGCGGCGATTGTGGCAGCCTGACCCGTCTTGAAACACGGACCAAGGAGTTTAACGCGCGCGCAAGTCGGAGGGCACGAACGAACCCCAATCTGGCGCAATTAAAGTGAGGAGCCGGCGCGCGCCGGCCGAGGTGGGATCCCGGCCCCTCCCATGGGTCGGGCGGGTTAGGGTTAGGGTTAGGGTTAGTCTCGCAGCGTCGGGGAGGTGGAGCTCGAGCGCGCGCGATGAGACCCGACCGTGGTAGACCGTTTTAGCAAGATGACGCATTTCATCCCTCTGCCTAAGCTCCCATCTGCGAAGCAGACGGCGTCCATCATGGTGCGGGAGGTGTTTCGTCACCACGGTCTTCCACAAGACATCGTGTCAGACCGAGGACCTCAATTCGCGTCCACCTTCTGGATGGAGTTCTGCCGACTCCTCGACGCCACGGCCAGCCTCTCCTCGGGGTTTCACCCTCAGTCCAACGGTCAAGCGGAGCGCCTGAACCAGGAACTGGGCAGGGCTCTCCGATGCATGGCCGCCGGGGACCAGCGCGGGTGGGTTCAACAGCTTTCCTGGGTAGAGTATGCTCACAATTCCCTTCCCACCTCGGCCACGGGACTTTCGCCTTTCCACTGCGTCTTCGGGTACCAGCAACCCTTGTTCGCCCACCAGGAGCGTGGTGCGGCGTGCCCGTCGGCCCAGGCTTGTGTCCGCCGTTGTCATCGTGCCTGGGCGAGGGGCCGGGTCACTCTTCTCCGCTCTGTTTCAGGCTACGCCCGCCAGGCGAACAAGCACCGGACACCGGCTCCGGAGTACAGAGTGGGGCAGCGTGTGTGGCTCTCGACGCGGGATTTGCCGCTGCGAGCGGGATCCCGCAAACTGGCGCCCCGCTTTGTTGGACCGTTCCCTATCCAGAAGGTGATTGGCCCGGCCGCAGTCCGTCTGCTCCTTCCAGACTCCATGAAGGTTCATCCCACGTTCCACGTGTCCCGTGTGCGGCCCATCCATGAGAGCGCGTTGGCGCCGGCGCCCGTTCCGCCGCCGCCGCCCCAGCTCGTCGATGGGGGCCCGGCTTACGCTGTCCGCTCCCTGCTCCGATCGCGGCGGCGTGGTCGGGGCCTACAATATCTCGTGGACTGGGAGGGTTATGACGACGCGCACCGCTCCTGGGTTCCGAGCCGCTGGATACTCGACCGTTCGCTCATCACGGAGTTCCATCGCTGTCATCCGGACCAACCGGGTCCTCGGCGCGGGCGCCCGAGGAGGGACGAGGGGACCAGGGGTGAGGGTCCGGGGAGGTCTTGCCCACCGGTACCGGGTTCTTCTGCCCCCGCGCCCGTCGAGCCTGCGTCTGGCGAGATGTCGGACGTTTCAGCGGTGTGCTGACCCCTCCACCTGGCCGCCCGGGGTATTGCCTTCCTTTTTTTTTTTTTTTTGTTGTTTTGTTGTTTTCGGTTCCTGGGGACGTCGGGAGCCGTCCCTTGTGGGGGGGGTTCTGTCACGTGCTGGTGCCACCTGCGACGGGACCACGCCCCCCCTGTCAGTGGAATCACCGTCACCTGCCACGGATTCATGGACAGCGCTATATCAGCGCCGCAAGTGCAGAACCGAGTGCCAGTCTGTCCCTTGATGCTGCTTCGCTCATCAGTCCCGGAGAAACTTGACTCGCTTGACTATTCGAAACCCCCGCAGAACCGTTTGTCCTCTCCAGCCCGATCGCCGCTC
Source organism: Syngnathus scovelli (assembly GCF_024217435.2). Classification (NCBI taxonomy): domain Eukaryota; kingdom Metazoa; phylum Chordata; class Actinopteri; order Syngnathiformes; family Syngnathidae; genus Syngnathus; species Syngnathus scovelli. The sequence goes on along the minus strand of NC_090847.1, from coordinate 1,578,870 downwards.
CAGCGCCGGCTGTTCCCCTCATCCCCTTCCAATAAAGTCCGTCGTCCCGCACTTGGCTGTACTGTCCGATCCTTAACAGGAAGGACTCACCGGTGACGTCTTTGCCCACGTCCAAGCGTTGTACTTTGTATTTTCATCCTTCTGACAGTGGAAAACATATAGCCAACAAACACCGTGGAACCTAAACGAATGAAAGAAAACTATCATTTGGCCACAACCAACATTCACAGATACAACACAATGTGACGTGCGGGGTTGAGGTTAAAGGTTGAGTGAAGGGCCCTCGTTTTAAACAACTTTTTTGAAAAGGATTGGGAACAAGTAAGACGTATTTAATTTATTTAATGGGAAGTAGTAAGAGCTATTGAATTTAATCTATGTATTATATTCTATTGTATTGTATTCTGTTGTATTCTTTTGGATTGTATTCACACTAACCCTACTAAAACTTCAGCCCACAAAAACTCGCCTCTGGCGCCTAGCCTCTGGCACTTAGCCTCTAACACTTAGCCTTTAACATTTAGCCTTTAACACTTAGCCTAGAAGGTGAATAAATAGGGTTAAAGGTTGAGTGAAGGGCCCTCGTTTTAAACTACTTTTTTGAAAAGGAGTGGGAACAAGTAAGACGTATTTAATTTATTTAATGGGAAGTAGTAAGACTTATTAAATTTATTTAATCTACTTTTCTTCCCAGGCAAAATTTGATGTGCTGCAATTCCAAATTTCCAAAGTGAATGAAGGAATGAAATCCTTTAAATTATGATTTTGTATAAATACTAGGCATAAACACAAAATCTACGGCACAAAATGGGCAGACTTTACTTGTTTGAAAATGACTGGTTACAAGACAGACTTCTTTAATTTATTCAATGGGAAGAAGACTTATTTAGTTTAATTGATCTATTTTTGTTCCCTGGCAAAATTCGATTTGCTGCAATTCCAAATTTCCAAAGTGAATGAAGGAAAGAAGTCGTTTAAATTATGATTTTTTATAAATACTAGGCATAGACACAAAATCTACGGCACAAAATGGGCAGACTTTACTTGTTTGAAGAGGACTGGTTACAAGACAAACTTTTCTGATGTATTTAATGGGAAGAAGACTTATTTAGTTTATTTAATCTATTTTTGTTCCCTGGCAAAATTGGATTTGCTGAAATTGTATTTTGCCAAATCTTGACTTGAGACCTGATAGGAAGTATTAAACGCTTAGTTAAATCGATACAAATTGGTAATAAGAGCGAGTAATGTTGGTTGAACCGATGAATGAAGGTTGAAAGCAATTTAAATTATGACTTTGTATAAATACTAGATATTAACAGAACATCTACTGCGCAAAATGGGCAGAGTTTACTTGTTTGAGAAGGAGTGGCTTATTCAAAACTAAGATTTATTTAATCTGTTTGTTCCCAGGCAAAATTGGATGTGATGCAATTCCAAATTTCACCACATGATGGTGCCCAATTTTGACTTCATAGGACATATTAAACACTTAGCTTGTTACTATGTTCAAGGTAATCAGATTTGTTTATTATTCTAATGGCCTTTTCAAAACTATTCTGGATTACTACTTTGGATCTATTCTACATTACTTGGCAACAACATACTCTGTAACAGATTAGGCAGTATAATCACATATGTTAACTTGAGAGTGCCCACACTCAATCTACTTATCGTGATGTGTTAAATCAATTACTGTTAGACATTATTTGTCTGATAATCTACCAAATCTTTGAGTTGAAGAATTTGTGATTTAATTAAGAGCTTGTTATTATGTTCAGGGTAATCAGACTTGTATATAATTCTAATGGCCTTCTTTTGAAAACTATTCTGAATTACAACTTTGGATCTTTTATTACTTTGCAACAATATACTCGGTGACGGATTAGGCAGTATAATCACATATGTTAACTTCAGTGCCCACACTGTATTTATTTATGGTTATTTGTTAAATCAAGTACTGTTAGACATGAAATAGGAAGTGTTTAACATGAATGTTATGGCTACTCACCATTGTAGCTCGCTCCTGGTCAATGATACTTGTAGCTCGCTCCTGGTCAATGATACGAGCCTCTTCTTGCAGTGGAAAACTTACAGCCAACAAACACCGTGGAACCTAAAGGAAGGAAATTGAACATTAACATTTAGCCTCAACCAACATTCACAGATGTAACGCAACGCAAACTACACAAACGTAAATATTTTTAAACACAATGAGTTGTACTTACCGTGTACGCTCTAGACCAGGGGTGTCAAAGTCAAATGGACGGAGGGCCCAATAAAAAATTTAGCTACAAGCCGAGGGCCGGACTGATCGAATGTTCATTGAATTTTTTTTTTAAATGACGCATGTAGTCTAGTGAACCTAATTGAACCTACTGAAAACCTAACAAATATATTCCAATATGATCAGATAAATAAAGCAATATTTTCCTATGGCTTTGTCAATAATCTTTAATTTTCAACAGACAGAAAAGACAAATTTCCTTTATATAAAAATCCCCATAACATGAACATTAAATGAAAGAAACCTGTATTATTCAAGGCACCACCAGTAACCTATATTTTCTATTTTAGCAAAAGTGAGCTAAATTTACTTCAAAGAAAAAAATAATAGCAATTTTCTATTATCCACTCAACTGAAATATTTTAAAAATATAATTGGATTGAAATACAATAAAATAAAGTGCAGAAATCTGTTAATCAAAAACAACACTTTCCTCAAGGATAAGTAACATGCAGTGAAAAAAATATTAAACTTTAACTTTTAAACTTGAACTGAGTAAAAACACAAACTTTAATCAGACAGTTTTTGATGAAATCCCCCTCCTTAAATGGCCGGGCTAATTTAGCGATCTCTTCTGCCAAAATAAAACTGGCCTTGACAGCAGCCTAGCCTTGTGTTTTGGCTTTTTAGAACAGAGCCTGTCGAGATTTGAGGCCTCGTTTTAATTCCTCGGCCTTCTGTAGCCTTTGTTCCATGTCTATATTCTTGTTTTTGTCCGCGTGTTTCGTTTCATAATGTCTCAGATAATACTCTTTCAGTACCGCCACACTTTCTCCACACAGAAGACACACAGATTTTCCAGCTACCTCCGCGAACATATACTCCGACTCCCACCTTGTTTGAAACCCCCGGTTCTCAGTGTCCACCTTCCTTTTTGCCATTTATGATGGGTATCTGAGGGTTAATTTTACAGTTATGCTGACGACTGCTTTGCTAATAAACACTGAAATCAAGCAGCCTACTGCTCGGTGCTTCAGCGTTGCATTGTGGGAAAATATAGTATTGGTGCGTGTGAAAGATCTGCGGGCTGCCGGCTTGCTGCGGTCTGCGGGCCGGTTCTAATAATAAATCAAGATCATCCCAGGGGCCGTACAAAACCTTCTCGCGGGCCGGATGTGGCCCGCGGGCCTTGACTCTGACATATGTGCTCTAGACGGTCCACTTGCAAGCAGAAAATAAAGATATTTCTGTTGATAGTCGTCGTGTTTGTATCCGTTGTCTCGCTCAAGGCCATTGCGCCCACAGATTTGAATTTTGGTGACAGTTCAGCCTATTGACGTCATTTCCGCGGTGTAATACCCGCATATCTGAAACGGCAAAGTTAAGAGTAGAGTTAAATAAAGTTTTTAATCAACGCAATCATTTACAACCGTTGACCAGTCGAAATAATCGTCAAAATTCGACGTTCCCCCCAAACGCCACACTCACTCGCTTTTCAGGGCAACAAAAGTACTTCTTTTTAAAAACGATGAGTTGTACTTACCGTGTACACTCTGGACGGTCCAGTTGCAAGCAGAAAATAAAAATATTTCTCTCGTTAGTCGTATGTTACCATCCGCTGTGTCTTTGTCAACATTTTCCTACTTCCTGTTGCGAGCCACGCCCACGGATTTAAATTCTGGCGGAAGAGCCCGCCCATTGGCGTCGTTTTCGCGTATAGCAAATCCGATTGGTTGGGAAGGGGGCGCGGTTATGCAGCCGAGGGGTCCTGTGATCGGTGGGATGTAAAGTAGGCGTCGACGTCACATCCGCGTCACGTGACCACGACGTGGCAGACGTCATATAGCAACCGCTGTTTTGTTTAGTAGACTTACAGTTGTTATGCATTGACATAATGGCGCACACTCCAAATGGATTTGAATAAATTAAATAATTCTTCTGCCCACTCCCTTTTAAACAAGTTAACTCTCCCCGCGGATTTGAATTCCGGCGGAAGTTTCGCCCATCGACGTCACGTCTGTCACGTGACCACAACGTGGCAGATGTCATATAGCAACCGCTGTTTTGTTTTCAAAGTCAAAGTCAAAGTCAGCTTTATTGTCAATTTCTCCACATGCCAAAGACACATAAAGAAACCGAAATTTCGTTCCCCCCTATCCCACGGTGACAAGACATGGCTCACAACAGACAAACAAGTAAACAAGTATAACAAAAGCGTGCTGAATAAATAATGAATAAATAACACAACAATAAATAAATAAGTAAGAGGAGCAGAAAAAAAAGGAGCAAGTGCGCGTACAGCAGACATTCCATTTAGTAGATTTACAGTTGTTATGCATTGGCATAATGGTGTGCACTCAAAATAGATTTAAATAAATTAAATATTTCTTCTGCCCACTCCCTTTTAAACAAGTTAACTCTGCCCACGGATTCTAATTTCGGAGGAAGGTCCGTCCATTGATGTCTTGTCTGCGTCACTTGACCACGACGTAGCGACGTCATATAGTAACCGCTGTTTTGATCAGTAGACTTAGTTATTATGCGTTGACATAATGGCGCACTGGTTAGCATGTCCACCTCTTAAGCATGATGTTGCGGGTTCGACGCCTGATCAATGTTAGCCATGGAGTGAGCTGAAGTGCATGGCGCTGAAGATTTGAATCTTTGAAATGCGCTGAGGTCTGACATATCAGGCAGAATGGTTTGCCATCACGTTCAACAAAAAATAGAAACTTTCCCACTCTGATAAAAACGTCCTGTGTTCATCTACATATTTCCGTTTTGCTGTGCATCTTTTCCCTGCCATTTCGAGAGCCCAATTGACACTAATAGTTTACTGGAATGTGTTTGCCCATCCTACTTTGTGGAATTTAACCACATGCGCTTTTGACCAAAATACCAAATTGAACTCAAGTGAAGCCAACACGCACAACCCCCCCCCCCCCCCCCCCCCCCCCCACACAAACAAAGCGGGAAAAAACGAAGACGTGCGTGTTCCGCCCACGCTGGATTTATTTGCACCTTTGAAAAGACACCGTATTGCCGCAGATGTGGCAAAGAGTACTTTTGGGCATCTGAGACGGAAGGATGTCCAAAGCATCACGTCACCTGCTCTGGTCGGCATGGTGGTGGGACGTTGAGGTCAACCGCTTTGGGGTTGGCTGAATCTTTGGTCGCAGGATGCCACACACTTGAAGACAGAAGCAGAAAAGCAGAGCTAAATGCAAAATGTACTCACCGGTGACTCCAATTTTTTTCCCCCCTGAAGAAATGGATGGACGGGTGGCCCCGGCTGGCCGGTGGGACTCTTGTTATTCTGACCCTTTTTAGTGCGCGTTTGGGGCAACAACCGTTTTTTGTGGTGCTCTCTTCTGGTTCAAGAGTGCCCTGCATGTGAATTTGCCTTTCCTGCCTTCTGATTGGATGAGCGCCGGTGTGACGCGGTGCCTCTGTCACTGTGGCGGGGGGTATACGTCGGCATCGGAGCGTCTGCCAACGTCTGAGACCGGCTGGCGGTGTATCGGAAGTGTCGAGTGCGGTGCCGCTGGAGCTCACTCACCAGCTGGTGTTAGGGCCACAGAATGAAGGCCAAGGAGAAGAATAGAAAGAGAAACAGAAACTTCTCCTCCAATTGTTTGATTTGTCTCTTCTGAGCTTCGATGAATTCTTTCAGCTCTTTGTTCCTCTAGGACGGAGAAATGGAAAGCGGCCTTCAAAAGCCAGTAAGCGTGCAAGTAAGTGCCGGGCTGGCTTTGGGCCCTTACCTGTTGCGCGCTGTGCAGCAGATCCATTCTCTCTTGGAGGATGCAAGCGTCGCGCTCCCTTAACTCGCACATCAGGGCTCGCTTCCATTGGTCCACGGCGCTCCTAAGCTCTTCTCTCTGATCCGCCGTCAGCACGTCATTCACGCCAGCGTGGCTGGCTTTTTCGCCGTCCGTGGCGGGCCAGTCCCGCTGCGGTAGCGCCTCGTACAATATGGCCTCCAGCTCCAGGATCCTCTGGGCCGCAATCCTCGTCCATCAGTGGTCCGGCGGGAGATTTGAGGGCGGCTTACCTTATGAGCCTGGTCCATGGAACGCTTCCTGAAGTCCAACTCTTCATCCAGGTAGCCCTTCTGCTTACAGAACATATCCTAGCACAGCTCAAGGTCAGAATTGTTGGGGCACATTGCCGGAGTTCCCCTTGGCTGATGTCGCGTGTCTGTCTACCTTCTCACTTTCAATGTCCAACATCTACTGTTGAAGTGCTGACTTGGTTACTTTGATGTATTCTAACCACTGAGGAAAGGCTGCTGTCACATAAGCAGAATGCGAGAGCGTGCGTGGACGTGCCCGTTACCTTCTCGGCTAGGGTGAGAAGGGTCCTGGCGTGAATCACGACCACCTGCTCCTCGTTGGTGAGATTCTGCAAGAGCCCAAAGGCACAGCGTCAACAAGCTTCTTTCAGCGCAAAGCCTTCCAAAAGTCACATTTGAGCCGCCGAGTCTCGTGGAGTGCGAACATAAGGAGTTCGACATACACTTACGGCGTTATCGCCCAGGATGTCCAGCTTCTTCATCAGATCACTGATGACGATGTCCGGGGGAAAGGCGCAAGGAGCAATGTAAGGTGTTCTGGGACCTCGGGTTAAGGTTAGGGTTGCGAGGGACGCCTTACGTACGCTCACGCCCTCGGCCTCGCAGTAGATCTGCAAAGGGCTGAGGCTGTCTGGGAAACGGACTTGCAGAAACTTCAAGACGGGGGAGCGCCATTCCCTCTCCTGAAAGGCAGAGGCATGCATCCGTCCGTCCGTCCGTCTGTCACATCTCTGGCCTCAACACGCTTGTGCGAGTCTTCCCACCTCCAGCTCCAGGATGCGGAACTCAAGCAGTTCGTTTTGGTCTCGGATATCCTGGATGTGCTCTTTCAGACGCGCTTCTTCCGCCTCCATCCGCCTGACCTGAAAAGACAGTCAGACCTCATCTGCGGGGCTTCCCGACGGGTGTGACGCCAAGCGACTCCGCCCAGCGCCTTTCTTTCCGTCACCTTTTCGGCCAACTGCTGATTGCTCTGACGCAGCAGCTGCTTCTCCTCCACCCACTTGACATTCTAGAAGAGACAAACGCGTGGACAGCTTTGGAATGTTGTGTCATTTTCATCCACAAATTCTTTGTTTGACTGGAAAATGACATTTGCTTTTCTCCGCATTTTCCCAGCCACGTTCAGGGAGGGGTTGGTCCAGTAATGCCAGACGAATGAGTGACTGAAGAATGTAGCTATTTTGTCTGAGAAAAAGGTGTGCTCATTGATGAGCTTACCTGTCCTTGTTGCTTCAGCGCTGACTCCAGATCTGCTACTCTGCTTTGATAGTGACCCATTTCTACCATCAGCTTTTCTCTGGTCTGAAAGGAGGAGGAGGGAGGCTCCTCCTCCTCCTTTCAGACCAGAGAACACCCGAGGCTGGGTGAGAACGGGGAGGCTGCGACCCGGCCGGGGGTTGCGGGAAGGGGCGCCACCTTGATCTCCTTCTCGGCGTCGTAGTTCCCTCCGCTGGTCTGGGCGAGAAGCGCGTAGGCTCGTTGCAGCGCTTGATATTCTTGCGTCAGCTGGCGGTAGCGAAGCTCCGCCTCCTCATGCACACACCAATGCAACACAGCACTAGTGTTAGGGTTTTCCAGGTTATCTTTATCGTAGGATTATGTTGGAACGCAACAGGTAATAAATACCTTACCTTGTCCTCCTTATCTCAAGGTCGTAAAACATCCCCTGACATGTTTAGACTAGAGGACAAGGGCTTTAGCCAGCCTACCCATACCCCCACTCTGTTTCTCTTAATAAATATCCACGTGCAGGAAGGAGGGCAGATTTCATTCCTGAAGCGAGTGATCTCTCCACCTGCAGGTGTCTAAAAGAACTTGCCTTGTCTCCTGTGTGGTTCTTGCAAAATAAGTTGGAGTGAGCAAATCTCTAACATTTTGGTGCCGAAACCCGGGATCCTCATACCCACCATCTGACCGGCGAAGGAGGACGTGCTGCATTGTCGACAAGCCAGCGTCCATTAGGAGGACCTGGAAGAGAAAGTCCTGGGAAGAGAATTCTTCGCTGGGCCAGCATCTTAGGTCTGCCTTCGTCTGACAGAGGTGGATTGACGGGACCCGGCAGTGCAACGAACCAGGGGACAAGTAAGTTAAAGGCCTGAAGTTGTGTGATTGTGTTGTTGCTTGTGAAACGCGTAAAAAGGAAGAAGTGCACAGGAATAAGTTTTGTGGAAGGAGGGGGTGTTGTAGAGTCCCCCTCTGGATGAGGTGTCTCTTTTGGAGCAGTGGTTCTCAAACTGTTTTAAAATCTCAGTACCTCCGTGAATCATTATTTGACGACCACTGTTCTAGGGAGTACAACCTCGCGTTGGCAGGGCTGGGGACAAGGACTTTTGTCTTTAGTTCCCAGGGAAGGTGGGGGGTGTTGTAGAGTCCCCTCACTGGATGAAGCAGCTCCTTTTTTTTAAAAAAAAAGGAGGACTTCGCGTTGGCAGGGCTGGGGACAAGGACTTTTGTCTTTAGTTCCCAGGGAAGGTGGGGGGTGTTGTAGAGTCCCCTCACTGGATGAAGCAGCTCCTTTTTTTTTTAAAAGGAGGACTTCGCGTAGGCAGGGATAACTTGCGTGATTGAGTGTGTGACTGGTAGGATAAATTGACTAAGAAGCAGTTCTAGCGTTGATCCACGGCAATAAAACAGGCTAGTAATCTGTCGAAAGGTCAATTTAAACCTGCATTGAGGATCCTCAAAGAAAAAAAATTGAAAAAAAAATGTAAAACCTTAAACTACTGAAATTAAGATGGGAAAAAAGAACGGTAAATCTCTTGCTCTGCTCTTCTTTAAAACGAGAAGTTCATGGCAAGTAGATTTCTTAATTGTATGGAATACATGCTGAAGTGGTAGAAGTGCTAGAGTGTGGTTGAAATCTTCACAAAGAGATGAGAACGAATTCAAGAGACAAAAGCTAGAAAGATGAAAACTGATGCGGTCACAAGTGTTTGTCAGACCAGGAGACAATAAGGCCCCTGTGAGCAGGTGCAAGGCCGCAGCTCAAGCCGCGGCTCAAGCAAGGGGCAAGAGGAGTTTCCGGTCCTATGCAAATCATGTATCGAAATTTAAAAGATCTGAAACCTCTCCCATATGACAGCAAAACATGTCATTGTCAGGTTATCAAAAATCGTTTTAGATTGTTAGAGCCCCTGTCCACACAAGAAGTATGACAATGCTGTTTGTAGGCCCAATTACAAATGAATAGGGATCAAATTGTGTTACACTGAAGTTAAAATATGCAAATCAAGTGGTAAAGAAATGCAACTTGCTTCTAGAAGATAAATAAATAAAAGTAGAATGTGCTGTCCTCGTGTGCATGGGAGGGACCAGCTCATGATCGACCACAGGAAATGGCCAGCCTGTGACGAATCATTGGTGCTGGGAACTACCTTTTGCATGCGAGAGCTGTGCATGTGTGTGCGTATATGTTAAAATGATGAACATTGGCTAAAGTTTTAGTATAAAAAAATTTGCTAGACTGTGGTCTATTCAATTTACACCGCAGAACAGAAACAATTTTGACAGATAAAAATGAAAGAAAAAGAGAGCAATCTGTTTGCGAACAGAAACTAATCCACACTAGTGCATGTTAGTGTCAAGCCCTCATGAGAAATTCGGAGTTAACAAAACAACAGAACATGCTTTCAGGAATTGGGAGAAGCTAAATTGTGAATTTAAGATTTTGCAATGCTACATTTAATAGGAATAATTGATTGGTTGTGTTATAAGATTATGCAAACTTTTAAATGCAAGCTAAATCTGAGAGATTGAGTTCTTCAAATTTAAAAACAAAGAAAAGAAATTCAGATTAATTTGCCAATTGTTTGTTTTAGTTAAGTTTTTTTGAATTGGTGGATTGTTCTACCAGGAAACCCGAGTTGAAAATGATATATGAATGTTGTGTGGTGAGCTTGGATGAATTGGGACCAATGTGATAGAAAGACTCCTTTTTGGAGACTGCGTGTGAGATGCAAATGAACATTGATGAATGATAGCCTGAATGAAAAGAAATTACAGGTTGAATGGTTGAAGTCGTTGGCGACTACTATAGAAAATTAGTAGAGCGACTTCGATGAAAGAGTGATTTTGAGCAGGTTGAATGTTAGAAAGAAACACATAGCTTTTGGATTGATAATTAACTAGAAGAAAAAAAACTGGAGAACCAGTAACACATGCAGAAGATGTGTGAACTGAGAAATTGAGAAGCGTTTTGGAAAGAAAGTCAACTTAAATGATGATGGAATCGTATGTAGTAAAGAACGCATTCTCCCAAAAAGTTTGTCAAGGTGTGAGGCATGGGCGTTGCCAAGCCTCAAAAAGGGGGGAGTGAGTAGGACAGATAGTGGAAGATAGTAATAATACAACACGTTATGACAATGAATTTTCAAATACATTTGGTGTTATATTGTGGTAATTTTTTTGTTCTGGTGTAGATAGGTTAGCAACACGAGAGATTTAGAGGTTCAAAAGAAAGACAGTTAAAAGAAAACATTTTTGATTTGGACAATTGCAGGCTAACAGGAACATGAGAACGATAAGAACTACGAGGTGGGATCCAATTTCATTGGGGAGATTGAGAATTCACAGCACCATACTCTAAGTCACATTTTTGAGCAAGCATGACAATAACATGTGAGAGGTCAAGACATACAGATCAGGGCTTGATGTGGAAAGCAGACCTCGATGAGTTGATTTTCAATAATGATACTGAAGACAACATACTGTCCGATTAAATTGGAACTATAGATAAAATGTAGCTCAAAAATAGGATGAGTTGCAGGATTTACGATATAAAACCGAGACCGCTGTTATTAGGAGAATTTGAAGTTTGGTAAATAAACGTTACCAGCAAATTGATGGAAGCAGCTACATTTGGAAATAGTCTTACAAGTTTGATGTCCCAGCCTGTCATTCTCAGTGTCAGAGTCCCTGAAACCCAATCCGAGACTTCGCCTGCAGCCGTGAACAACTACAAAATGGTGCCTGGCTCTGAAGCACCTTTGACCTTTGGCGAAGGACAAGAAAAGACTGCTGTTGTGCTTGGAGGAGGACAAGTACACTCCGGAGGACAGACAACATCCTCGGGGACGAGAAAAGACAGTGAAAAGCGGAGGAACTCACAATGATGAAAATTGACTCATTTGAACAATGGACTCATTCAAGAGTGATGGATGGGGTCGCTCTGAAGCAACAACAAAAGAACACCAACTTGAGAGGGTGAAGTGCGGCAAAAAGATATGGACTTGGAGTGTCCGACAACCAAATCGCACTCCTTGCTACGGCGTTCCCAAATTTGGTGAAGCTTGGTTCAAAGTGGAAGGGAGGTTCATTGTGCACTGAGTTTGACAGAACTGAGGAGATTTGATAAATAAATAAATAAAAATTTGAAAAATACGTAGGGCTACAGATTATAATCAGAGATTGAACAGATTTGGATAAAACAAATAGGCTAAAACGGTAGGAAACAAGAGCAAGATCTGATATTTTGGCTCATCAAGCTTAAAACGTAGAGGTCGAGTTATATAAATTCAATGACCCCCGCCTCCCCCGGGACGTGGGAAAAGCTCTGCCGGAGGTGGGAGTTGAAGCTCTTCCTGACAGGAGATTCTGCCAGACGTTCCCAGCAGACCCTCACAGAGTGTTTGGGTCTTCCAGGTCGGACCAGCATCTTCCCCCACCATCGGAGCCAACCCACCAACAGGTGGTGATCAGTTGACAGCTCCGCCCCTCTTTTCTCCCGAGTGTCCAAAACATGCGGCCGCAAATCTGATGACACAACTACAAAGTCCTGGTGCCATTGCCCACGTGAGCATTGAAGTCACCCAGTAGAACGATGGAGTCCCCAGAAGGAGCGCTCTCCAGCACTTCCTCCAGGGACTCCAAGAAGGGTGGGCATAGACACAAACAACAGTCAGGACCCGTCCCCCCACCTGAAGGCGGAGGGAAGCTACCCTCTCGTTCACCGGGGTGAACCCCAATGTGCAGACGCCCAGCCGGGGGGGCAATAAGTATACCCACCACATCTGCTCGACACATCTCACCGTGGGCAACTCCAGAGTGGAAGAGAGTCTAGCCCCTCTCGAGAGGGCTTCTACCGGAACCCAAACTGTGCGTGGAGGCTAGTCCGACTATATCTAGTCAGAATTTTTCTGCCTCGCACACCAGCTCGGGCTCCTTTCCAGCCAGAGAGGTGATATTCCATGTCCCAAGAGCTAGCTTCTGCAGCCGGGGATCAGACCGCCAAGGTCCCTGCCTTTGGCCACCGCCCAGCTCACACTGCACTCGACCCCTTTGGCCCCTCGCACAGGTGGTGAGCCCATGGGAAGGGGGACCAACGTTTCCTTTTCGGGTTGTGCCCGGCCGGGCCCCATGGGCGAAGGCCCGGCCACCAGACGCTCGCCTTCGAGCCCTGCCTCCAGGTGCAGCACAACCAACGTGTGGAAAAGATAATGCGCACGACATTTTTTCTCAAAAGCATGACTTGAAAGAAGGTCCAAACCAGACAAACAGCAGAGGATGGTTTTGATCTATCCACCTCTGGGTTATGGGCCCAGCACGCTCCCGCTGCACCACTCTGCTGCTCAGTGCTAGCAATTCATCAAGTCCTCTAATCGGCTAACAAGCATTCGGTTCCAACTCGTAACTGGATTCTGACTGTCACTCATTACATTATGAACAAAGCTCAGTCGGGCAGCACTAACCTGGATGCTGGTGGAGAAACCAACTTTTTATCCACTTTCACATTTTATTAGAAATGTCAACAAAATTCAATGTTGAAACTGCAGTTGGTAGGTAGTGTCGCTGAAGCGCTGGATTTAGGCTCTCAGTCTCTACTAAGGCGTGCGTTCAAATCTTGTGTTAGTTCCGCTCTATTCTTCTGGCCTGACTCCTTTTGGCGCAGCCGTTGTACATATGATGACCCTGGAAAGTTCTTGGCAAATTCTCATTTGCCTTTCATGTTCATCGGGTCTACCATTTTAATAGGTATCTACACTGTGTATTTGGATAGAGACTGGTCAAAGGGGACACATATATGCCTCGTGAACTACTACATGCATTACTGCGGATGAAGAAGAGTGAACAAATAAGTCATCAGACAAGTTTGCCGATTTTTTAGTGCCCATTAGAGCAGCACTCTGTTCCGTACTGTAACCTGTTAGGTTTGTTCCCAGTTCTTTATCTTTAATGCTCGATATGCTAACAGTAATTACCAAGAGAAAGCCTTCACAGTTTAACTATTTAATGTATGCCAAAATGATTGATGCACAGCTGTGGAGCCCTTTCTGCGAGATGCAGAAGAAGGTTCCTCTCCCAGCGCCAAGGTTCCTGCTCTTATACTACTCTGGCCGCCTTCCTGCAAGGAGGCGACTGCCTAGCCTGTGTGATAATGTGTGACCTTGTCATCTTAACCGAGAGCGACTTCTACATATGTGCAAAGGGTTTCATAGAGTAGAGAAAGTTAATAAAGCAAGAGAAGTGTTACAGCGATATAATGGCATAGCTCAAGCTCCCTAGCTAATCACATGTGCCAAAGAGGCCTATTCTAACAAACCGTTGGTGAGAATGGGTAGACGGGGAAGCCTGTAAGCGAGTCCCTCACTCGCATACTCCATCGCTTCTCTGCCTTTTGGCTAAGATAAAGTGTAGTATCTGTTCTTGGGTTTGGGGGATTAAGAGAGCTGACCGTAGAAGAGAGAATTTTAACCATAAAAGTGGTGATTTTACCCTTGCTTTTACTAATCAGTTCTGTTTTCATCCCAGCAAGTAAGTTGCTTTTAGAATTGGACCGAGCCATTTTTTACTTCACCTGGAAATCCAAGTCAGAGGGACTGAAGAGGGACACCATGAAGAAAAAGAAAAAAAAACAGAGGAGAAGGAGTCCCGAACTTAAAACTCTTCCTCGGAAGCAGATATGTTGCCCTGCACCTGCGAAGCGCGCTCGTTACACCAAATGCATCGAAAAGCCAAGCAATGACACGATTCTGGATGGGCTCATACTGTCACGGTCGGGTGGTGGAGCATGGAGCAGGATGACCAAGTGCAGCTCGGACCAGGGTTTATTGAAGCAACTCAAAATACAGACTCGGTAAACTGACATGACTTAAACAATAACTTGACTGACTGACCGGGACGTGGAACAAGAAGACAGCAGGACATGACGGCACCAAGACAGGACGACACACCGAACGACAGGAACCAAAACCAATGACCAAAACCAATGACCAAAACCAATGATCCGACAGGGAGAGAGGGGCAGACAGGACTTTTATACACGACAGGTAACGAGAGGCAGGTGGGACCAATCACACTGATCATGGGCACACAGGAGGGGAGGGGCGAGCACACAGACAGAAACCAAGACAGACACATAGTGGAGCAGGGCGAGACGTGACACATACCTCCGGAAACTAAAGCTAATACCCATCGACCAATGAATTCCTGTGTCTTTTAACGCGCCACCTTCTTATTTCTTCACCAAAAAGTTTTTGAAGAACTTTAAATTAGAGCAAGAAAATAGTGACATTTTAACAAGTCACAGATCTATGATCTCTGTCGTACAGCGGGAAGTGGTTTGTCCAGTGCTCGGACCCGCATTCGGCGAGCCCACAACAGTTTGGCACAACGTCAACCACCCCGCCCTCTCGAAACAAACTTGTTGGGACCTGTCGTGGATGGTGGCCCATGATGGCCTCCCAGTCAGGTCCGTTATGCACTCCCGGGGCATATCAGCGCTCTCAACGTGCCCCCGACCTGGCTGTGGCGCCCAGGAGTCAGTGTGGCACCTGCTCAGGTAGTTCATGGCTGCCGTATACCTGTGGGCGACCTGCAGTTCCCGGCAAGGGAAGTGTTGAATGCAGACATCAACATCTCAACAGACCCTTCGCACCCAGGTTGCAGCCTGTTTGAACTACTCCCCTCCGGACGCCGTTATAGAGCTCTGTACACTAAAACCAGCAGACACAGAGACAGCTTCTTCCCCCAGGCTGTCGCTCTGATGAACTCACACCACTCTTAGAGTCTCAGAGTCATTACTGTGCAATAACATCCCGCTTTCCACACCTTTTTTGTTTACACTGTTTGTACTATGTGTCCTCTCTGCATCCATTGCAGCCTGGTCATCCTCGAAGAGGGACCCTCCCATCTGTGGTCTCTTCTCAAGGTTTCTCATTTCCCCTAGCTGGAGTTATGAGTTTTTCCTTGCCCTCTTGGGAGTTTAAGATCAGTTTAAGATCAGGGGATGTTTGAGAATATCTTTCATTTTTCACATGTTGTTGTTAGTCACCTAAATGTTGAACAGAGGCTGTGATTTACCGAAGTCAAATTCCTTGTTTGGCACGCTCAAACATGGCGAATAAAAAACTCTTGAATCTTGAATCTTGAACCTTGTACTCTATGGGGTGAGCCCGTTGAAAATCAAGCAAGAAGACTTTACAAAGCAGTGGCTCACTTTTGCTGCCATCAAAGACGCCATGTGGACTTCCAGAAATTTGCTGGTAAGGAGGCACAGACAGACAAGGAAATGATGGAATTGGGCTAAAATGGTGCACGAAAACAGTGTGTATTCACCTTTATATTTTGCTTCATGTAGCCTTATCAAAATGAATAAAACTTCTCTCTGTATGTGCATTCACGTGTAACATTGAAGGAGGTAGATATTTTGTTTCAATATTTAAATAAATACCATCATTGTCTATTAAGACACTAAAAGTTGATGGAACATTTTTTGTAGGGCTGCTGTGTTTTAACAAGGAAAGACTCATGTGCTTATGGATGAAGACGACTTGTACTTGTGATTGTGCTTGTGAACAGTAAAGAGGAGTGCTTGTGCAATTGACAGGGTTGGTTATTGTTTTTTATTTAAAAACAATATTTTTTGCCAAATTACAATAGACTGGCATGTGCCAATTCAAATGGGTCCCACCAGAAGTTAAACTGCATTGATAAACGAAGCCTCTTCGTTAGTCATCACTTTACCGTGGAGGAGGGGTTTGCACGCCCCAATGATCCTAGCAGCCATCTTGTCTGGGGCTTCATGCCCCTGGTAGGGTCATCCATGGCAAACGGATCCTAGGTGAAGGGCCAGACAAAGCACGGCTCTCACAAGCCCCTTATGAAGAAAAACATAAATGGATTTTGTTTTCCCTCGCCCGGACGCGGGTCACCGGGCCCCACATCTGGAGCCAGGCGTGGAGGTGGGGCTCGAAGGCGAGCGTCTGGTGGCCAGGCCTTCGCCCACGGGGCCCGGCTGGGCACAGCCCGAAAAGGAAACATGGGTCCCCCTTCCCATGGGCTCACCACCTGCCGGAGGGGCCAAAGGGGTCGGGTGCAGTGCAAAATGGGCGGCGGAAAAAGGCAGGGACCTTGGCGGACCGATCCCTGGCTGCAGAAGCTGACTCTTGGGACATGGAATATCGCCTCTCTGACTGAAAAGGAGCCCGAGCTGGGCGTGGGAGGAGTTTGGCGAGGCCATGGAGAATGACTTCCGGATGGCTTCGAGGAAATTCTGGTCCACCATCCGGCGTCTCAGGAGGGGGAACCAGTGCACCGTCAACACTGTTTACACTGGAGATGACGTGCTGCTGACCTCGACACGGGACGTCGTGAGTCGGTGGGGAGAGTACTTTGAAGACCTCCTCAATTCCACCGACACGCCTTCCATTGTGGAAACAGGGCTTGGAGACTCTGAGGTGGACTCTCCAATCTCTGGGGTCGAACTCACTGAGGTAATCAAAAAAGTCCTCTGGGGCATGGCCCCGGGGGTGGATGAGATCCGCCCAGAGTTTTTACAGGCTCTGGATGTTGTGGGACTATCATGGCTGACACGCCTCTACAGCATTGCGTGGACATCGGGGACGGTGCCTCTGGATTGGCAGACTGGGGTGGTGGTTCCCCTCTTTAAGACGGGAGACCGGAGGTTGTGTTCCAACTATAGGGGAATCACACTCCTCAGCCTCCCTGGTAAGGTCTATTCAGGGGTGCTGGAGATGATGGTCTGTCGGGAGGTCGAACCTCGGATTAAGGAGGAGCAGTGTGGCTTTTGTCCTGGCCATGGAACAGTGGACCAGCTCTACACCCTGGGCAGGATCCTCGAGGGGGCATGGGAGTTCGCCCAACCTGTCCACATGTGTTTTGTGGACTTGGAGAAGGGGTTCAATCGTGTCCTTCGGGAAGTTTTGTGGAGGGTGCTTCGGGAGTACGGGGTGCTGAGCCAACTGATAAGGGCGGTTTGGTCCCTGTATCACCAATACCAGAGTTTGGTCCGCATTTCTGGCAGTAAGTCAGATTCTTTCCCAGTGAGGGCTGGACTCTGCCAAGGCTGCCCTTTGTCACCGATTCTGTTCATAATGGTTATGGACAGAATTTCTACACGCAGCCAAGGCGTTGAGGGGGTCCAGTTCTGGGACCTCAGCATTGCGTCTCTGCTTTTTGCAGATGACGTGGTGCTGTTGGCTTCTTCAAGCCGTGATCTCCAGCTCTCACTGGGGTGGTTCGCAGCCGAGTGTGAAGTGGTCGGGATGAGGGTCAGCACCTCCAAATCCGAGGCCATGGTCCTCGGTCGGAAAAGGGTGGGATGCCCTCTCCGGATCGGGGATGAGATCCTGCCCCAAGTGGAGGAGTTCAAGTATCTTTGGGTCTTGTTCACGAGTGAGAGCAGGATGGAGCGCGAGATCGACAGGCGGTTTGGTGCAGCGTCGGCAGTAATGCGAACTCTGTACTAATCCGTCGTGGTGAAGAGAGAGCTGAGACAAAAGGCAAAGCTCTCAATTTACCGGTCGATCTACGCTCCTACCCTCAACTATGGTCACGAGCTTTGGGTCGTGACCAAAAGAACGAGATCCAGAATACAAGCGGCCGAAATGAGTTTCCTCTGCAGGGTGTCCGGGCTCTCCCTTGAGAAGCTTGGTCATCCGGGAGGGACTCGGAGTAGAGCCGCTGCTCTTCTACGGTGAGAGGAGCCAGATGAGGTGGCTCAGGCATCTCATCAGGATGCCTCCTGGACGCCTCCCTTTGGAAGTGTTCCGGACATGTCCCACCGGTAGGAGACCTCGCGGGCGATCCAGGACGTGCTGGAAAGACTATGTCTCTCGGCTGGCCTGGGAACGCCTTGGGATTCCCCGGGTTGAGTTGGATGAAGTGGCTGGGGAGAGGGAAGCCTGGGAGTCCCTCCTAAAGCTGTCTCCCCCTCGACCCAACCCGGATAAGCGGAATAGGATGGATAAATGGATGGATGATAAACGAGGTTTTAAACGTGATTGTCTGTCTGCACTCGGCATAATTTCTCTGTTTATGTGAACATGTTCACACGTGCCGGTATAAATTATGTGAACGTATGATTGTTGCACGGAGTATGATATAGGCGGCTATCCGTTGCAATATTGATATTCTTTCGCAGAGCATCAACAAATTGAGATATACTCTTATTGTTCCTCTCCACGGAAATGGTATACTCTTTATTGTTCCTCTCCACAGAAATCTTTAGTAAAAGGCGAAAGATTTATTCGATCTGAAGAGAAACGAGTGATCTGAAAATCTGAGTCAAAACGGGCCACCCCACTGCTGGTCTCACTAAATTCACAGGCGGTCTCACACTCAAATTGCAGCAACCATTCCTTCTAATACAAACAATAGAAGTTGATGGATTTACTATACTTACAAGGACTCAAGCAAAATAGAATGTTTAAACGAGTATTTTGTGTTCATTAATGTCTCACTTACTTTAAACATTGTTGGCGCACAGGATTGTAGGTATCTGATCGAACACTGATGGCGCTCGTTCTTTCAATTATATTGGGCGTCTATTTTGATTATTGATGGTAAAAACAGTTGTATGTCTTGGTACGTGTACTTTTGGTCTGAGAGAACGGGAAATGATCCCATCCCTGTGTTTTATTTGAAAATTTGTAATTTCATAACTTTATTCAACACAAATCGGGAAACAAAATACGATCGTAATTTCTCAAATGATTTTTCAAACTTCGGAAATGCTCTATGTCTCCCTTGTGTCGCAAATAATTGAGGCTTTTGACGTTGCTGGCATGGTTTGGAGTGTAATTCACCTCCACTGCGTTGGTGGCGTTTGATATTTGACATTAGAAAATATTTCTGTCATTTTACTTTAGAAAGTAAAAGTTGTTTTCTAGAAATCCATACTTGTGATGTATGAGGAACAACAATCGGGCGCATTCTTAAAAAGACAGACCTACAGCCGACAAAAAGGTTTTGATACGTTCATATCATATGACGAGTCAGGAACGTGGTAATTACATATTATTTTGCATTTGCTAATTTGGTGAATACAGTTTAACGAGCAAATGCACAGTGTTAGAGATTCGCTCAGTCCAACTTATTTTGCAAGAACCACACGGGAGACGAGTAAGTCCCTTTAGACACCTGCAGGTGGAGAGTCCATTCGTCGCTGTGCGTACAGCGATGTTCGAATGGAGGTCTGACTCTCGCCTCCTGCAAGAGCATTTTTATTAAGAGAAACAGGGTGGGGGTAAGAGTGGACTGAATAGAGAAAGCCCTTGACCTCTAGTCAAAACATAGCAAGGGGTGTTTTACGACTTTGTGTAGGATGGGACACGCTAGGTGATTTATCACAGGTTGCATTCCAACATAAGCATAAAACTAATCTAGCTAGGTTATTTATTACAGGCTGCATTCCAACATAATCATACGATAAGAATAATCTGGAGAACCCTGACACACAGTTCCAGAGTACAGTTAATTACATAATCAAAAGCGTTCAGTGTGTCACAGCATCGCAGACTTAAACTCCATGTGCTTACTACTGCGCTTAATTTTTGTTTTCATCAGAAAGACCAGAGGAGAGCGCGAACACAGTCCCCCACTACCAGAAATAATAGAGTCAAGATTCACACAGTAGGGGAATTTGCAGAGGTCAGCACAACCGTAGTGCAATGGCTGAGCCTCACATGGGGTGAACCACCTTCTTGATCATGGGCCGACGTCTTTACCGCACACGCCATTTTCAGTCACGGGCTTAATTGCTAAAAACGTGTGGCACACATACACACTCAGTGGATGAAACAGGATTCGTAGAACTGTTTAAGTCAAAGTCAAAGTCAAAGTCAGCTTTATTGTCAATTTGTCCACATGCCGAAGACATACAAAGAAACCGAAATTTCGTTCCCCCCTATCCCATGGTGACAAGACATGGCCCACAACAGACAAACAAGTAAACAAGTATAACAAAAGCGTGCTGAATAAATAATGAATAAATAACACAACAAATAAATAAATAAATAAGAGGAGCAAAAAAAGGAGCAAGTGTGCGTACAGCAGACATTCCAGAAAATAGCGCAACAGTGCCGCACGCTACGCAGAAGGGGGTAGCGAGTTCAGGGCCCTAACAGCCTGGAGAAAGAAGCTGTTGGCGAGTCTGGTGGTGCGGGAGCGCAGGCTCCTATACCTCTTCCCAGAGGGCAGAAGGTCAAACAAAGAGTGAGCCGGGTGACTCACATCTCTGGCAATCGAGGTTGCCTTGCGGGCGAGATGGGAGGTGTAAATGTCCTTCAGGGAGGGGAGCGAAGCACCAATAATCTTACCAGCCGTATTCACTATGCGCTGCAGGGCCTTCAAGTTCTGTTCAGTGCAGTTACCACCCCAGACAGCGATGCAACTGGTGAGGACGCTCTCAATGGTGCCACGGTAGAATGTAGACAGGACTGCCTGAGGAGCACATGCACGCCTGAGCTTCCGCAGGAAGTACAGGCGGCGCTGAGCTTTCTTTGCCAGTGACGAGGTGTTTGCGGACCAGGAGAGGTCCTCACTGATGTGCACCCCCAGGAACTTGGTGCAGCTCACCCACTCCACCACAGCACCGTCGATGATCAGCGGCAGGTGTGTTGTGTGACCCTTCCGGAAGTCAACAACGATTTCCTTGGTCTTATTGACGTTCAGCAGGAGGTTGTTGTCCCTGCACCACATGGTCAGAAGGTCAACTTCCGACCTGTACCGAGTCTCGTCGCCCTTCGTGATGAGACCCACCAGAGTCGTGTCGTCAGCAAACTTCACTATGCGGTTGTCGCTGTAGGTCGCAGTGCAGTCATGCGTCAGCAGGGTGAAGAGCAATGGACTAAGCACGCAGCCCTGGGGCCCCCGTGCATGCATTGCCTTTTTTAACCTGAGAACCCTAAAACTGTATGAATTTGTATTTATTGAAAACGTCCAACATTACCACTGAATAATATTTTTTTTCCTGAACAAGTTTTGAAAATGACAAATATATCAAATAACAATAACATAAACAGTTCACCGCCACACAGCCCCAAGCACCGGCATCGACTTCCAGGCGTGTGGCAGCGTGGACTTCCATCCCTGGAGGTGGCACTTCCAGCCACAGAGGTCGAAGAGAGCTCCATAGAATAGGACCGGGTGTGCGTGAAACATATAATAGTTTTTCAAACCTTCTGTGTCACTCCAAATCATTAAATCCTTCAAACTAGTGGTAGAGTGTCCGCCCTGAGACTGGAAGGTTGTGGGTTCAAACCCCGGCCGGGTCATACCTATAAAAATGGGACCAATTGCCTCCCTGCTTGGCACTCAACATTAAGGGGTGGAATTGGGTGTTAGATCACCAAATGATTCCCGAGCGCGGCACCGCTGCTGCTCACTGCTCCCCTCTCCCCCAGGGGATGGATCAAAATCACACGGGGATGGGTTGAATGCAGAGGACAAATCTCACCACACCCAGATGTGTGTGTGATGATCATTGGGAAAAAAAAAACTCTCCGTCCTCTGTGTCACTTACAAGCAAAGCCACTAAAGATGCCGGTAGTACATGGGGCCCTTCGTCATCTTCGTCATCCCGTGATCGAATCCTTTGTCCTTTAAGTAAACAACCGCCGCGCCGCTGATGTCACTTGCAGTTCAAACTACAGTAATCCCTTGCTACATCACGGTTCGTTTATCCATTTTTCGTTTTTTTTTTTTATTTTGAAAATTTGTGACAAAAAATCACGTATAAGTTGCTCCTCAGTATAAGTCGCCCCCCCACCCAAACTATGAAAAGAAACGTGACTTATAGTCCAGAAAATACGGTAATGACAACACACAATACAACAAAACACAACACAACAATACTTACCTTTCCTTTAAAATCTTTTTCTCTACCTAACACAGACAGATAATGGGAGAATGTGTCACAATGTGAAGGAGATGTATTGGGTAATGCAGAAACAAAATAAAAACTATTATTTAATGTTAGACACATTATCCACTAGGCTACTTTCCTCTTGACATTCATTAAATTGACAACGAAGGGACTTGAACCCCTTAATCTTCTGATCCAGTCAGTTAACTCCACTTGAATCTAGGCTGTAGATTTACTGTATATGCTCAAAAATCATTGCACTGCTATCACTTGTCAGAATTTCCTGTATGGCTATCTGGCCTAATGGATAAGATTTCAAATCTAAACAGGTATTCATGTCTAGTGTATCATCAAATTGAAAGAGGAAAATATGTCACGGTCGGGTGTGGAGCATGGAGCAGGACGACCAAGTGCAGCCCGGACCAGGGTCCACCGAAGCAACTCAAAATACAGACTCGGTAAACTGACATGACCTAAACAATAACTTGACTGACCAGGACGTGAAACAAGAAGACAGCAGGACACGACGGCACCAAGACAGCACGCCAACACCGAACGACAGCAACCAAAACCAAAACCAATGATCCGACAGGGAGAGAGGGGCAGACAGGACTTTTATACACGACAGGTAACGAGAGGCAGGTGGGAACAATCACACTGATCATGGGCACACAGGAGGGGAGGGGCGAGCACACAGACAGAAACCAAGACAGACACATAGTGGAGCAGTTGGGGGCGAGACGTGACAGAACCCCCCCCACAAGGGACGTCTCCCGACGTCCCAAAAAAAAAAAAAACTAGGGGAACCGAACCGCGCCGCACTCGGGCGGCGACTTGGGGAACCGAACCGCGCCGCACTCGGGCGGCGACTTGGGGAACCGAACCGCGCCGCACTCGGGCGGCGACTTGGGGAACCGAACCGCGCCGCACTCGGGCGGCGACTTGGGGAACCGAACCGCACCGCACTCGGGCGGCGACTTGGGGAACCGAACCGCACCGCACTCGGGCGGTGACTTGGGGAACCGAACCGCACCGCACTCGGGCGGCGACTTGGGGAACCGAACCGCACCGCACTCGGGAGGCGACTTGGGGAACCGAACCGCACTCGGGCGGCGACTTGGGGGAACCGAACCGCACTCTGGCGGCGACTTCGGGGAACAGATCCGCACTCTGGCGGCGACTGCGGGGACAGATCCGCACTCTGGCGGCAACTGCGGGGACAGATCCGCACTCTGGCGGCGACTGCGGGGACAGATCCGCACTCTGGCGGCGACTGCGGGGACAGATCCGCACTCTGGCGGCGACTGCGGGGACAGATCCGCACTCTGGCGGCGACTGCGGGGACAGATCCGCACTCTGGCGGCGACTGCGGGGACAGATCCGCACTCTGGCGGCGACTGCGGGGACAGATCCGCACTCTGGCGGCGACTGCGGGGACAGAACCGCACTCGGGCGGTGACTGCGGGGACAGATCCGCACTCGGGCGGTGACTGCGGGGACAGATCCGCACTCTGGCGGTGACCTAGGGGACAGAGCCGCACTCTGGCGGTGACCTAGGGGACAGAGCCGCACTCTGGCGGTGACTTCGGGAACAGAACCGCGCTCGGGCGGCGACTTGGGGAACACAACAGCACACGGGCGGCGACTTGGGGAAACAGAACCGCACTCCGCGGAAACTCGGGGAAACACAACCGCACTGGGGCGGCGCCTTGGGAAGTCTGTACCGCGATCGGCGGCCACTCACAAAGTCCGTACAGTGATCGGCGACATTCGGAAGGCGGGGCTGTGCGCGGCGGCAAGAGCCATCACGCGCCGCAGCAGAGGGAGCGGAGCCAGGGACGATCGCGGGTCCGACGCAGCTGGCTTGGATGTCTGGCGACGTTCGCGGGTCCTGCGACGCTGGGGTGGAGCCCGATGGCGGCCGTGAGTCTGATGACGCCGGGGGGGCACTCCGATAGCGGCCGCGGGTCCGGCGTCGCGGCAGCGAAGTCCGACGACGGTCGCAGAGCTGATGGCGCCGGGGGGGAATTCCGATGGCGGCCGTGAGCCCGACGTCGCTGGAGCAAGATCCGATGGCGGCTGCAAGCCCATGGCGCTGGAACATGCTCGGATGTGGATCGGGCGTCGCAGCGGGAGCTGGTGGTGAAGGGTGGTCCAAGCGCTGGCCGCTGTGATGGTCGGATCATTCTGTCACGGTCGGGTGTGGAGCATGGAGCAGGACGACCAAGTGCAGCCCGGACCAGGGTCCACCGAAGCAACTCAAAATACAGACTCGGTAAACTGACATGACCTAAACAATAACTTGACTGACCGGGACGTGAAACAAGAAGACAGCAGGACACGACGGCACCAAGACAGCACGCCAACACCGAACGACAGCAACCAAAACCAAAACCAATGATCCGACAGGGAGAGAGGGGCAGACAGGACTTTTATACACGACAGGTAACGAGAGGCAGGTGGGAACAATCACACTGATCATGGGCACACAGGAGGGGAGGGGCGAGCACACAGACAGAAACCAAGACAGACACATAGTGGAGCAGTTGGGGGCGAGACGTGACAAAATATAGGTAAACTGTTTTTGTGCTGTTTTGATCTTTGTTGTGGTGACCCCAAATGTCAGTGACAAAAGCCAAAAGAAAGAGGCACATTTTTCATCTGATGTACAATTTTTAATTTGTTTCTCTTGACTCCAGTTGAGCAACCTGTGCTTGCTGATATTCACAATCCCTGCTTACTTTGCTGCCCTACCCCTTAAAAGAAGAAAAAGTTATTTTAGTCTGAGCAACCTGCTCCCTACTGAAAATAGGGTTTTCAACTAAGGTTTCCAACTAGGACTAGGGTTTCCAACTAGGGCTAGAGTTAGGGTTAGGGCTAGTTTGGACTAGGTATATAAAAAGTCTGCCCCACCTGAGGACCGAACTCTTGACCTTTAGATTGTGAGACTGGCATGCTAGCACCTGCATTAATGAGGCTGTGCATTTACAGTTTTACAATTCTTTTTTACTGTAAAATTGATCCAACCACCGGCCATTTCAATCAAACTGAACTTCACAGAAAGATAAAGTGACTTTTAGTCTGAGCATTCTGAAACTAGGGTTTCCAACTCCGGTTAGGGAAGCCAACTAAGGTTTCAAATTGTGGCCAGGGTTTCCAACTGGGGCTTCCAACGAGGATGAGGGTTTCCAATTCGGGCTAGAGTTAGGACTATATAAAAGTGTGCCCTGTGTGAGGGTCGAATTTACGACCTCCAGATTATGAGACTGACACACTACCACTTCCGCGAACGAGGCTATGCATTTGCAATTTGTGCAATTGTTTTTTACTGTAAAATTGATTCAACCACCGCCCATTTTGATCAAACTTAACTAGGCTAGGGCTAGGATTTCCAACTAGGACTAGGGTTTACAGGTAGGGCTAGATTTAGGGTTGGAATATATATAAATCATGCACCGTGTGAGGATCAAACTCTCGACTTTCAGATTACGACACTGACGCGCTACCGCCTGCGCCAACGAGAATTTGTGGCACCTGTCTTAAAATTCTATTTTACTGTAAAATTGATTCAACCACCGGCCATTTCCATCAAACTGAACTTCAACAAAAGAAAAAGGTACTTCTGTCTGACCATTCTCAAAGTTGGGTTTCCAACTGGGGCTAGGGTTTCCAACAAGGGCTCGAGTTAGGGTTAGGACTAAATAAGACATAGCCCCGTGTGAGGGTTGAACTCACGACTTTCAGTTTACTAGACTGACGCGCTACCGCCTGCGCTACCGAGGCCATGAATAGTTGGTTTTACAGAGCTATTTTACTGTAAAATTGATTCAACCACTGGCCATTTCAATTAAACTCAACTTCACAGACAGTAAACCTTATTCTATGTATTATTTATTATTCTTTTCTATACTGTCAGAAAGGTTTTGGTTTCTGATTTCTTTTTTGTTGTGCTGACTCCCCCCCAATCTCCATTTTCAGTGCAACAAAGTGACAAAAACCAAAAGAAAAAATGCTTTCTCTATTGCACACTAGAGCCAGCATTTCCAACTAGGGCTAGGGTTTCCAACTAGGGTTCCAACTCCGGGTAGGGTTTCAAACTAGGAATTCCAACTGGGGCAAGGGTTTCCAATTAGGGTTTCCAACTCGGGCTGGGGTTTCCAACTAGAGACAACATTGGACAGCTGCCACTTGTTGGGAACCTTTAAATGTTTAGTCTTATCAACGAATGTGTTTCAGAGGCCAGATTTAAAACGTGGCTTCTGGTTTTCGTGAACCAAACCCATTAAAAAAAGTGAAAGAATGAAACAGTTCTTAATAGGAGAAGCCTGGTTAGCTCAGGTGGTAGAGCATGCAAGTCTTAATCTCAGGGTTGTGGGTTCTATCCCCATATTGGGCAGCCCACACTTGTCGGGAACCTTTGATTCTTTAGTCTTATCAATAGATGTGTTTCAGAGGCCACACTTAAAACATTTCTCTATTTCCCCTAACCCATTCAAAAAAAATGAAAAAATGAAACAATTCCAAGGTCGAAAAGCCTGGTTAGCTCAGTGGGGAGAACATGCGACTCTTAAACTCAGGGCCGTGGGTTCGGTTCCCACATTGGGCATCCTTGCTTGTTGGGAACCGTTAAACAGTCTTATCAAGGCCACACTGAAAACATGGAGTATTTCACATGGCGATGTGGCCTAATGGATAAGGCACCTGACTTCGGATCAGACGATCCCTTTCATAGTCAATTTAACGTGTCATGCTTTGAAATCAAAAACTTGACTTCAGTCTGAACCAACTCTTGACTGATTGATTGAACTTTATTCATCCCACAGCAGGGAAATTCACTTGTCACAGCAGCGCATATCAGTGCAATAATAATACGAGTGCAAGAATAAAACAAGTGCCAGAATTACAAAAAAGGGTAAATAACAGACAAGGATAAACACAAGTGCTGCTAGTAGAGACGAAACACATTCATTTTATCAGGCGGCATGCATGTTGTAAAGTCTGACAGCAGAGGGAATGAAGGACCTGAGGAACCGTTCCTTCCTACACCAAGGGTGCAAAAGTCTGCCGCTAAAGGAGCTGCTCAGGAACCGCACACTCTCATGGAGGTGGTGAGAGGTGTTGTCCATGATGGATTTAAGCTTAATCAACGTCCTCCTCTCACCCACAACCTCAATGGAGTCCAGGGGACAGCCCAGAACAGAGCTCGCTCTTCTGAGCATCTTATTCAGTCCCCCCCTGTCCCGGTCACTACTGCCCCCACCCCAGCAGACCACAGCGTAGATGATGGCCGAGGCCACCATAGAGTCATAGAGGGTCCGGAGGAGAGCCCTGCACACACCGAAGGACCTCAGTCTCCTCAGCAGATGGAGGCGACTCTGGCCCTTTTTGTACAGGATATGGGTGTGATCAGTCCAGTCCAGTCCAGTTTGTTGTTAAGGCGAACACCCAGGAATTTGTAGTTCTCCACTACCTCACTGTCCGATCCCTGGATGTTCATTGGAGTGAAGATGGGTGCTGTCCTCCCGAAGCTCACAATCAACCCCTTCGTCTTGCTGGTGTTGTTCACCTGATGCTGGTTGAGCTCACACCAGCTGACAAAGTCCTTGATGACCAACCTATATTCCAGATCGTTCCCCTCTGCGACATTTCAAACAATGGCCATGTCGTCGGAGAACTTCTGGATTTGGCAGTGTGCGGTGTCGTGGGTAAAGTCTGACGTGAACAGGGTGAAAAGGAAAGGAGCACCCTACCCTGGGGGACACCAGTGCTGCAGTGCACCACGTCGGACTCACTGCGATGTAACCTCACAAACTGCGGCCGGTCGGTGAGGAAGTCCGTTGTCCATGCAGTCAGGCACTGGTCCACACCCGCCTTCTCCATCTTCACCCTAAGCAGTGACGGCTGGATGGTGTTAAAAGCGCTGAAGAAAACAAAGAACATGATCTTCCCAGTGCTCCTGTTGTCCTCCAGGTGAAGCAGTGTTCTGTGCAGTAAATAAATCAATGCATTGTCCACCCCAACACCAGGCAGGTAAGCAAACTGCAGGGGGTCCAGCTGCGCTCCCACTAGTGAACGCAGGTGACCCAGGATGATCCTCTTCATAGTCTTCATCAGGTGGGAAGTCAAGGCAATAGGCCTGAAGTGGTTAGGCTCCTTGGGGCATGGCACCTTTGGTACAGGGACCACGCAGGAGGTCTTCCACAGTACTGGGACCTTGTTCAGGCTCAGGCTTAGGTTGAACAGGTACCTGACCACACCACTCAGCTGGTCCGCACAATCCCTGAGCAGTCTCGGCCAGATGCCGTCTGGGCCCGGGGTCTTCCCTGCTTTGATCTTTCTGAAGTGAACCTGAAGATCTGTAAAGAAGAGGGGGATGTCGGAAGACCGGGGTGATGGAGTGGAGACAGGAGACAGAAGAGTGACTCCGGGGGAGGGGGTTGGTGAGCTGGCGGGGGGGCTGGAGTGTCGAAGGTGGTAGAAAAAGATGCGGAGCGAGGTGAAGGGGTGGGGGGGAGGCGGAATCAAATCTGTTGAAGAACAGATTGAGTTCATGCACCTGTTGGATTTTGTCCACAATTTAGGGAGCGCACTATCTGCGCCTCACGGCAAAAGTCATTGCCAATCACCAGTTATCCAATTTACTCACTGTGTGCTCGTTTGATTTCTTCAGATTTAGGAAAATGCTAAGACACTGAAGCAGAAATTAGACTTACACAGGTTGGTTGAGTTCAATCACAATTCTTGTTCAGAAAGCTCTGTCTTCAGGAAAGTACAATACAGCGCTTGGCCTTTCAAGAGCGCAAAGTCTCCATTCAGAAAAGGCCACCTTCAAGGTTCTTTGGTCAGCTTATATTCAGTCGGCCAGTGTGGGCCGAGTTTGATGGGTGATGAGTCTTTGGGGTGGGGCAAGTTCACAGGAGAGTTTGATTCCATGGGAGTGGGTGCTGGTTCGGTGAGAGCTGGTTCCGTGGGGTTGGGTGCTGATTATGGGAGATTCGATTTGTGGGGGCTGTTGTTGTCCTTTCCGTCTTTCAGCCTTGACGATCGTCTTTGGCTTGGCTGTCTCCCTCTGGCACCTGCTGGTTTTATCTCCAAGTGACCTTCCTGTAAACATTCTTGCACATATACTGTTCCACCTCATCCATTCATCATTCTTTCAATTTTGTCATTTTGTACGGAATTATGTGAGCTTTTGGCTGTGACATCATCTACCTATTTATTAATGTTCCCTGACCATGCAAAGTTTGTACTCACCACTTACTGTCACGTGCTGGTGCCACCGGCGGCAGGACCACGCCCCCCTGTCAATGGAATCGCCGTCACCTGCCACGGGCTCATGGACAGCACTATATCAGCGCCGCCAGCGCAGACCTGAGTGTCAGTCTGTCCCTTGATGCTGCCTTGCTCATCAGTCCCGAAGCTACGGACTCGCTTGACTACTTGGAACCCCCGCAGAATCGTTTGTCCTCTCCAGCCCGATCACCGCTCCAGCGCCCGCTGTTCCCATCATCCCCTTCTCCAATAAAGTCCGTCGCTACGCACTTGGCTGTACTGTCCGTTCCCTTACAGTACAGACTGACCAACGCTATGCAGCCAGCGAACGACGAGACGGCATTGAGTCGACTGGAGCGAGCCGAGACCGCCGTCAGCAGCCTGTCTGCCGACATCCGGCACCTGATCAAGGTTGGTCAGCAGCAACAGCTACAGCAGCAGGAGATGGCCCAAGCCCTCCAGAGACTGTCGGTGGCTGCGTCCCCGGCTGTCACGGTACCCCCGCACCGCTCGTCTGCCGAGGCCAGGACGCTCGTGGACGTCCCGGAGCCCCGCCTTGGCAACATCGAGAAGTTTAACGGCGATCCCAAGCACGTGAGGGCATTCGTGACGAACTGCCGCATAATGTTCAGCCTCCAGCCAATCACGTTTTCGTCGGAATCAGCCAAGGTCGGGTTCGTCCTAACCCACCTCACGGGCGAGGCGCGGCTGTGGGGCCTGGCCGAATATGAAAGGATGGCCCCGGCTTGCGATTCCTTCGACGCCTTCGCGGAGGAATTGCTCCGCCTGTTCGACCTGGGATCCGCCGCCGAGGACGCCGCCGAGGAACTGGCGACGCTGCGTCAAGGTAGCCGATCGGTCGCAGAGTACGCCCTTAAGTTCCAGACGTTGGCCGGCAGCAGCGGATGGAACACGCCGGCGCTCGTTAGCACCTTCCTAAACGGACTCGCTGAGTACATGAAAGATGGACTGGTTGCGTACGATCGCCCGCGAACCCTGAGGGGCGCGATGGACTTGGCGGCCCGAGTAGACCGGCGGATCCAGACGCGGCGGCGCGATCGGGAGAGGAGGTCCCCGCGAAACCCGTGTGGTCACATTCCTCCGTCTGCTGGGGACCCGCCAACCACACCACCCGCCGAGCCCATGGATCTGGGAGGGGCTCGGGTTCCCTCGGAGGAGCACCGTCGACGCCCCTCGCTGGGCTTGTGTTTTTACTGTGGGGAGGGGGGCCATCGGGTAGCGGGGTGCCCGTTAAAGAGGCCGGAGCTCACGCGGCGTCGGGGGATCCGCGTGAGCTCGACCAGCACCGGCTCTCCCAGCCCCAGCACGCTCACGCTACAGGCACGCGTCCAGCTCGCGGCGGGCGACCAGAACGTGGCGGCCTTGGTGGATTCCGGCGCGGAGGGGAACATCATGGACATTAGCCTGGCACGCAAGTGGGGTGTCGGCTTCCTCCCTCTGAGCCCGTCTATTCCCGCACGTGCCATTGATGGCCGTCTGATCGGCGAGGTGGCTTTCGTGACGGAACCAATTAAGTTACTGCTCTCGGGCAATCACCACGAGACCATCCAGTTTTTTCTTCTCTCCCTCCCAGGACAGCAGCTCATACTGGGGCACCCTTGGTTGCAGCAGCACAACCCGGTGCTGGACTGGGAGGTGGGGGTTGTTCGGCAGTGGAGCGAACGCTGCCATCAGGCGTGCCTGAAGGCGGCCACCAGCCCACTCAGCAGAGCCCCGCCGAGGTACAGTCCCGACATCCCCAATGTCCCAGCGTTTTATCACGAGCTCAAGGAGGTTTTTAGTAAAGCCAGGGCCACTTCTCTTCCTCCACACCGGTCCTACGACTGCGCTATCGAGCTGTTACCCGGCACCTTCCCTCCCAAAGGACGCGTCTACTCCCTGTCCGCTCCTGAGCGCCGGGCTATGGAGGAATACATCCGGGAGTCCCTGGCAGCCGGTATCATACGACCGTCCTCTTCACCTGCGGGAGCGGGGTTCTTCTTCGTGAAGAAGAAGGAGGGCACGCTACGCCCGTGTATCGACTACCGGGGACTAAACGAGATCACTGTGAAGAACCGATACCCTCTGCCTCTTCTGTCTTCCGCCTTCGAGAGCCTTCAGGGAGCCACCATTTTCACCAAGCTGGATCTTCGCAACGCCTACCACCTGATCCGCATCCGGGAGGGAGACGAGTGGAAGACGGCTTTCAACACCCCGAGCGGACACTACGAGTACTTGGTGGTTCCGTTTGGGCTCACCAACGCCCCAGCGGTTTTCCAGTCACTGATTAATGACGTGCTACGAGACATGCTGGACAAATTTGTGTTCGTTTATTTAGACGACATCCTCATTTTCTCCCGCTCGCTCCCTGAGCACATCAAGCATGTACGGGCGGTGCTGCGCCGTCTCATTGAGAATTCGCTCTACGTGAAGGCGGAGAAGTGCGAGTTCCACGCCTCCTCTGTCAAATTCCTCGGCTATGTGGTGCGTGAGGGATCCATCGAGATGGACCCTGGGAAGGTGCAAGCGGTCACGTCATGGCCTGTTCCCGAAACACGCAAGCGACTGCAACAGTTCTTAGGGTTCGCGAACTTTTATCGCCGTTTTATCCGTGGATACAGCACAGTGGCCGCGCCCCTCACCTCCCTTACCAGCCCCGCCTCCCCGTACAAATGGACGGAACGGGCAGAACGGGCATTTCAGGAGCTTAAGAGGAGGTTCACATCCGCTCCCATCCTCAGGGTTCCCGATCCCGACAGACAGTTCGTGGTAGAGGTGGACGCCTCGAACGTGGGTGTCGGGGCGGTGCTGTCTCAACGTAGCCGCCAAGACGATCGCCTCCACCCGTGCGCCTTCTTTTCTCGCCGTCTGTCGGCCTCGGAACGAAACTATGACATCGGGAATCGGGAGCTCCTCGCCGTCAAGTTGGCCTTGGAGGAGTGGCGGCATTGGCTGGAGGGCGCCACCACTCCGTTCATCGTCTGGACCGACCACCGCAACTTGGAGTATCTACGATCGGCCAAGAGGCTGAACGCAAGACAAGCACGGTGGGCTCTGTTCTTTGACCGGTTTGAGTTCTCTCTTTCCTATAGACCGGGTTCCCGTAACGCGAAGGCGGACGCCCTGTCGCGTTTGTTTCCTGGGGGGGAGGAGGGACAGGGTCCGCCTCCCACTATCCTCCCGAGCTCAGTTCGGGTGGCGGCTCTTACATGGGAGATCGAACGCCAAGTGGAAGCCGCATCACGCGATCAACCCGGCCCCAGCAACTGCCCGGAGGGTCGCCTGTTCGTCCCTGAAGGTCTGCGGTCGTCCGTGCTGCAATGGGCGCACGACTCACGCCTGGCCTGTCATCCCGGCGCGGCACGCACGAGGTACGTGGTGGCACAGCGTTTCTGGTGGCCCACCTGGCAAGTGGACACCAGCGATTACGTCAGAGCCTGCTCAATTTGTAACCGCTACAAGACGTCTACTCGTCCTCCGGCCGGGCTGCTTCAACCCTTGCCGGTCCCCCAGCGTCCCTGGTCTCACCTGTCGATCGACTTTGTCACGGGCCTCCCCCCCTCTGAGGGAAACACGGTGGTTCTCACGGTGGTGGACCGTTTTAGCAAAATGACGCATTTCATCCCTCTGCCTAAGCTCCCATCTGCGAAGCAGACGGCGTCCATCATGGTGCGGGAGGTGTTTCGCCACCACGGTCTCCCACAAGACATCGTGTCAGACCGAGGACCTCAATTCGCTTCCGCCTTCTGGACGGAGTTCTGCCGACTCCTCGGCGCCACGGCCAGCCTCTCCTCGGGGTTTCACCCTCAGTCCAACGGTCAAGCGGAGCGCCTGAACCAGGAACTGGGCAGGTCTCTCCGATGCATGGCCGCCGGGGACCAGCGCGGGTGGGTCCAACAGCTTCCCTGGGTAGAGTACGCTCACAATTCCCTCCCCAGCTCGGCTACTGGACTTTCGCCTTTCCACTGCGTCTTCGGGTACCAGCCACCCTTGTTCGCCCACCAGGAGCGTGGTGCGGCGTGCCCGTCGGCCCAGGCTTGTGTCCGCCGTTGTCATCGCGCCTGGGCGAGGGCCCGGGTCACTCTTCTCCGCTCTGTTTCAGGCTACGCCCGCCAGGCGAACAAGCACCGGACACCGGCTCCGGAGTACAGAGTGGGGCAGCGTGTGTGGCTCTCGACGCGGGATTTGCCGCTGCGAGCAGGATCCCGCAAACTGGCGCCCCGCTTTGTTGGACCGTTCCCTATTCAGAAGGTGATTGGCCCGGCCGCAGTCCGTCTTCTCCTTCCAGAGTCCATGAAGGTTCACCCCACGTTCCACGTGTCCCGTGTGCGGCCCATCCATGAGAGCGCGTTGGCGCCGGCGCCCGTTCCGCCGCCGCCGCCCCAGCTCGTTGAGGGGGGCCCGGCTTACGCTGTCCGCTCCCTGCTCCGATCGCGGCGGCGCGGTCGTGGTCTCCAATACCTCGTGGACTGGGAGGGTTATGACGACGCGCACCGCTCCTGGGTTCCGAGCCGCTGGATACTCGACCGTTCGCTCATCACGGAGTTCCATCGCTGCCATCCGGACCAACCGGGTCCTCGGCGCGGGCGCCCGAGGAGGGACGAGGGGAGGTCTTGCCCGCCGGTACCGGGGTCTTCTGCTCCCGCGTCCGTCGATCCTGCGTCTGGCGAGGTGTCGGACGTTTCGGCGGTGTGCTGACCCCCCCACCTGGTCGCCCGGGGAATTGCCTTCCTTTTTTGTTTTTTTTGTTTTGTTTTTGGTTCCTGGGGACGTCGGGAGCCGTCCCTTGTGGGGGGGGTTCTGTCACGTGCTGGTGCCACCGGCGGCAGGACCACGCCCCCCTGTCAATGGAATCGCCGTCACCTGCCACGGGCTCATGGACAGCACTATATCAGCGCCGCCAGCGCAGACCTGAGTGTCAGTCTGTCCCTTGATGCTGCCTTGCTCATCAGTCCCGAAGCTACGGACTCGCTTGACTACTTGGAACCCCCGCAGAATCGTTTGTCCTCTCCAGCCCGATTGCCGCTCCAGCGCCCGCTGTTCCCATCATCCCCTTCTCCAATAAAGTCCGTCGCTACGCACTTGGCTGTACTGTCCGTTCCCTTACACTTACCATGTTTTTGTTTGTTTGTTCTTTTGATCTCCATGTACTTGCTTACGTCATCATATTCTTAGTTTAATCATGCTTTCAACCATATCTTTTCTTTGTTAGGCAAAATATTTCCCTCTGTCCAGAACGTTCAGTAGTAATCAAAAACTGGTGTCTAGAATTAGTCAAAACATAAGATACAATCAAGTACTGAACATTTTTAGACGACTTTGGCAGTGTCCGTGATTTAGAAAATCATCAGGCATGCATTGAACAGTTCCTTAAGGGTCATTAAGCTATTCAGGCAATATATCAAAAAACATTTGTTATTTCAAAGTGCTCAGAAATATATATATCAGATCATAAAGTTATAAAAACCTTTCTCATTACCACTTATCAAAAATGTCTAGTTATGTCTTCTTTATTGATTTGGTGTGTAGGTATAATTATATGTTTAAAATGTTTCTTTTATTTATTTAATATGTGAATATACTTGTCTGCTTATGTACTTTATTCAATGAGGTTTGAGCCAGGGCTGTGGACTCGGTCGGATTTTTGCACCGAGTCCGGCCTCTTGACCACCGAGTCCGAGTCCGGGTCCCAGTCCGGCTGTCAATTTTTTCCGTTAATTCATGTGACTGCTTCGTCTTTAGTCAAGGCTAATTTAGATCAAAATCTATCAGAACGAACGCAACTGCTTTCACACTGGCTGGTTCGGCTTATATAGGATCCCTTGCTGAGAGGGCGGACGTAAAAGTGAGGCGACGTTCCAATCGGACGTCGGATCGATAACATTTTCCCTGCCCCACCGGAGTTGTGCTAGTTCATAACGTAGATCACTCGAGGCATAGTCATAAATGTACGGTTGACAATTTAACCGATAGAAGTGGATACATTGGAACATAACCTACACTCTAATATATTATTTGACATGGTATTAAATGCGTGGCTTTACAAAAATGGTCATTGAAGCCCACCCTTAGCCCTGAGTGCCATTGGCATGAGGCAAAACGCTTGAAAACACTCTTGCCCAATTAAATAACCATTCTGAAACACGGGACATGTAAGATAATATTTTTTAATCATTAATTACACCATTATAGCTCAGACATTTATCTAAACACAAATAATTAGTGACGACCCCACAACTATCGAAACACATCAATGATATAAGCTGGGTGACATAATCGTCCTTGACATTGGTACATAATGTAAACATTAGCCTAAGTGCAACTCAACGTGGCCGCATTGATCGTAAGCAGGGCTGTGGACAGTATTCCTACTCGCATTCTGAGCAGCATGATGAAAATAAAATTGAACGTGATTTTTTTATTGTCGGACTCGGTGGACTCGGTCAAAATCAGCACCGAGTCTGAGTCCGAGTCCGGCAAAAATGACAGAGTCCGACCGAGTCCGAGTCCCCGAGTCAGAGTCCAAGTCCAGGAATATAGGTACGTTTTGTGTGCCAAATCTTCATTACAGCCAATAGCAGATTTCTGATTAAAGGTACAAAAAGAAAAGCAATGACTATGTGTGTCCGCTGGTTCTTCTCTGCAACACAGGAAGTTTGCATTCACTACAGTTGTGCCCATCGGCAAAAGGCAGCCCCCAACTACCACATGAGTAGCCGACAGGCCTGTTCTAAAACAACTCACTGATGAGGACGTATTATTTTCAAGGAATGTTCTAGAAGTAATCATTGTTAAAAAAAAAAAACACATGATGGTGGTTCTTGGAGATCACTGTTTATATATACACACACAAATATATATATTGAGTCTAGGGAGACAAATACACCGCAAACTGTGGGTAGGTGTCAGGTGATGAGCCACAGAAAAAAATCACAGTTGCCACAGAAAGATGACAAGCCTCATTTTGAAGCAGATCTAAACATCAGGGATGAGAACGGCAAATGAAAAAAAACACTGATATATTGATCAAAACCAGAGCACATTTCTTGGCTTGCTTATCCGAGTCGACAGCATAGACATGGAGACTTTCAAGGCAAGTTACCCCAAGTTGCGCAGCGGTCTGGGTTAGCTACAACAAACATACACCATAAAGGTCAAGCCAGGTGCCGTGCCATATTCAGTAAAAAAAACCAGGAGGATTCCACTACCACTGGTGGGTGAAGTCAAGAGAGAGCTCCAGCGCATGGAAGCTCTGGGCGTCATTAGTCGGGTGAAGGAGCCAACTGATTGGTGTGCCGGCATGGTGGTCGTGCCCCAAAAGGACAAAAGCAGCATTTGAAGACCTAAAGAAAGCTCTGTCCTCTCCTCCGGTGCTGGCTATGTATGACCCGGGCAGAGACACCAAAGTATCTGCTGATGCATCATCATATGGGTTGGGGGGCGTAATTCTTCAGAAATGAGGGGAAGGATGGAAGCCTGTGTCTTACGCATCACGGTCACTCACTCCAACTGAGCAACGATACACACAGGTGGAGAAGGAAGCTCTGGGCCTCACATGGGCCTCACATGGGCCTGTGAACGGTTTCGGGATTTCCTCATTGGAAAGGAGTTTTGCCTGGCGACCGACCATAAACCCCTTCTCATCCTGCTTGGAGCCCAAGCACTGGATCTTTTGCCACAGAGAATCCAGGGTTTCAGGATGAGGGTGATGCGCTACTCATACTCCATCGTGCACGTACCAGGAAAGTCGCTTTGGACAGCAGACACACTTTCACGTGCAACCTGTAAAATGACGCATGTCCACTGATGACCAGGAGCTGATGGAGAGCACAAACATATTTGTGGACTGTGTCACTGAGAGTCTACCTGTCAGCTCATCATATACAGAAAACCTGAAAGAGCAGTTGAAAGCCGACAGTGTCTGCTCGCGTGTCATGACCATGTGCATGGAAGGATGGCCAGCACATGCAAAACAGGAACCAGCGCTAAAAAATGACTGGCCGGAGCGAGCCACATTAACAGTGAAAGATGCTAAAGGACACACGACTGGTAATACCTTCCGCAATGAGGAACGACGTGCTGTTCAAATTACACGAAGGACACTTAGGTGTCCTGGAATGTAAATCACGTGCACGTCAATCTGTGTGGTGGCCGGGACTCAGCCAGCAAGTGAACAAAATGGTACTGAACTGCAGGACATGCATACAAGAGCGACACAACCCAAAAGAGGCACTCGTGCCATCAGGGTACCCTGAAAGACCTTGGCAAAAGTTAGGAACAGACCTTTCTACACAAGAGGCAGAATAATCCTCTAAGGCAGTGGTTCTTAACCTTTTTGGAGGTACCGAACCCCATCAGGTCCATATGTGCATTCAACAAACCCCTCTTTGGGGGGCGAGTTAAACGAACCCCATCAGTTTCATGTGCACATTCACCGAACCCCTCTATATAGGGGGGGGATGACATACCAGCAAATCAGTGTGACTTCTGCTGTTGCCTTTGCAAGAACAGTTCAGATATGCGTTATCACGAATTTACACGATATTCAGGTGTGTTCAGCCATCCGTGGGCGGGGGGGGGGGGGGGGGGGGGTCGCGGGGCGGGGGCGGGGCAATGACATACCAGCTCTGCCGAACCCCTGAAGCCGACTCACCTAAACCCTAGGGTTCGATCGAACCCAGGTTAAGAACCACTGCTCTAAGGTCTGACGAGACAAAGGCAGTCTACCCTATGATCCCTGGAAAAAGGGAGATGTGGTATTATCGTATGTTGAAACTATAATATTATATAGTTTGTTATTGGAGGTCTCAAATAATGTTGACAGTTGGGGGCTCTGTGGTGCGCCAGGGGCATTGTACTGCTATGTAAGACATGAGTGGGGAGAAAATAAAAAGTTGCTGAATAAAGAAGTTGCATTCGCGTTCATCTCTACTCCGTATAAACACAACAGTCGTGGACTGCGTTCGCGCTCTCCCCTGGTCTTTCTGATTAAAACAAAAATCACACGCAGTCGTACGTACATGGAGTTTAGGTCTGCGGTGCTGTGACACACTGAATGCTTTTGAGCATGTTATTAACTGTACTATGGAACTGTGCATTTGCTTGCTAAACTGTATTAACCAAATTAGTCAATGCAAAATAATATGGAATTACCACGTTCCTGACTCGTCATATGATATGAACGTATCAAAACCTTTTTGTCGGCTGTAGGTCTGTCTTTTTAAGAATACGCCCGATTGTTGTTCCTCATACATCTCAGTATAGATTTCTAGAAAACAACATTTACTTTCTAAAGTAAATTGACAGATTTATATTCAAATGTCAAATATCGAACGCCACCATCACAGTGGAGGTAAATTACACTCCAAACCATGCCAGCAACGAGAAAAGCCTCAATTATTTGCGACACGAGAGATATAGAGCACTTCTGAAATTTGAGAAATCATTTGAGAAATTACGATCGTATTTTGTTTCCCGATTTGAATAAAGTTATGAAATCACACGTTTTCAAATAAAACACAGAGATGGGATCATTTCCCATTCTCTCATACCAAAAGTACACGTACCAAGACATACAACTGTTTTTACCTTCAATACTCATAATAGACGCCCAATCGATAGGTGACGCTGTTTGAAAGAAGGTTTGATCAGGTACCTACAATCCTGTGCGCCAAAGATGTTTAAAGTAAAAAAGACATTAATGAAAACAAAATACTTGTTTAAACCTTCTATTTAGGTTGAGTCCTTGTAAGTATAGTAAATCTATCAACGTCTATTGTTTGTATTAGAAGGACTGGTTGCTACAATTTGAGTGTGAGACCGCCTGTGAATTTGGTGAGACCAGCAGTGACGTGGCCCGTTTTGACCCAGATTATCAGATCTCTCTTTCTTTTCAGATGGAATAAATCTTTCGCCTTTTACTAAAGATTTCCGTGGGGAGGAACAATAAGAGTCTATCTCTACCCATTCTCACCAACGGTTTGTTAGAATAGGCCTCTTTGGCACCACTTTTATGGTTAAAATTCTCTCTTCTATGATCAGCTCTCTTAATCCCTCAAACCCAAGAACCGAGACTACACTTGATTTTAGCCAAAAGGCCGAGAAGCGATGGAGTATGCGAGTGACGGACTCACTTACAGGCTTCCCCGTCTACCCATTCTCAGCAACGGTTTGTTAGAATAGGCCTCTTTGGCACATGTGATTAGCTGGGTAGCTTGAGCTATGCCGTTATATCGCTGCAACCCTTCTCTTGCTTTATTAGCTTTCTCTTCTCTATGACACCCTTTGCACATATGTAGAAGTCGCTCTCAGTTAAGACTACAAGGTCACACGTCATCACACAGGCTAGGCAGAGTCGCCTCCTTGCAGAAAGGCGGCCCAGAGTAGTATAAGAGCAGGAACCTTGGCGCTGGGAGAGGGACCTTCTTTCGCATCTCGCAAAAAGGGCTCCACAGCTGTGCATCGATCATTCTGGCATACATCAAATAGTTAAACTGTGAAGGCTGCCTCTTGGTAATTACTGTTAGCATATCGAGCATTAAAGATAAAGAACTGGGATCAAACCTAACAGGTTACAGTACGGAACAGAGTGCTGCTCTTCTGGGCACTAATAAATCGGCAAACTTGTCTGATGACTTATTTGTTCACTCTTCTTCACCCGCAGTAATAAATATAGTTCACGAGGCATATATGCTTCCCCTTTCAGCAGTCTCTATCCAAATACACAGTGTAGATACCTATTAAAATGGTAGACCCGATGAACATGAAAGGCAAAGATGGATAATTCGCCAAGAACTTTCCAGGGTCATCATATGTACAACGGCTGCACCGAAAGAGTTGGGCCAGAATAGAGCGGAACTCATGCAGAAGTGCATGAACACCACCTTGCTGAAAGAATAAAACCAACACAATGCATGAATTCACGACAAATGACATACCACCAAATCGGTGTGACTTCTGCTATTGCCTTTGCGAGACCAGTTCAGATATGCTTTATCACGAATTTATAAATCTGGTGTGTTCGGACCTCCGCAGTGGAGGCTCTGCTGAACCCCTGAGACCGACTCACCGAACCCCTAGAGTTTGACCAAATCCAGGTTAAGAACCACTGGTTTAGAGGCAGTTATTTCTGCAAAAGGAGGATCTACTAAATATTGCTGTCATTTTTCTGTTGGAGTTTCCAAATGTATGCACCTGCCTACTTTTGTTTAAATAATGATTGCACCCTGTCTGCAAATCCTATAAACTTCATTTCACTTCTCAAATATCTGTGTTGATCACTGCCATCATCCTCCATGCATGGATTCGGGCCATCTGATTGGTTCCTTTGCCCCCCCATACACACAGGAATTGGTTAGGACTTGATTAGTAAATACTAGGAATCGTTTTGCCTGTCTGTTCAGAGCAAGAAACAAGCCACTAGCCCCACGGGAAGTTGTCATTTTCTGTAAGCTTGTGTGTATGTAAGTTTGTCATGGTCCAACGTAAGACTGTTTAGGGTGAATAAAAAATAACTGCAACAAGTTTATTCTGCTATTAACCAGATTCAAACTGGGGTTGCAGCCGCCTCATTGCTATATTATGGCCAATATGCAGTTGCATGTTTAGGGTCTTTTCTCTAGGAACTTCAGCCACGACACCCAGGCAGACCATGAAAGAATGTCGATGTTAAAATGTTGGTTGAACTATCCAATAACTACGCAGATCCGATGATTCCTAAGACTTGAGATCAGACAAAATTGGAAAGACTATTTTTTGATGGTGTCTGTGAGTTACTTCAACCCAAAAGTTCACATAAATTACACATAGCTAATGTTGACCACAAAATGGTATGTGAGCTGGCCAGGAGTCCTGGAATCTTTTGATTTGTAGACAGATGCGTTATCCATTGCTCCACGAGCCCCACGGGAATATGTGGCTTATAAACTTGTGTGTAACACTTTTGCAAAAATGAAAAACAAAAAAAAAATGGGTGACATTATTTGAATATGCCATGATGCTTTATCCATTGCGCCATTCGCCCTACAAGTTAAGGCTATCGACCGCAAACGTGAGGAAAATCGTCATTGTCCAAAAGATGGCTGTTCAGCAATAGTGAGCAAGGGACAAATTCCACATAGTTATTTGAGTATGCCATGACCCTGATTCGAACCAGGGTTGCTGCAGCCACAACACCGAGTACTAACCACTATATGATCATGGCCAATATGCGCAACTTATTTAACGCTACTGCATACAGGCCATGATCGTGTAGTGGTTAATGGTTGTGTTCCATTCGAATCCGGGTTATGGTATAATCAAATTACTTTGATGAATTTGTCTGCTGGTCACTGTTGCTAAGCAGCCTTCCTTTGGACAATGACAGTTTTCCACACAAGTTTACAGTCGATACGGTCTTGTAGGGTGAGTGGCGCAATGGATGACACATGACGGCAGATTCAAGTGATGAGAATCGAAACAACAGATTCAAGAGACCCAAGGTAAATGAACACAACCCGTTTCGTTTCAATTGACAGCCCATGTGACATGCACCTCAGATGAAATGGGGCTAGTTGATCAACAGCAATGTTTTAACGAAGGGATCATCTGGGAGTTAAACCCCAGACCTCTCACACCCAAAGCAAGATTCATACCCCTAGACCACTGGTGTCAAACTCGAGGCCCGGGGGCCAGTTATGGCTCACCGTATCATTTTCTGTGGCCCGCAACGACAAATTGTGCATTAAATCTATGTCATACTAACATTGCAAATTGTCGGAACTTTTAAGAATCTTCTTAAAATTATTTTTGAAATATGTGAAAAGTTTCCACGAGTCTGATTTGAAAAAGCAATTATTTGTCAGTTTGTTTTGTAGCTTATACTGTATATAATATGAGGCGTTTATTTATTTGGGTTGACAGTCATAATGGCGCATCGAGGGAAACTTTGACTACAATGTGGCCCGCGACAAAAATGAGTTTGACACCCCTGCCCTAGACCAACGAGCCTCAAAGAAAGCTTGCAGACCATGGTACATTCTGTGTAACATTGGCCTGTCATATGAGAAAGGACTCATATGTGAGGTTGCTGTTTGTGGACTTCAGCTCTGCCTTCAACACCATTGTGCCGCAGCGACTCATCTGCAAACTCGATGAGCTGGGCCTCAGTACCTCCCTCTGCAACTGGATACTGGACTTCCTCTGTCAGAGGCCTCAGGTGGTGCGTGTTGGCGACAAAATCTCCGCCAGCATCACGCTGAGCACGGGGGCCCCCCAGGGCTGCGTGCTCAGTCCATTGCTCTTCACCCTGCTGACGCATGACTGCACTGCGACCTACAGCGACAACCACATAGTGAAGTTTGCTGACGACACGACTCTGGTGGGTCTCATCACGAAAGGCGACGAGACTCGGTACAGGTCGGAAGTTGACCTTCTGACCACGTGGTGCAGGGACAACAACCTCCTGCTGAACGTCAATAAGACCAAGGAAATCATTGTTGACTTCCGGAAGGGTCACACAACACACCTGCCGCTGATCATCGACGGTGCTGTGGTGGAGAGGGTGAGCTGCACCAAGTTCCTGGGGGTGCACATCAGTGAGGACCTCTCCTGGTCCGCAAACACCTCGTCACTGGCAAAGAAAGCTCAGCGCCGCCTGTACTTCCTGCGGAAGCTCAGGCGTGCATGTGCTCCTCAGGCAGTCCTGTCTACATTCTACCATGGCACCATTGAGAGCGTCCTCACCAGTTGCATCGCTGTCTGGGGTGGTAACTGCACTGAACAGAACTTGAAGGCCCTGCAGTGCATAGTGAATACGGCTGGTAAGACTATTGGTGCTTCGCTCCCCTCCCTGAAGGACATTTACACCTCCCATCTCGCCCGCAAGGCAACCTCGATTGCCAGAGATGTGAGTCACCCGGCTCACTCTTTGTTTGACCTTCTGCCCTCTGGGAAGAGGTACAGGAGCCTGCGCTCCCGCACCACCAGACTCGCCAACAGCTTCTTTCTCCAGGCTGTTAGGGCCCTGAACTCGCGACCCCCTTCTGCGTAGCGTGCGGCACTGTTGCGCTATTTTCGGGAATGTCTGCTGTACGCGCACTTGCTCCTTTTTTTTCTGCTCCTCTTATTTATTTATTTATTTATTTATTTATTTATTTATTT
The DNA here is from genome assembly GCF_024217435.2 of Syngnathus scovelli. Lineage (NCBI taxonomy): Eukaryota > Metazoa > Chordata > Actinopteri > Syngnathiformes > Syngnathidae > Syngnathus > Syngnathus scovelli. The sequence continues at coordinate 1,535,052 of NC_090847.1, read as the reverse complement.
ATTTATTTATTTATTGTTGTGTTATTTATTCATTATTTATTCAGCACGCTTTTGTTATACTTGTTTACTTGTTTGTCTGTTGTGAGCCATGTCTTGTCACCGTGGGATAGGGGGGAACGAAATTTCGGTTTCTTTGTGTGTCTTTGGCATGTGGAGAAATTGACAATAAAGCTGACTTTGACTTTGACTTTGACTCCACACAACGATAGACAACAGTGTTTCAAAGAAGAGCTCGTCCGGGAGTTTAACCCGGGCAATCAAAGAACCCTAGGCGAGAATCATTCCCCTGCACCAATGAGCCCCATAGTAGACCAGCTGACCCCATTACATTCCAGCAGAATTTCAAAGATTCTCCCAGAAGGTAAACTTAAAAACACATGGAAGAACACATACAGGTGAAAAAAATGTTTCCTGCTCAGCTTGTGGCCAAAGATTCTCAGAGAAAGGAAGCTTGAAAAGACACACAACAACCCACACTGGTAAGAACCCTTTTTCCTGCTCAGTTTGTGGCCAAAGATTCTCTCAGAAGGTAAATTTAGAAACACATGCAAGAACACACACAGGTGAAAAGCCTTTTTCTTACTCAGTTTGTGGCCAAAGATTCTCAGAGATGGGAAACTTCAAAAGACACACAAGAACCCACACTGGTGAGAAAAACCTTTTGCCTGCTCAGTTTGTGGTCAAAGATTCTCAGAGAAGCGACAGTTCAAAACACATACACAGGTAAGAACCCTCTTTCCTGTTTAGTTTGTGGCAAATATTCTCTCAAAGCAAGCCTTCGACGAGGATGGGATTTCTCATGCGTGCAGAGAACAACGGAGTAGCAATCCATCGCCTTAACCTCTCGGCCACCTCGTCTTGTGTTGATAAGTCATGTTACGTATGTTGTGCCAAGATACTTTGGATGTGAATGTGAAACCGACGAGGATGTGATATGAAATGATGAGTGGAGAGCACAATGGAGTAGCAACCCATCGCCTAAATATTTCAGCCATCGCATCTCATGCATGAGTTGAATAGGCGACGTGATATGGTATGTACGGTGTAGTATAAGCCGCAAGGTAAAATGATACGATACTTTAGATGTGTAACGAAGAAAAGGTAAGCCACAAAATAAGTGACACTGTAAACAAAGCAAAACGTTTTTTCAATGTTGTCTCACCCCAAATCTTTGGGATCATCGGATCTGCACAGTTGGATAGTTCCACCGACATTTTAACATCAACATTCTTTCATGGGTGTCTTGGCTGAAGATCCTAAAGAAAAGACCCTAAACTTATTGTATGCGATTGCATATTGGTCATGATCGTATAGTGTTGTGGCCGTAGCATCACCGGAACGAATCTGGGTCATGGCGTCAGTAAATTACCTTGCTGAATTTGTCCGTTGTTCACTGTTGCCAAACAGCCTTCTGTTGAACGCAGGCTTCCAGACATTACGTCCACCTATGTTTTAACATCAACTTTATTTCATAAAGTTCTTCCAAATTCATCTTGGTGAAACTCCCTCCCTCAGGTGTTCCCATTTTTTTTAGGCCTGGCTGCCACGAGGCAGCGGTAGAAACAAAATATGACCCTGAAAGGGCACGCCCAAACCGGCTATGATATTAATCAGAATTCGTTCATCACTAAAATGCAGTCCTCAGGTCCATGTCATATTCGCTACCAATCGGAATGTAACGGACAGATTTATATTCAAATGTCAAATCTCGAACGCCACCGTCGCAGTGGAGGTGAATTACACTCCAAATTCACCTCCACTGCAACGACAAAAGCCTCAATTATTTGCGACACGAGAGATATAGAGCACTTCTGAAATTTGAGAAATCATTTGGACCAGCTCAGTGGCCTAGTAGTAGAGTGTCCGCCCTGAGACTGGAAGGTTGTGGGTTCAAACCCCGGCCGGGTCATACCAAAGACTATAAAAATGGGACCCATTGCCTCCCTGCTTGGCACTCAGCATTAAGGGTTGGAATTGGGGGGTTAGATCACCAAATGATTCCCGAGCGCGGCACCGCTGCTGCTCACTGCTCCCCTCTCCCCCAGGGGATGGATTAAAATCACATGGGGATGGGTTAAATGCAGAGGACAAATTTCACCACACCCAGATGTGTGTGTGACGATGATCATTGGGACTTTAACTTTAACTTTAAATTACGATCGTATTTTCTTTCCCGATTTGTGTCGTTATGAAATCACATGTTTTCAAATAAAACACAGAGATGGGATCATTTCCCATTCTCTGATATCAAAAGTACACGTACCAAGACATACAACTGTTTTTACCTTCAATACTCAAAATAGACGCCCAATCGCTGTTTGAAAGAATGTGTTCGATCAGGTACCTACAATCCTGTGCGCCAACAATGTTTTAAGTAAAAAAGACATTAATGAACACAAAATACTCGTTCGTTTAAACCTTCTATTTAGGTTGAGGCCTTCTAAGTATAGTAAATCTATGAACGTCTATTGTTTGTATTAGAAGGAATGGTTGCTGCAATTTGAGTGTGAGACCCCCTGTGAATTTGGTGAGACCAGCAGTGGGGTGGCCCGTTTTCACCCAGATTATCAGCTCATTCTTTTTTCTCTTCAGATCGAATAAATCGTTCGCCTTTTACTAAAGATTTCCGTGGGGAGGAACAATAAGAGTCTATCTCTAGCCATTCTCACCAACGGTTTGTTAGAATAGGCCTCTTTGGCACCACTTTTATGGTTAAAATTCTCTCTTCTATGATCATGTGTTTAGCTGGGTAGCTTGAGCTATGCCGTTATATCGCTGCAACCCTTCTCTTGCTTTATTAGCTTTCTCTTCTCTATGACACCCTTTGCACATATGTAGAATTCGCTCTCAGTTAAGACGACAAGGTCACACGTTATCATACAGATTAGGCAGAGTCGCCTCCTTGCAGGAAGGCGGCCCAGAGTAGTATAAGAGCAGGAACCTTGGCGCTGAGAGAGGGACCTTCTTTCGCATCTGGCAGAAAGGGCTCCACAGCTGTGCATCGATCATTCTGGCATACATTAAAGAGTTAAACTGTGAAGGCTGCCTCTTGGTAATTGCTGTTAGCATATCGAGCATTAAAGATAAAGAACCGGGAACAAACCTAGCAGGTTACAGTACGGAACAGAGTGCTGCTCTTCTGGGCACTAATAAATCGGCAAGCTTGTCTGCTGACTTATTTGTTCACTCTTCTTCACCCGCAGTAATGCATGTAGTTCACGACGCATATATGTGTCCCCTTTCAGCAGTCTCTATCCAAATACACAGTGTAGGTACCTATTAAAAGGGTAGTCCCGATGAACATGAAAGGCAAAGATTGATCATTCGCAAAGAACTTTCCATGGTCATCATATGTACGAAAGAGTTGGGCCAGAAGACTAGAGCGGAACTTATGCAGAAGTGCATGGACACCACCTTGTTGAAAGAATAAAACCAACACAATGCATGAATTCACGACAAATGATATACCAGCAAATCAGTAGTACTTCTGCTGTTGCCTTTGCGAGACCAGTTCAGATATGCGTTATCACGAATTTATAAATCAGGTGTGTTCGGACCTCCGCAGTGGAGGGAGGCTCTGCTAAACCCCTGAGACCGACTCACCGAACCCCTAGAGTTTGACCGAATCCAGGTTAAGAACCACTGGTTCAGAGGCTGTTATTTCTGCAAAAGGAGGAACTACTAAATATTGATGTCATTTTTCTGTTGGGGTTTCCAAATGTATGCGCCTGCCTACTTTTGTTTAAATAATGATTGTACACTGTCTGCAAATCCTATAAACTTCATTTCAATTCTCAAATATCACTGTGTTGATCACTGCCGTCATCGGCCATGCATGGATTCGGGCCATCTGATTGGTTCCTTTGCCCCCCCCCCCCTCCCCCATACACACACAGGAATTGGTTAGGACTTGATTAGTAAGTGTTAGGAATCGTTTTGGCTGTCCGTTCAGAGCAAGGAACGAGCCACTAGCCCCACGGGAAGTTGTCATTTTCTGTAAGCTTGCGTGTATGTAAATTTGTCATGGTCCAACGTAAGACTGTTGAGGGTGAATAAAAAATAACTGCAACAAGTTCATTCGGCTATTAACCAGATTCAAACTGGGGTTGCAGCCGCCTCAATGCTATATTATGGCCAACATGCAGTTGCATGTTTAGGGTCTTTTCTCTAGGATCTTCAGCCACGACACTCAAGCAGACCATGAAAGATTGTTGATGTTAAAATGTTGGTGGAACTATCCAATAACTACGCAGATCCGATGATCCCTAAGTCTCGAGATGAGACAAAATTGGAAAGACTATTGGTTGACAGTGTCTGTGAGTTACTTCAACCCAATAGTTCACAGAAATTACACATAGCTAATGTTGACCACAAAATGGCATGTGAGCTGGCCAGGAGTCCTGGAATCTTCTGATCTGTAGACAGATGCGTTCGTTATCCATTGCTCCACGAGCCCCACGGGAATATGTGGCTTGTAAGCTTTTGCAAAAATGAAAAAATAAAATAAAAAATGGGTGACATTATTTGAATACGCCATGATGCTTTATCCATTGCGCCACTCGCCCTACAAGTTAAGGCTATCGACCGCAAACGTGTGGAAAATCGTCATTGTCCAAAAGATGGCTGTTTAGCAATATTAAGAAAGGGACAAATTCCACACAGTAATTGGAGTGTGCCATGACCCGGATTCGAACCGGGGTTGCTGCGGCCACAACGCAGAGTACTAACCACTATACGATCATGGCCAACATGTGCATCTTATTAACGCTACTGCATACAGGCCATGATCGTGTAGTGGTTAATGTTCGATTCGAATCCGGGTTATGGTATAATCAAATGACCTTGTTGAATTTGTCTGCTGGTCACTGTTGCTAAACAGCCTTCCTTTGGACAATGACAGTTTTCCACACAAGTTTACAGTCGATACAGTCTTGTAGGTTGAGTGGCGCAATGGATGACACATGACGGCAGATTCAAGTGATGAGAATCGAAACAACAGATTCAAGAGACCCAAGGTAAATGAACACAACCCGTTTCGTTTCAATTGACAGCCCATGTGACATGCACCTCAGATGAAATGGGGCTAGTTGATCAACAGCAATGTTTTAACGAAGGGATCATCTGGGAGTTAAACCCCAGACCTCTCACACCCAAAGCAAGATTCATACCCCTAGACCACTGGTGTCAAACTCGAGGCCCGGGGGCCAGTTATGGCCCACCGTATCATTTTCTGTGGCCCGCAACGACAAATTGTGCATTAAATCTATGTCATACTAACATTGCAAATTGTCGGAACTTTTAAGAATCTTCTTAAAATTATTTTTGAAATATGTGAAAAGTTTCCACGAGTCTGATTTGAAAAAGCAATTATTTGTCAGTTTGTTTTGTAGCTTATACTGTATATAATATGAGGCGTTTATTTATTTGGGTTGACAGTCATAATGGCCCGTCGAGGGAAACTTTGACTACAATGTGGCCCGCGACAAAAATGAGTTTGACACCCATGCCCTAGACCAACGAGCCTCAAAGAAAGCTTGCAGACCATGTTACATTCTGTGTAACATTGGCCTGTCAAACACTCCACACAACGATAGACAACAGTGTTTCAAAGAAGAGCCCGTCCGGGAGTTTTACCCGGGTAATCAAAGAACCCTAGGCAAGAATCATTCCCCTGCACCAATGAGCCCCATACTAGACCAGCTGACCCCATTATATTCCGATTGGTAGCCCATGTGACATGGACCTGAAGACTGAATGTCAGTGATTTAAGTCAAGTCAACAAGTCCGATGTCAGCGGCGCGTTGCAGTTCAAATTTTGCTACAGGCCCATATAACAATATATAAACTATGTATGAAATAACAAAAATATAAACAACTATTTTATCGAACCATGCATGTCACTCCAAATCAATAAATCCATCAGAATCTTCGTCTTCCGTGTCACTTGAGAAAAAAAAAAAAAGAAAAAAAATTGACGCCGGAAAGAATACGTGTGCCACGGACGTCAGACTAGATATATCAAATAAATGTAATATAAACATCAATTTTAACAAACCATCCGTGTCACTCCAAATCATTAAATCCACCGGAATATTCATCCTATGTGTAAAAAAACCCCCAAAATAAACAGCTGTCGATTCCGGACCTACGTGCGGCGCTGATGTCAGCCTCATTTTCAGTTGGCGGCTCCAATTATTCCACAGATCTACATATATAACTATATCGTAGCGTTACAGAAGTACCAGGCAAGACGTGGGTTTGGTAACAGGCCGGCTCTTTATTTCACAAATCAAGAGCTCAACATGTGAGCCAACACACGCAAGCGCCCAGGATCGCTCTTTCCGCCCCCCCCACGCCCTGCTGCCTTCACGGCCTCCCTAAAAAATCGGAAACTACTGAAGTCTAACAACATACACGTTGCTACTCTAAATAAACTACATATCAAATAACTATAAAATAAATAACAAGTTTATCGAATAATCTGTATAACTCCAAATCACTAAATCTCCCGACTTCGGAAGTCAGTAAATGGAACTCATTGTCAGTGAGGCTCCAATTATTCCACAGCCATAGTGCCCCCTCATGCGGTTAAAAAGTGAAAATAACATGTGAAGTGATCAACTATACTAGTAAATAAGTAAAGTGTTAATGATAAAGTAAAAATTTGTGAAAAAATTCACATATAAGTCGCTCCTGAGTAAAAGTCGCCCTCCCACCCAAAGTATGAAAAAAAACCTCGACTTATAGTCCGAAACATACGGTGTATAAATGTGTTATTTATTTATATAAAGGCCGGTCCACGAAAATATTTCTGACACGTAACCGGTCCGTGGCACAAAAGAGGTTGGGGACCACTGATTTAGTAGAAGGTGGCTACAGATGAAAGTTTCAGTTCAATTTGAAAAACTTACAGGTCACTCAAGTTCAGACGCACGCACAACCAATGCAGCTATATAATAACTCTGCTGCAAACATAGGTTAACGCACTTGGGTTGAAAAGCGAACCCCGGTCTTTCACGCAACAAGCAGAGATACTATTCACGATACTAACGAGGAACATGCCCTGTGTTGGGGCAAGATGCACTGCTTGGCGGAAGAAAGGAAAGGGAGGGGACAGAAAGGAGAACGCTCACGGAACACATGCGCATATACCTATTATGTGGATTTTAACCATCTGTAAAGGTTTCTAAAACAGTACTGAAATGGGACAATCTGCTGGTCTGGTTCATATATGCCTGCCTTCAAGTTTAGAGGGCACTACCTTTAGGGGGAGCATTGAAGGTTAGGGTTAAATGTGAGGGGGTTACCGTTAGCGAGTTAGCAGGTTAGGGGTTAATTATTAGGGTTTGGTTATTATTAGGGTTTTAGAGTTAGCGTTAGGGCTTGAAGTTAGGGAATTAGGAGCATTAGGCCAACCAGATTCCATTTATTCCATTAATCACTGACATTCAGTCTTCAGGTCCATGTCACATGGGCTACCAATCGGAATGTAACGGGGTCAGCTGGTCGACTATGGGGCTCATTGGTACAGGGGAATGATTCTTGCATGATTCTTGCTTTGGGTGCATGATTGCCTGGGTTTAGCTCCCGGACAAGCTCCTCTTGCAAACACTGTTGTCTATCATTATGTGGAGCGTTTGACAGGCCAACGTTACACGGAATGTAACATGGTCCGCAAGCCTTCATTCTTGTTCGTTGGTCTAAGGGTATGATTCTCGCTTTGGGTGTGGGAGGTCCTGGGTTCAACTCCCAGACGAACCCTTCTTTAAAACATTGCTGTTGATCAACTAGCCCAATTTAATCTTGGGGGCTAGCCCGAATCCATACACGGTGGATGGCGACAGTGATATTTGAGAAGTGAAAAGAAGTTTATTGGATTTGCAGACAGTGTGCAATCATTATTTCAACAAAGGTAGGCAGGTACATAAATTTAGTAGATCCTCTGTTAGGGTTTTCCAGGTTATCTTTATCGTAGGATTATGTTGGAATGTAGACTGTAATGATTAAATCAATCTTGTCTTGCCCTCACAATGTAATGATTAAATCAATCACGTCTTGCCCTCACAATGCAGAGTAAGATGAAGTGGTTGCTTCCTCTGCTTGATTGACCAGCTGCAGGGGAAGCAATCAAAGTTGTTCTGTTTCCCACAACAGTGTAAAACACCCCCTGCTCTGATCTTATCAGAGGCCGGGGGTTCACCAAACCTGTCCACTCACCCCCACTCTGTTCCTCCTAATAAATATGCCCTTGCAGGGAGGAGACTTTTAGACTTCATTCGATAATCGCTGTTCAGACAGCGACGAATGGACTCTCCACCTGCAGGTGTCTAAAAGAACTTGCTTGTCTCCTGTTTGGTTCTTGCAAAATAAGTTGGAGTGAGCAAATCTCTAACATCATCTGAACAGACCAAATGACAATGTTGACCATGGAAAACGATGGTCACACGATGAGAACTTTGAAGCCATACGAAACCAACACTTGGTACCGGTATGTAAAGGTCACTGTGAGAGCTCACACATGGGACGGGTGTTATGTGTGTTCGAAACTCCCCTCTTCCTCCACACAAGGTCACTTGGAGGCCAGAGCAATGAATGTCACGGAAGCGAAACGTATGGCATCCATGGGAGGAGTTGGATATCAACACCGAGCTGTCACAATCAGTGATGCCGACCCATCCCACTCTGGACTTGCAGACGGTGCCTATGATGAACACTTCTGGGCAAATCTCAATGTGACTGTTAGAGGATGAACAATACCACAAGTGGCCTACACAGAGAGACCAGCTGGATGAATTACACATGTTACATCCAAGGTAACAGGACCCACAAATGCATTAACGACGACTGCTCTCCAGGAGGAAACTGGATGGGAGCTTTGGACCTCATCGCTGTGTGCCAGGATGAGAGAGCCGTTTTCAAGGTGTAAGGGCTCTACTACCAACATGGCTGCACCATCGGACGGGACCTACTTCATCCAGAAGTTCAGAGGCACTGCCTCACCTGCATCCTATGAGTGCACGTGCCTTTTCAGAACGGATCGTGGTTTTGTGGTCACAGGAGTTGTCCGATGCTGCCTGCCAACTGGACACGAGCCTGTGCGCCAGTGTGTGTGACAGAACACACCTACAGACTAGAACATCATCAGCTGACGGAAACACTAGCACATATAAAACTTCTTAGACGTGACAGATGTGATAATGATAATGAGACGTGGATTGCGTAGATGCTGTTCTGTTGAGCATGTGTTACGGAAACTTGATGATTTGACCATCAAATATGCTTCGCAAGTGATGGATAGAATGATGTACTGTTTCTGTGTTTTTCTTTTTATCTTATTTTTTTTATTGATAGCATTCTGGTCGCCTAAGGCAGAGGGACCGTGTGAGAATTTTCCTGCTAATAACATCTGGCCAGCAGGTTTTTCGCTTACACAATAAGTTTGATCTGGGGTATTAAGGTAATACCTAATCTTCACTGGAAAGTGTTGCTATCGTTGTTTGTTGTTTTTCTTATTTCTGCTATTCTTCTTTCTTCATTATGCATATATGTATGTTTTTTTTACTTGTCTTTGTTGTTTAGGGTGGCATAATCATATGATAAAACAGGAGAGAGATGTTAGAGTTTTACAGAGTATCCTTATCATAGGATTATGTTGGAATGCAACAGGTAATAAATACCTTACCTTGTCCTCCTTATCACAAGATCGTAAAACATCCCCTGAGATGTTTAGACTAGAGGACAAGAGCTTTCTATTCAGCCCACTCATACCCCCACTCTGTTTCTCTTAATAAATATCCTCTTGCAGTAAGGAGAGTTCAGAGCTCTATTCGAACATCGCTGTACGCACAGCGACGAATGGACTCTCCACCTGCAGGTGTCTAAAAGGACTTACTTGTCTCCCGTGTGGTTCTTGCAAAATAAGTTGGAGTGAGCAAATCTCTAACAGTCCCTGAAACCCAATCAGAGACTTCGCCTGCAGCCGTGAACAACTACAAAATGGTGCCTGGCTCTGAAGCACCTTTGACCTTTGGTGAAGGACAAGAAAAGACTGCTGTTGTGCTTGGAGGAGGACAAGTACACTCCGGAGGAAATACAACATCCTCGGGGACGGAAAAGACAGTGAAAAGTGGAGGAACTCACAATGATGAAAATTGACTCATTTGAACAATGGACTCATTCAAGAGTGATGGATGGGGTCGCTCTGAAGCAACAACAAAAGAACACCAACTTGAGAGGGTGAAGTGCGGCAAAAAGATATGGACTTGGAGTGTCCGACGACCAAATCGCACTCCTTGCTACGGTGTTACCAAATTTGGTGAAGCTTGGTTCAAAGTGGAAGGGAGGTTCATTGTGCACTGAGTTTGACAGAACTGAGGAGATTTGATAAATAAATAAAAAAAATGAAAAATACGTAGGGCTACAGAGAAAAACATTATTATCAGAGATTGAACGGATTTGGATAAAACAAATAGGCTAAAACGGTGGGAAACAAGAGCAAGATCTGATATTTTGGCTCATCAAGCTTATGACGTAGAGGTCGAGTTATATAAATTTTAGAACAGGACATTTGGCAGTCAGGAGGAAGCTAGGTTGCTCAATGTACCTACCCAATACAATAGTAAGGTTTTTTGTACCACAGTGGAGGTTGAATGGTCAGAAAGTTAGGTATGTTCAATTTTGACATTCACACAATCATGCATAGGAGTCACAAGGTGACAGTTAACAAGACAATGACTGCAATAGGGGCCACCTACGACTGCACCGACATGAAAAAGTAGAAGCGAGAGAGCAGAGTATGGGATTACATGCTAAAACGTCTGCTATACAGTTACCGATAGGAGATTCTATCAAAAGAAGCTACATGAGAGATGGATTAGAATCCCTTTGTCTGTGTGCTCTGTGTTTGTGCGTAATCTCTGTAAAATTGTGAGTCTTTTGTCGTTCGTCTGAACTTTGTATGCCGTTTTTTGTATGTGTGCGTGCAGATGTGTGTGTGTGTGTGTGTGTGTGTGTGTGCGCGCACACCCTGTGTGGGTGCGGGCGTGTGAGGAGAAAGAAGACATGGGTAAGACAATCTCTTTTAAACCAGGAGGCAATAAATGGGAACGCCCCTGTCATAAGTAGTCTTTGGTTAAAGGGAATCATTAGGAGGTGTTCAAACTCTTCCCGCAAACACTCCTATTTGCCAGTTAAATGGGCACTGCAATTGACTACGAGAGTTGCAAACAACAGATGAAGAGCAGTTCTTGGCAGATTATATGATCAGGATGCTCAAACTGTGTCAAAGACAAATTTACTGCTGCTTGATCTTTACTCCTCACAGGTCGACAACCCCATCAATCCAGGAGACTGGGTCTACATCAAGGTCATCAAAAGAAAGAACTGGGCCAGCCACGGCGGGGGGGGGACCATTCCAAGTCTTGCTGACTACAGCAGTGACGATCGCTGTACGGCCCAGTTGGATTCACCTCAGCCACTGCAAGTTGCAGAGAGTGCTGGACCCCTAATTCGGAGTAGTGGGGCGTCTCAATGATGGTGAAGCGAACAACGATCCCCACTCCGCTAGGCGAGGGGATGTCCCGGTGTCTCTGCTAACCAGTAGCAATGGGGAGCCATATGCCAGATCGATCCTCTGCTGCGTTGTGGTTGGAGCGTGCTATGGTCTATGGACTCATCTGAACAGACCAAGTGACAATATTGACCATGGAAAACGATGGTCACACGATGAGAATTTTGAAGCCATACAAAACCAACACTTGGTACCAGTATGTAAAGGTCACTGTGAGAGCTCACACATGGGACGGGTGTTATGTGTATTCGAAACTCCCCTCTTCCTCCACACAAGGTCACTTGGAGGCCAGACCAATGAATGTCACTGAAGCGAAACGTATGGCATCCATGGGAGGAGATGGATATCAACACCGAGCTGTCACAATCACTGATGCCGACCCATCCCACAATGGACTTGCAGACTATGATGAACACTTCTGGGCAAATCTCAATGTGACTGTTAGAGGATGAACAATACCACAAGTGGCCTACACTGAGAGACCAGCTGGAGTGAATTACACATGTTACATCCAAGGTAACAGGACCCACAAATGCATTAACGACGACTGCTCTCCAGGAGGAAACTGGATGGGAGTTTTGGACACCACCGCTGTGTGCCAGGATGAGAGAGCCGTTTTCAAGGTGTAAGGGCTCTACTACCAACATGGCTGCACCATCGGACGGGACCTACTTCATCCAGAAGTTCAGAAGCACTGCCTCACCTGCATCCTGTGAGTGCACGTGCCTGTTCAGAACGGATCGTGGTTTTGTGGTCACCAGAGTTGTCCGATGCTGCCTGCCAACTGGACGTGAGTGTGTGCGCCAGTGTGAGTGACAGACCACACCTACAGACTAGAACATCATCAGCTGACGACAACGCGAGCACATATACAACTTCTTTGACGTGACAGATGTGATAATAATAACGAGACGTGGATTGCGTAGATGCTGTTCTGTTGAGCATGTTTTACGGAAACTTGTTGATTTGACCATCAAAATTGCTTTGCAAGTAATGGATACAATGATGTACTGTTTCTGTGTTTTTCTTTTTATTTAATTTTTTTATTGATAGCATTCTGGTCGCCTAAGGCAGAGGGACCGTGTGAGAATTTTTCCTGCTAATAACATCTGGCCAGCAGGTTTTTCGCTTACACAATAAGTTTGATCTGGGGTATTAAGGTAATACCTAATCTTCACTGGAAAGTGTTGCTATCATTGTTTGTTGTTTTTTTTTATTTTTACTATTCTTCTTTCTTCATTATACATGTATATATGTTTTTTTTTACTTGTCTTTGTTGTTTGGGGTGGCATAATCATATGATAAAACAGGAGGGAGATGTTAGGGTTTTTCAGATTATCCTTATCGTATGATTATGTTGGAATGCAACCGGTAATAAATAGCCTATCTCGTCCCATCCTCCACAAGGTCGTAAAACATCCCCTGATATGTTTTGACTAGAGGACAAGGGCTTTCTATTCAGCCTACTCATACCCCCACTCTGTTTCTCTTAATAAATATGCCCTTGCAGGGTGGAGAGTTAAGACCTCCATTCGAACATCGCTGCACGCACAGCGACGAATGGACTCTCCACCTGCAGGTGTCTAAAAGGACTTACTTGTCTCCCGTGTGGTTCTTGCAAAATAAGTTGGAGTGAGCGAATCTCTAACAGTATTCACGGGCTCGGCTCGGCAAACTGAGGTTCAATTCCCTGACGCGGAGTCTATTTCTTTGTGTTTGAAAATTTCTTTTGTCGCACAGTTTTGAAGAGCAAATCAAAAGGATCATCAGACTTGTTTCCATCCAGTTTCAATCCAGGGACCTTCAGGGTGTGAGGCGAATGTGACAACCACTGTCAGGCTGGGAACAAGGCGGAGGACTCGGATGCAGAGTCGTTTCTTTCTCTGATTTATTCCAGCACACACACTGATCAAAAGTACAATTCAAAACGCCTCTTGCGAGGGAAAACACGTGGCAAAAAGTACAAACAAAAGCATCGCACTGGGGCGAGACAAAAAGGCTATGGGGATCACGGCACTAACAAAAAGCGTCGCTCGGTGGCGAGACAAAAAGGCTATGGGGATCAAGGCACTAACAAAAAGTGTCGCTCTGTGGCGAGACAACAAGGAGGAGTCTTACTGAGAGCTCGGACGTCAAAGAATCGCTGGTGGTCGGGACGAGGCAAGATACACTGGCACAAGACAAGGGGAAGACACGGACTAAATACACACAAAAGGGCGGGGACACAGGTGCTGACAATTAGTGTCAACTACACAGGTGCACACAATCGGGATCAGGGAAGACAAGACAACCAAACACCGAGGAAGGAAACACGAACTGAAACGGAAGGGATGACAAAATAAAACAGGAAGTAAAGTTACGACACCGACGAGAAAGAAAACCGGGAAAATAAACGTGACCGCATGACATAACCCCCGCCCCCCCTAGGGCCGGATCCCAAACGGCCCAGGAGCCTCAGGGTGAGCTGCATAAAAGTCCTCAAACAGTCCCGGGTCCAAAATATAACTAGGCGGCACCCATTGCCGCTCCTCCGGCCCATAACCCTCCCAGTCTACCAGGTACTGCCAGCCCCGGCCTCTTCTGCGCACGTCCAATAGTTCTTTCACGGTGTAGGCCGTCCCACCTCCCACAGTCCGCGGAGGCGGAGGCGGCGCAGGATCTGGCACCAATGGACTGTCCACAACCGGCTTGACCTTCCCAACGTGAAAGGTGGGGTGGACTGCAAGGGACCTGGGCAAGCGGAGACGCACTGCGGCCGGGTGCACGACCTTGGCGATGGGGAACGGACCCACGAAGCGAGGCGCCAGTTTCCTGGAGTCCCCCCGGTGGGGAAGATCCTTGGCGGACAGCCAGACACGTTGACCTCGCTGGTACATGGGCGTCGGACGTCTCCTCCGGTCAGCCATCCGCTTGACCCGGTCCCCCTGTCGGACCAGCGTGGCCCGTGCCGCCGACCAGACGCGACGACAGCGGCGCACCAAGGCGTGGGCCGAGGTCACCGTCACCTCCGGCTCACTGTCAGGGAAGACTGGGGGCTGGTAGCCATACACACACTTGAATGGGGACATACCTGTAGCCGTGGTGGGCAGGGAGTTGTGGGCATACTCCACCCAGGTGAGGTTCTTGCTCCACGAGGAGGGGTTCTGGGAGACCAGGCAGCGGAGACTTGTCTCCAACTGCTGGTTGATGCGTTCCGTCTGCCCGTTTGCCTCCGGATGATAGCCTGACGTGAGACTCACGGTTGCCCCTATGAGCCTGCAAAACTCCCTCCAAAACCTGGATATGAATTGGGGCCCCCTATCGGAAACAATGTCTTTCGGGAACCCATGAACCCGGAATATGTGGTCCATCATCACTGTGGCCGTTCGTTTAGCGGACGGGAGCTTGGGCAAGGCGATAAAGTGAGCCATCTTTGAGAATCTGTCTACCACCGTGAGTATGGTGGTTCGCCCATGCGAGGCCGGAAGCCCGGTGACGAAGTCCATGGATATCTCTGCCCACGGACGCGAAGGAATGGGTAGGGGATGCAGCAACCCCATACGGGCGCCGTGGGAGTTCTTATTCCGGGCGCAGACGGGACAGGCTACAACGTATTCTATGACGTCTGCCCTCATGGAGGGCCACCAGAATCGCTGCTGGATGACAAACAGGGTTCTGCGCATGCCCGGATGACAGGAGAGTCTGGAGGTGTGAGCCCAATGGACGACTTGGGATCGTAATTGATCGGGGACAAAAAGTCTGTTCTCCGGGCAACCACTAGTGGGTGGCTTGTTACCATTGGCCCGCTGTACCCGGCCTTCGATTGGCCAGGTCACTGCTCTCACCAGGCAATGAGGAGGCAGAATGGATTCGGGCTTCTTAATTTCTGGATCTGAGTTGTAGACACGGGAGAGGGCGTCAGGCTTGGTGTTTTTGGTTCCCGGTCTGTAAGACAGAGAAAAGTTAAAACGATTGAAAAATAGTGACCAGCGGGCTTGGCGGGAATTCAATCTCTTAGCTGACTTTATGTATTCTAAATTCTTATGGTCTGTCCAGACCAAAAAAGGCTGCTGTGCTCCCTCCAACCAATGTCTCCATTCTTCCAATGCCAGTTTTACTGCCAACAGTTCGCGATCTCCCACATCGTAATTCTGTTCGGCGGGCGTCAGCCGTCGAGACAGGAACGCGCACGGATGGAGCTTGTTGTCGCTCTTACTCCTACTCCTCGATTGGAGGCGTCCACCTCCACCACAAACTGTCGTGACGGGTCGGGAAGCGTGAGGATGGGAGCGGTGCTGAAGCGGTTCTTCAGCTCCTGGAAGGCCGCCTCCGCCTCCGCCGACCAGCGGAAGGGAACCTTAGGAGACGTGAGCGCGTGCAAGGGAGCCGCCGTGGCACTGAAGCCCTTGATGAACCGCCGATAAAAATTGGCAAAGCCCAGGAATTGCTGCACCTTTCTGCGTGAGTCAGGGGTAGGCCATTCCGTTACCGCGCTAACTTTCGCCGGGTCCATCTCAACTTTGCCCGGGGCTACGATGAAACCGAGAAAAGATACGGTGTTCTTGTGGAATTCACTTTTCTCGGCCTTTACGTACAGTTGGTGTGCAAGGAGTCGTCGCAGCACCGTCTCGACGTGAAACCTATGGGTCTTCAGATCCGGGGAATAAATCAAAATATCATCCAAATATACGTACACAAAACGGTCCAAACAGTCTCTCAAAACATCATTTATCATGGCCTGAAACACAGCGGGAGCATTGGTGAGGCCAAATGGCATGACTAGGTATTCAAAGTGTCCTCGATGGGTGTTGAACCCTGTCTTCCATTCGTCCCCTTCCCGGATGCGCACTAGATGGTATGCGTTGCGCAGATCTAACTTTGTGAACACCCGGGCTTGCTGTAATTGGTCGAACACGGTCGACATCAGTGGGAGCGGATACCGGTTCTTGATTGTGATCTGATTGAGGGGACTATAGTCAATACAGGGACGTAGGGTGCCGTCCTTCTTGCCCACGAAAAAGAACCCCGCCCCCGCAGGCGACGATGATGGTCGAATCAGTCCTGCTTGCAGGGAGGAGTCTATATATTCGTTCAAGGCTTGCTTTTCAGGTCCCGAAAGAGAATAAAGCCTCCCCTTGGGTATAGTTGAACCCGGCAGGAGTTCAATGGCGCAATCATACGGACGGTGGGGAGGTAGGGAGGTAGCCTTGGCCTTGCTGAATACCTCGGCCCATTAGTGGTAACACGCAGGGACCCCGGTTAAGTCTGGGGTTTGCGCGTCTAGAGCAGGAGGCACAGCGCGCGGGTTAGACTTGATACAGGAATCATGACAGTCGGGCCCCCATCCCGTTATTTCCCCTGATCCCCAGTCTATAGCGGGGTTGTGGCGTTGAAGCCATGGATACCCGAGAATGAGAGGGTTCATTGGAGAGGTCACGACATGTAGCCGTATATTCTCCTGGTGGGGCCCAATCGACAGCGAAACAGGTTCTGTTATGTGAGTTACCTCAAAAAGTGCCTGTCCATTGAGTGCCTTAGCTTTCACGGGAGTGTTCAGCAGGTCAGTCTTTACCCCCCCATCGGCGAGCAAATGCCCAGTCTATCAAGCTTTCATCCGCTCCTGAGTCTATTAGCACTTCAAGTTCTATTTCTTTTCCCAGCTGTGTAATCCTGCCCTTGGGGAGCACTCGCCCCGGGGACAGAGCCGCAGAGAAGGCGCTTACCTTCAGGGTCCTCCTCACCGGACAAGAGAGAAGGAGGTGTCCGAGCTCACCGCAGTAGTAGCATCTTCCTTCCCGGCGTCGCCGTAACTTCTCCTCCTCTGTTAACTTAGCTCTGCCCAACTGCATCGGTTCTGGCTCCTGGCGCTGCCGATCCCCGTCCGGCCTGGAGTGGTTAGCGTCTAGGACGGAAGGACCGGCTACTGGGACGAAGGCGGGGGCGTTCCTGCTTCGGTGCTTCCTCCACTCTTGCAGCCGGTTGTCGGTGCGGATAGCCAGAGTGATGAGGGCGTCGAGGTCGGTGGGAAGATCTAGGGGGATTAGCTGATCCTGTATGGATCCAGAGAGGCCCCGGAGGAAGATGTCATACAGTGCCGTCGCGTTCCAACCGCACTCCGCGGCCAGCGTGCGGAAACGGATGGCGTAGTCTCCGACGGTCTCTTGTCCCTGGACTATCTGACAGAGTTGGCGAGCCTTTTCTCGGTCAGCGGAGATTGGGTCGAACACCGTTCGCAGAGCCTCGATAAAAGCGGGACGAGAGCGACAGGAGATGGAATCCCTGGCCCATTCCGCGGTGGCCCACGTGCGGGCCCTTCCCGTCAGGTATGATACCATGTAGGCCACCTTGGAGCGCTCGGTGGGGAAATCTGCTGGGGACCTCTCAAAGTGCATCTCGCATTCAGTAATAAAGGCCCGGCTAAGGCCGGGTTCACCGGAGTAGCGCTCTGGAGGAGCCAGTCTGGCACCGCCGGTCATGGGAGCTATTGCAAGGGGAGTAACTGGGGAAGCAGCGGGTGTACTGGAGGTCGCTGCTGGTCCCGCGTTTAAGAGCGAGAGCACGTCCTGCATTTGCTGACCCAGCTTTGCTACTTGGGTGGCGACCGCTCCTCTGAAGTCTTCTTGACTCTTAGCGAGTCCTCGGATTTCTTCACCCAAGTCGCCCACTTGCCTCTGGTGCTGGGCGAGCTGTGAGGCATGGGAGCGCACTGCGGCGCACAGGTGCTCCGACTCTGCCGAGTCCATGTCTGGCCAGTGTGTACTGTCAGGCTGGGAACAAGGCGGAGGACTCGGATGCAGAGTCGTTTCTTTCTCTGATTTATTCCAGCACACACACTGATCAAAAGTACAACTCAAAACGCCTCTTGCGAGGGAAAACACGTGGCAAAAAGTACAAACAAAAGCGTCGCACTGGGGCGAGACAAAAAGGCTATGGGGATCACGGCACTAACAAAAAGCGTCGCTCGGTGGCGAGACAAAAAGGCTATGGGGATCAAGGCACTAACAAAAAGCGTCGCTCTGTGGCGAGACAAAAAGGAGGAGTCTTACTGAGAGCTCGGACGTCAAAGAATCGCTGGTGGTCGGGACGAGGCAAGACACACTGGCACAAGACAAGGGGAAGACACGGACTAAATACACACAAAAGGGCGGGCACACAGGTGCTGACAATTAGTGTCAACTACTCAGGTGCACACAATCGGGATCAGGGAAGACAAGACAACCAAACACCGAGGAAGGAAACACGAACTGAAACGGAAGGGATAACAAAATAAAACAGGAAGTAAAGTTACGACACCGACGAGACAGAAAACCGGAAAAATAAACGCGACCGCATGACAACCACTACACCATGGAAACTACACTACATGTATAGCCTTTTGAAGAGCTTGGCAAAATTTCAACAAAAGTGCGAATGGTTTTCACCCAGTCTCAAATCAGGTACCCTTTAGCGAAACTACCGTAATTTCCGGTGTATAAGCTGCGACTTTTTTCCAAAATGTTGAACCCTGCGGCTTATAGTCAGGTGCGGCCTATATAAAAAAAAATTCGTGATTTTTGTGACGACTTGATCACTTTTACTCTTAACACTATTATATATAGTAAAAGCTACAAAACAAACTGACAGATGACTCGTTTTCAAATCAGATTAGTAAAAACTGGTCAAATTTTAAAAAAAAAAGATATTATTAAAAGTGAAGACAATTTGCAATTCTAGTAATGACACACGAATTTGATGCACAATTTGTCTTCGTGGGCCACATAGAATGATGTGGCGGGCCGTACCTGCCCCCCGGGCCTTGAGTTTGACACCTGTGCTCTAAACCCTTTCTCTTACTCTGGCATGTGACTCAGAGATTACACAAAGCAGTGGCGCTGTTTGGACCATCTGCATTGTATTAAAACCCAATCAATCAGCATTTAAATTCAATTATGCTCACCAAAAACAAGTTGTAATGAATGTGAACTTTTAATGCATTTTATTCAGAAGGTTACTTTGAACCCTGAGGCTTAAATGGCGGCGCGGCGTACTTATGGATTGTTACGGCCTCCGGCCTCCAGGGGGCGCTCTCGCAGAAAGCAAGAGCGAGACGGGCGAAGAAGAGATAATGCGCCGAAGAAGACGTGCTGGTTTGTGTTCACAACATTTCGCGCATCACGCAGAACGCGATCAAGACGGACATTACTGAAAGGAAGCTTTTATACACAAACCGTCATTATGGGGGGAAAAAGAAATGCATATGATGCCGCTTTTAAGCTAAAGACAGTCGATGTTGATGACATTGTGTTGCGGCACCCTTTTCTTTATTTCGTGGTCCCGTCTACTCGTGTCGCTCGCAAGTTTAATGTAATTTAGCGCTTCGTGCATGAATAAGATGAGCACGAACAGACCCTCATCATGGAAAATGCCAGAAGAAATGGATAAAAACGACGATGAAAGAGATATTGAGAAAGTGTGTGGCGAAGGATATCTAACGCTATTCCAATCGGAAATTGAGGAGGAAGACTTCGACGGTTTCAGTGCACAGGAGGAAGATGAAGACGATGAAGCTCTTTTTTTTACTTTTACTTTAACCAGCCCTGTTAGTGCTCTGCTACCGTGTTGCTGCTGTGTTACCGCCGCGTCTCAGTGACTTTTACCGGTATGTTTTATTTAATCAAACCCTATTAGTGCTGTGTTACTTCCGTGTTGCTGCGGTACTACTGCTGCGTCACAGGCAGTGTTTGGAAAGAAATGTTAAGGTATGTTATTAAAACTTTAAAAAAGCTTTCTGTGTCCAGTATTTCTTTGTTGATAACTCAGGTGCACACTTCCGTGTTGCTGCGATACTACTGCTGCGTCACAGGCAATGTTTAGAAAGACATGTTAAAGCATGTTATTGAAACTTCAAAAAGGATTTCTGTGTACTGTCTTTCTTTGTAAAAAACTCGTGTGCACGTGCGGCTTATGTAAGAAAAAAAATTAATTATCCCCGAATTTTAGCTGGTGCGGCTTATTCACCGGTGTAGCTTATACACCGGAAATTACGGTATTCAATATCGGCTTGGCAAATCGGGCTTCATCTCCCCGACGCGGAGTTTATTTCTTTGTATGAAAAAATAGTTTTTGCTGGCACACTTTTGAAAAGCAAATCAAAAAGTTCACAAGTGCCTGCTTTTTTCTTCACTCACTTTTGTTGAACTTTTGCCGGGCTTCTCAAAATGCTTTAGACGTCACAGCAGTTTCCATAGCGTAGTAGTCATCGTGTTCTTCTCAGCTGGAAACACCCCCTCTTTGAGACTGAGTGGAAACAACATTTTCTAAATATATTTGTCAGTGCTGTCTGCTTTGCAAAGTGTGCCAGGGACACTTCGGCAAGCAGGAGCCAGAAGGTCTCTGAGTCAGCAACAGCCAGGTGTGCGACACTCCGCTACAATGGTCACCTGACCACATGTCGGACGAACCAGCCTCTAATCTGTGTTTGCATTTTTTTTTTCCTTCAACTGTCAAGCCAACTCTTTACTTCTTGGCTTGGCTAGCTGATTGCAGACCCACTCCAGAGCTGCCTCCAGTTAATCCAACCAAGAAGACATTCAGTGAGTGCATCTTATCAGAGCCTCATGCAGCGCTTTAGCACAATCCTAGCTGCTACCTGGAGCTTTTGCAAAAATGCATGAAAATGGAAAAATATGGGGTTTTTTTGTTTTTTGTGTTTTTTAAATATGGTTTTTAGATGGTAATCATGACACAAACATTCTTATTCTGTAGAAAATGTATGTAGTTGTGAATATATTAAAAATACTGAATATCAGAATGGCGCAAAATTGCGTCATACCAAGCGACACAGCACAGGCGAGTTGTAAACAAACAGGTGTTTGAGTGACGGGCCATGGATTCTAAAGGCAAAAAGAGAAAGATTGCTGATAAGAACAGAGGGTTTAAGAAAGAATGGACTCAACCATTTGCTTTCATTGCCAATGCTGAAGGATTGCCTGAATATTTGATTTGCAATGAGAAGTTGTCAAATATGACAAAAAGAGCAATTTGGAGTGACATTTTCAGCTAAAGCATGCTAAATTTGCTTCTGATCACCCAGTTGGAACTGAGAGGAAAGGTGCAATTTGAGGAACGAAAAAACTGTTTCAAGAAGAGGATTGCATCTCCAAACTCTACTACTGCTGCAAGTTTTGTTGCAGCCCGGTAGATAATAAAGCGCGGAATGTCATGCGGTCACGTTTATTTTCCGGATTTCTGTCTTGTCGGTGTCGTAACTTCACTTCCTGTTTTATTTTGTCATCCCTTCAGTTTCAGTTCGTGGTCCCTTCCTCTGTTTCTGTTGTCTTGTATTCCCTGATCCCAATTGTGTGCACCTGTGTGGTTGACGCTAATTGTCAGCACCTGTGTCCCAGCCCTTTTGTGTGTATTTAGTCCGTGTCTTCCCCTTGTCTTGTGCCAGTGTGTCTTGCCTCGTCCCGACCACCAGCGATTCCTTGCCGTCCTAAGTCCTAGTAAGATTCCTCTTTTCTGTCTCGCCACAGAGCGACGCTTTTTGTTAGTGCCTTGTTCTCCCTAGCTCTTTTTGTCTTGCCCGAGTGCGACGCCTACACTGCCATCATCCAGTCTGTCCTCTGCACCTCCATCACTGTCTGGTTTGGATCGGCCTACAAACAAGACGAGCACAGACTGCAACGGACAATAAGGACTGCAGAAAAGATAATTGGAATCAACCTCCCATCTATCCGAGACTTGTACCTGTCCAGGACCAGGAAACGTGCAAGTAACATCTCAACAGACCCTTCGCACCCAGGTTGCAGCCTGTTTGAACTACTCCCCTCCGGATGCCGTTATAGAGCTCTGTACACTAAAACCAGCAGACACAGAGACAGCTTCTTCCCCCAGGCTGTCGCTCTGATGAACTCACACCACTCTTAGAGTCTCAGAGTCATTACTGTGCAATAACATCCCGCTTTCCACACCTTTTTGTCTACACTGTTTGTACTATGTGTCCTCTCTGCATCCATTGCAGCCTGGTCATCCTAGAAGAGGGACCCTCCCATCTGTGGTCTCTTCTCAAGGTTTCTCATTTCCCCTAGCTGGAGTTTTGAGTTTTTCCTTGCCCTCTTGGGAGTTTAAGATCAGTTTAGGATCAGGGGATGTTTGAGAATATCTTTCATTTTTCACATGTCCTGAGTGTTGTTGTTAGTCACCTAAATGTTGAACAGAGGCTGTGATTTACCGAAGTCAAATTCCTTGTTTGGCACGCTCAAACATGGCGAATAAAAAACTCTTGAATCTTGAATCTTGAAGAAGAAATTGATACCACTAAAAGGCCAAACACGGGGGGAGGACATCTGCGAGGCTGTGCTGCAGTGTTTAAATGACAGCGATACACACTGGCCATCTGATTTCAGACCCTACAGACGGCACACCAAGTTTGAGAGGGTCGCAAAAGTTTGTGACCTTACGACAGAAAGCATTGGATCGAAATTTGTTTGCATTCCATTGCATAGTGCACCAAGAGGCGCTGTGTGCGTAAACATTCCCACCAGATTGTATGGAGGTAATGAACATTGTCATCCAAATTGTGAAGAAAACAATCGCAAAAGCATTAAACCACCACCAGTTCCGTGAATTGCTAGATGAAGTTGAGAGCGAATATGCCGATCTCCTGCTGCTCAACAAAGTCTGCTGGGTATCCAGAGGCAACGTCTTGCGTCGCTTTGTTGCTTTGTATTTGTAGCCTACTTAATTATTTTAATAGTAGGCATACAGGTCATGTATTGACAGTCTATATTGCCTTATAAAAAGTTTTTAGATTTTTGCCGCTCTAGACAGGTATGTTTTTTTTTGGGGGGGTGGTTCAACATGGCTTTTTGAACATTTTGGGTTGCCGACCACTGGCCTAACACGTGAACGATCCCCAGTTTGAGACTGGGTGGAAAAAGCTTCTTCTACTATTTCTTGTCATTGTTGGTTCCTATGCAAAGTCCATGACACATTAAAACGATTTTGCGCTGCAATTATGTTGTGGTACCTGATTTGAGACTGGGTGAAAATTGGCTTCTTTCACTAATTCAGATGGAACCATGCTGAGTCTGATACATTCCATTTGGTAGTTCTTAGCCGTGTCTAAATTCAAAGTCAAAAGTCAAAGTCTGCTTTATTGTCAATTTCTTCACATGTCAAGACACACAAAGAGATCGAAATTACGTTCCCACTATCCCACGGTGACAAGACATAGTACACAATATACATACAAGTAAACAATGAATAAATAAGAGTGATGATGTCATGCTGTCATGTGTCGTCCTGGTCACTTCCTGTTTTATTGTGTAATTTTCCTCTCGTTCCAGTCAGTGTGTCCTTCCCCTGTGCGTCCGGTCACGTGACTCCCTGATTCCAAGTGTGTGCACCTGCGCCAATGACCAACTGTCTTCACTTGTGTTCCCCTCCTGTGTCCATATAACCCGCGCCTTTCCCTGTGTCCAGTGCCAGTGCGTCTTGCCTTGCTCAGAACACTAGCGATCACGAAACCCTCGAGTTCCACGTAGAAGCCTTCTTTGAACGACTTTGATCACCTATGTTAACTTGGTTACATAGTTATCTTCGTTATAGTCTTTCCCTCGGTTCGAGGCGCTTTGATTTCCCCTTTTTCTCTCTCGGTTCGAGGCGCCTTAGTTTCCCCCTTTTTTCCCTCATATTGAGGCGCTTTTTGTTACTACTGCCATTGGAGAAAATAAACACATCTTTGGACTTTGGAAACTCTGCATTCGAGTCCTCTCCCTGCTCCGCGCCTGACAGATGAATAAATAATAAATAAGCAAATAATATAATAAATACGAGGAGCAAAATTGGAGCAAGTGTGCATACAGCAGACAGTCAGAATATAGCGCAAAAATACAGGACGCTACGCAGAAGGGGGGAGAGAGTTCAGGATCCTAACGGCCTGAAGTATGAAGCTGTTGGTGAGTCTGGTGGTGCGGGAGCGCAGGCTCCTGTACCTCTTCCCAGAGGGCAGAAGATCAAACAATGAGTGAACGGGGTGACTCACACCACTCACAATCGTGGTTGCCTTGCGGGTGAGATGGGAGGTGTAAATGTCCTTCAGGGAGGGGAATGAAGCACCATTAATCTTACCAGCCGTGTTCACTATGCGCTGCAGGGCCTTCATGTTGTATTCAGTGTAGCTACCACCCGAAACATCACGTGTCACACAAATGCAGCCTGTAAATGATGCGCATGTGACATTGGCCTGTCGAAAATGGCAGAGAACGGGAGACAGCTGTGTTTCAAAGTAGGCCTCATTCGATAGTTGAATCCGAGACCTCTCCTACCCTAAGCGAGAATCATGCCCCTCGACCAACGAGCCCTGTATCAAATTAGCTGACGCCGTTACATTCCGATTGGTAGCGAATATGACATTGACCTGAGGACTGCATTTCGGTGATTAACGAATTTTGATAAATATCATGGCGTGGGTTTTCTCCGGGCACTCCGGTTTCCTCCCACATTCCAAAAACATGCTTGGTAGGCCGATTGAAGACTCCAAATTGTCCCTAGGTGTGAGTGTGAGTGCGATTGGTTGTCTGTCTCTGTGTGCCCTGCGATTGGCTGGCAACCAGTTCAGGGTGTCCCCCGCCTACTGCCTGATGACGGCTGGGATAGGCTCCAGCACGCCCGCGACCCCCGTGGGGACTAAGCGGTTCAGAAAATGGATGGATGGATCATGGCCAGTTTGCGCGTATTCTTTCAGGGTCATAATTGTATGTCTACCGCTGCCTCGTGGCAGCCAGGCCTAAAAAAAGATGAAATAAAGTGGATATTAAAACATAGGTGGACGTAATGTCTGGAAGCTTGTGTTTAACAGAAGACTGTTTGGCAACAATGAACAATGGACAAATTCAGCAAGGTAATTTAATTAGGCCGTGACCCAGATTTGTTCCGGGGATGCTGCGGCCACAACGCTACACGATCATGCAATAGCATACAATGAGTTTAGGGTCTTTTTTTAGGATCTGCAGCCAGGACACCCAGGCATACAATGAAAGAATGTTGATGTTAAAATGTTGGTGGAACTATCAGACTTCCAAAGACTTGAGATGAGACAACATTGGAAAAACTTGACAGTGTCCTTAAGTCACTTCAATGCATAAGTTTCAAGTGCACATAGCTAATGTTGACCAAAATGTGCCATATAAGGTAGCGAGGAATTGAAACTAGAATCTTCTGTTCCGTAGTCAGATGCATTATCCATTGTGTCCATTGCCCAGGAATAGGTTGTACCTTCCAAGCTTGTGTGTAATACTTTTGCAAACATGATTCAACCGGAGTTGCTGGGGCCGCAACGCAGAGTACTTATCACTATACGATCATGGCTTATATGTGGAAGCATAAAATGAGTTCAAAACCTTTAGGATCTTCAACCAGGACACCTAGGCAGACCATGAAAGAATGTTGATGTCAAAATGTTGGTGGAATTATCCAACTGCGCAGATCCGATAATCCCAAAGATTTGGGGTGAGACAACATTGAAAAAACGTTTTTCTTTGTTGACAGTGTCACTTCTTTTGTGGCTTACCTCTTCATCATTTCACATCTAAAGTATCGTATCATATTACCTTGCGGGTTATACCACACCGTACATACCATATCATGTCGCCCATACAACTCATGCATGAGATGCAGTGGCTGAGATATTCAGGCGATGTGTTGCTACCCGATTGTGGTCTCCACTCATCATTTCATATCACATCCTCGCCGGATTTTCAATATCTTCACATCGAAAGTATCTTGGCACAACGTACATAATGTGATGTGTCAACACAAATTGTCCAAGAAGAGGCGGCCGAGAGTTTAAGGTGATGGATTGATAATCCGCTGTGCTCTGCACGCATGGATTCCCATCCTCGTCGAAGGGTGGTTTTGAATCTGGAATCTGGCTTGTATTTGACTCTACATAGTAATATTTATATGCTCTTTGGCGGCTTGGTGGTACACTGGTTAGCACGTCCACTTCACAGTTAGGAAAGTGCGGGTTCGATTCCACCAACAGCTGTTGCATGTTGTTGATGATGTCTGTTGCTGGGTCAGGAAAACTAAGATGTGGAGTAACGGTTTGTTCTTTATTGGCAAGATCTTGGAATTGTTTAATGGCGGTCAATGCACACGGCACTTCAGCAGATGTAACAACATCCCCCATCTCCAGGTCAAGCTATTATACTGTCCGGAAAAGGCGGGAAAGCGTCACCTGACTATTTTGTATCTATGTTTATGAGAGTCACTGTCCTGTGTGTGTGTGTGTGTGTGTGTGTGTGTGTGTGTGTGTGTGTGTGTGTGTGTGTGTGTGTGTGTGTGTGTGTGTGTGTGCGCGCGTGCGTGCGCGCGTGTGTGTAAGTGTGAGTACGTGTGTGTGTGTCTATTCCATGGTGTAATGGTTAGCACTCTGGACTCTGAATCCAGTGATCCGAGTTTTAAGTTTCAGTGGTACCTCAAATAATTGGTCAAATAGTATTTGATAAAGTAATCACATGTTCTCCGAGTTACAATGTCAACTGGTGGAACTTACTTTAGATCTTGGATGGTTCGAAAGCTAATGCTCTTCTAGATTACCGTATAATGTTGGCATGGTGTGATTGTGAGCACTCTGAATCTAGCAATACAAGCTCAGGTCTTGGTGGAACTTACAATTTGTAGTCATTTGTCTGGAACAAAAATTTGGAAATTCCAATCCAGTACATTGTGTACAGCACTATGAGTGTGTAATCACTGCTTCCACTAATTTTGTCAGTTTAGTAAAATGAGCGCCTTAGAGAGTGCATTGTGCTTAGAAAAATGATGCCCCTCCTTCTGTCACTGCCAGGGTTCCATAGTGTAATGGTAAGTACTCTGGACACTGAATCCAGCATTCTGAGTTCAAGTCTTGGTGGGACCTCAAATATATTGTCATATAGCTGGGTAGAAATTGTGAAATGGTTGCTTGTGTGCTGCCCCATGAAAGCCTATGCTTCTATACACCTGAGGGTTCCTTGAACACTCAACTCTGAAACCAGTGATCCCAGCTCAAGTCTCGGTTGGACCTCAACCCTTTGGTCATACACGGTCATATGCAAAAGTTTCATTCGTATGCAAAATCAATTTCAAGATTTTCCTTTATAAATCATTGGCTGTTCAGATCAGCAATATCAGTTAAATATATCATATAACGGACAGAGACAAAGATATTTGAAAAGTGAAATGAAGTTCATGGGAGTTACAGATTTGTCAAGAAGAATGGTCCAATATACCTTCAACCAGAATCCACACTCACATTAGAAGCAGCTATAGAAGCTTTAGGAAGTATCTAGAGCAGTGTTTCTTAACCTTGTTGGCGGTACCAAACCCCAGCAGTTTCATATGCGCATTCACCAAACCCCTCTTTAGTGATTTTTTTTTTTTTTTCAAGACAGAGATGTTTTTACTGGTGCACAAAATGAGCCGTGCATAAACATCACCTTGTTCAAAGAATAAAACAAACACAATGCATGAATTCACAACAAATGACATACCAGCAAATCAGTGTGACTTCTGCTTTTGCCTTTGCGAGACCAGTTCAGATATGTGGATATATAAATCAAGTGTGTTCGGACCTCTGCAGTGGAGGCTCTGTCGAACCCCTGAAAACCACTCACCGAACCCCCAGGGTTTTACCGAACCCAGGTTAAGAACCACTGGTCTAGAGGCTGTTATTTCTGCAAAAGGAGGATGTTAGAGATTTGCTCACTCCAACTTATTTTACAAGAACCAAACAGGAGACAAGCAAGTTCTTTTAGACACCTGCAGGTGGAGAGTCCATTCGTCGCTGTCTGAACAGCGATTATCGAATGAAGTCTAAAAGTCTCCTCCCTGCAAGGGCATATTTATTAGGAGGAACAGAGTGGGGGTGAGTGGACAGGTTTGGTGAACCCCCGGCCTCTGATAAGATCAGAGCAGGGGGTGTTTTACACTGTTGTGGGAAACAGAACAACTTTGATTGCTTCCCCTGCAGCTGGTCAATCAAGCAGAGGAAGCAACCACTTCATCTTACTCTGCATTGTGAGGGCAAGACGTGATTGATTTAATCATTACATTGTGAGGGCAAGACAAGATTGATTTAATCATTACAGTCTACATTCCAACATAATCCTACGATAAAGATAACCTGGAAAACCCTAACATCTCCCTCCTGTTTTATCATATGATTATGTCACCCCAAACAACAAAGACAAGCAAGAAGGAAAAAAAAAACACATATATATATATATATATATATATATATACGTATAATGAAGAAAGTAGAATGGTAAAAATAAAAACAACAAACAATGATAGCAACACTTTCCAGTGAAGATGAGGCATTACCTCAATACCCCAGATCAAACTTATTGTGTAAGCGAAAAACCTGCTGGCCAGATGTCATTAGCAGGAAAATTCTTACACGGCCCCGTTGCCACAGGCGACCAGAATGCTATCAATAAAAAAGAAAAAGAAAAACACAGAAACAGTACATCTGAGGGAAGAGCGCAAGGACAACTTTGTCTCCGACGGACCATACTTTATGGTCATCTGGAACGTTCGCACCCCAGACAGGGTCATGAGGGTCAAAGGTTGCAACTGCTCTGCGTCGAGTCCAGAAGAGTTGTGTGCTCCTGTCAGCTGATGATGTCATATCCTGTAGGTGTGGTCTGTCACCCACACTGGTGCACACACTCCTGTCCAGTTGGCGGGCAGCATCGGATAAACCTTGTGACCACAAAGCCACCAGCCATTCTGTATGAAGTATGTTCCGTTTGATGGTGTAGCCATGTTGGTTGGAGAGCCCTCACCACCTGAAATGGCTCTCTTATCTTGACACTCATCGGTGATGTCCAGAGCTCCCATCCAGTTTCCTCCTGGAGAGCAGTCGTCGTTAATGCAGACGTGGGTCTTGTTACCTTGGATGTAACATGTGTAATTCACTCCAGCTGGTCTCTCTGTGTAGGCCACTTGTGGTATTGTTCGTCCTTTAACAGTCACATTGAGATTTGCCCAGAAGTGTTCATCATAGGCACCGTCTGCAAGTCCAGAGTGGGATGGGTCGGTATCACTGATTGTGACTGCTCGGCGTTGATATCCAACTCCTCCCATGGATGCCATACGTTTCGCTTCAGTGACATTCATTGCTCTGGCCTCCAAGCGAACTTGCGTGGAGGAAGGGGGGAGTTTCGAACACACATAGCACGCCTCCTGTGTGTGAGCTCTCACAGTGAACCTGAGGGTTGTCCACCTGTGAGGGGGAGAGATCAGGCGGCAGTAAATTTGCATTGGACACATCTTTCAGTTTGAGCGTCCTGATTAGATAATCTGCCCAGGACTGCTCTTCATCTGTTGCTTGCAACTCTCGTAGTCAATTGTAGTGCCCATTTAACTGGCAAATAGGAGTTTTGTTTTTTTTTTTTTTTTTTTGAAACAAGCTCTACAAAAAAAAAAATGTTTGTTTTGTTTTGAAAATGTTTTGAATATGAATCAAATCCATATGTTGTATAAAGCTGACTGACCTGCCCCACTATCCCTCCTCTTGAGCCATGTGACGCGCACCATGGCTCAATATTGCTGCCCATTTGCATAGGTTCTTTGGTAGGGTAGGTCATTTATAGATGCCATTCTCTAATCTTGCCCCTGTTTTGACAACTAGCTTAGCAAGTAAATGGATGGCCTCCCCGAATGGGGAGCGACTCAGCTAGCAAATGATTAGACATTTTCACTTTGTTGTAGTTTCTTTAGTTACTTTTCAATCGTTTTCTCATTGTTTATCACAAGAATCTTAGAAATTTGAATACAAATCAAAACGTATGTTTTATTTTACTCAATTGTATGATTTAGAGAATCCATATGTAGTAAAGTTTTGTAGTACTACATATGATTTCATCATCATTTAGTTTGACTTTCTTTCCAAAACGCTTCTTAATTTCTCAGTTCACACATCTTCTACATGTGTTACTGGTTCTCCATTTTTTTTCTCTAGTTAATTATCAATCCAAAAGCTACGTGTTTCTTTCTAACATTCAACCTGCTCAAAATCACTCTTTCATCAAGGTCGCTCTAATTTTCCATAGTAGTCGCCAAGGACTTCAACCATTCAACCTTTCATTCAGGCAACCATTCATCAATGCTCATCATATGTATCTCACACAGTCTCCAAAAAGGAGTCTTCCTATCACATCGGTCCCAATTCATCCAAGCTCACCACACAACACTCATATATCACTTTCAACTCAGGTTTCCTGGTAGAACAATCCACCACTTCAAAAAAAAAAACTCAACTAAAACAAACAATTGGCAAATTAATCTGAATTTTTCTTTGTTTTTAAATTTGAAGAACTCAATCGCTCAGATTTAGCTTGCAATTAGAATTTTGCATAATCTTATAACACAACCAATCAATTATTCCTATTAAATGTAGCATTGCAAAATCTTAAATTCACAATTTAGCTTCTTCCAATTCCTGAAAGCATGTTCTGTCATTTTTTTTTTTTTTCTTCGAATTTCTCATGTGGGCTCGACACTTAACATGCACTAATGTGGATTAGTTTCTGCTTGCAAACAGATTTCTCTCTTTTTCCTCTCATTTTTATCTTTCAAAATCATTTCTGTTCTGCGGTGCAAATTGGATAGACCACAGTCTAGCAAAAATTTTTTTTTTTTTTTTTTATACTAAAACTTTAGCCAATGTTCATCATTTTAACATACGCACACACATGCACAGCTCTCGCACGCAAAAGGTAGTTCCCAGCACCAATGATTCGTCACAGGCTGGCCATTTCCTGTGGTCGATCATGAGCTGGTCCCTCCCATGCACACGAGGACAGCACATTCTAATTTTATTTATTTATCTTCTAGAAGCAAGTTGCATTTCTTTACCACTTGAACTCTCAACTTCCTTTCTACTCCATACTTTCTCTTCCACTTCGGCATATATTGCATACAATTAAGAAATCTACTTGCCATGAACTTCTCGTTTTAAAGAAGAGCAGAGCAAGAGATTTACCGTTTTTATTTCCCATATTAATTCTAGTAGTTTTAGGTTATACAATCTCTTTGTCTCAAAAATATTATTATTATTATTATTACTATTATTACTTATTTATTTATTTAACTATTGCTTTGAGGATCCTCAATGCATGTTTAAATTGACCTTTCAACAAATTACTAGCCTGTATTATTGCCGTGGATCAATGCTAGAACTGCTTTTTTGTCAATTTATCCTACCAGTCACACACTCAATCACACTAACTCCAGCGCTTTTTTAGGCCTATCCAGGGATGGGTGTAAAACCCTCCCAAACAGCTTTGGAAAAACGGACAAAAGAAAAAATCTACGCCCTTCTTCAATTAAGAAAAAGAAGCTCTGTTTTTCTTAGCCCGTTTCTTCCACTGGGACTTGAACCCAAGCTGTTCTTTGGCTTGGAAAAACATACAAAGAAAAATCTACGCCCTTCTTTGATTAACAAAAAAGAAGCTCCGTGTTTCTTAACACGTTCCTTCCACTGGGACTTTAACCCAAGCCAGATCCCTCAGCTCGGAAAAACAGACCAAGAAGAGTCTACACACTTCTTCGATGAACGAAAAAGAAGCTCTGCCTTTCTTAGCCTGTTTCTTCCACTGGGACTTGAACCCAAGCTGGCTCCCGTGCACCTCTACGTGTTACGCGTTTAACAACACAACACAACTTTAGGCCTTTAACTTACTTGTCCCCTGGTTCGTTGCACTGCCGGGTCCCGTCAATCCACCTCTGTCAGACGAAGGCAGACCTAAGATGCTGGCCCAGCGAAGAATTTCCTTCCCAGGTCTTTCTTTACCAGGTCCGGCTAGTGGACGCTGGCCCGTCGACGGTGTACAGCGCGTCGTCCTCCGTCAGCCAGATGATGGGTATGAGGGTCCCGGGTTTCGGCACCAAAATGTTAGAGATTTGCTCACTCCAACTTATTTTGCAAGAACCAAACAGGAGACAAGCAAGTTCTTTTAGACACCTGCAGGTGGAGAGTCCATTCGTCGCTGTCTGAACAGCGATTATCGAATGAAGTCTAAAAGTCTCCTCCCTGCAAGGGCATATTTATTAGGAGGAACAGAGTGGGGGTGAGTGGACAGGTTTGGTGAACCCCCGGCCTCTGATAAGATCAGAGCAGGGGGTGTTTTACACTGTTGTGGGAAACAGAACAACTTTGATTGCTTCCCCTGCAGCTGGTCAATCAAGCAGAGGAAGCAACCACTTCATCTTACTCTGCATTGTGAGGGCAAGACGTGATTGATTTAATCATTACATTGTGAGGGCAAGACAAGATTGATTTAATCATTACAGTCTACATTCCAACATAATCCTACGATAAAGATAACCTGGAAAACCCTAACAGATGAGTCCATAGACCATAGCACGCTCCAACCACAACGCAGCAGAGGATCCATCTGGCATATGGATCCCCATTGCTACTAGGATAGCAGAGACACCGGGACATCCCCTCGCCTAGCGGAGTGGGGATCGTTGTCCGCATCATTGAGACGCCCCACCACTCCGAATTAGGGGTCCAGCACTCTCTGCAACTTGCAGTGGCTGAGGTGAATCCAGCTGGCCACTCAGCAAACTTGGAATGGTCCCTCCCGTCGTGGCTCGCCCAGGTCCTTCGTTTGATGACCTTTATGTAGACCCAGTCTCCTAGATTGATGGGGTTGTCAACCTGTGAGGAGGAAAGATCAGGCGGCAGTAAATTTGTCTTTGACACAGTTTGAGCGTCCTGATCATATAATCTGCCAAGGACTGCTCTTCATCTGTTGTTTGCAACTCTCGTAGTCAATTGCAGTGCCCATTGTAGTGCAAATAGGAGTGTTTGCGGGAAGAGTTAGAACACTTCCTAATGATTCCCTCTAACCAAAGACTACTTATGATAGGGGCTTTCCCATTTATTGCCTCCTGGTTTAAAAGATATTGTCTTACCCATGCCTTCTTTCTCCTCACACGCTCGCACCCACACAGGGTGTGCGCACACACACACACACACACACACACATCTGCACGCACACATACACGAAAAGGCATACAAAGTTCAGACGAACGACAACAGACTCACAATTTTACAGAGATTACGCACAAACACAGAACACTCAGACAAAGGGATTCTAATCCATCTCTCATGTAGCTTCTTTTGATAGAATCTCCTATCGGTAACTGTATAGCAGACGTTTTAGCATATAATCCCATACTGCTCCCTCGCTTCTACTTTTTCATGTCGGTGCAGTCGTAGGTGGCCCCTATTGCAGTCATTGTCTTGTTAACTGTCGCCTTGTGACTCCTATGCATGATTGTGTGAATGTCAAAAATTGAACGTACCTAACTTTCTGACCATCCAACCTCCACTGTGGTACAAAAAACCTTACTATTGTATTGAGTAGGTACATTGAGCAACCTAGCTTCCTCCTGACTGCCAAATGTCCTGTTCTAAACTTTATATAACTCGACCTCTACGTCTTAAGCTTGATGAGCCAAAATATAAGATCTTGCTCTTGTTTCCTACCGTTTTAGCCTATTTGTTTTATCCAAATCCGTTCAATCTCTTATTATAATGCTTTTCTCTGTAGCCATACGTATTTTTCAAATTTTTATTTATTTATTTATCAAATCTCCTCAGTTCTGTAAAACTCAGTGCACAATGAACCTCCCTTCCACTTTGAACCAAGCTTCACCAAATTTGGTAACGCCGTAGCAAGGAGTGCGATTTGGTTGTCGGACACTCCAAGTCCATATCCTTTTGCCGCACTTCACCCTCTCAAGTTGGTGTTCTTTTGTTGTTGCTTCAGAGAGAGCCCATCCATCACTCTTGAATCAGTCCATTGTTCAAATGAGTAAATTTTTATCATCGTGAGTTCCTCCGCTTTTCACTGTCTTTTCTCGTCCCCGAGGATGTTGTCTGTCCTCCGGAGTGTACTTGTCCCCCGCCAAGCACAACAGCAGTCTTTTCTTGTCCTTAGCCAAAGGTCAAAGGTGGTTCAGAGCCAGGCACCATTTTGTAGTTGTTCACGGCTGCAGGCGAAGTCTCGGATTGGGTTTCAGGGACCCTGACACTGAGAATGACAGGCTGGGACATCAAACTTGTAAGACTATCTCCAAATGTAGCTGCTTCCATCAATTTGCTGGTAACGTTTGTTTACCAAACTTCAAATTCTTCTAATAACAGCGGTCTCGTTTTTATATCGTGAATCCTGCAACTCATCCTATTTTTGAGCTACATTTTATCTATAGTTCCAATTTAATCGGACAGTATGTTCTCTTCAGTATCATTATTGAAAATCAACTCATCGAGGTCTGCGTTCCACATCAAGCCCTGATCTGTATGTCTTGACCTCTCGCATGTTATTGTCATGCTTGCTCAAAAATGGGACTTAGAGTATGGTGCTGTGAATTCTCAATCACCCCAATGAAATTGTATCCCACCTCGTAGTTCTTATCGTTCTGATGTTCCTGTTAGCCTGCAATTGTCCAAATCAAAAATGTTTTCTTTTAACTGTCTTTTCTAAATCTCTCGTGTTGCGAACCTATCAACACCAGAACAAAAAAATTACCACAGTATAACACCAAATGTATTCGAAAATTCATTGTCATAAAGTCTTGTATTATTACTATCTTCCACTATCTGTCCTACTCACTCCCTCCTTTTGAGGCTTGGCAACGCCCATGCCTCACACCTTGACAAACTTTTTGGGAGAATGCGTTCTTTCCTACATACGATTCCATCATCATTTAATTTGACTTTCTATCCAAAACGCTTCTCAATTTCTCAGTTCACACATCTTCTACATGTGTTACTGGTTCTCCAGTTTTTTTTCTAGTTAATTATCAATCCAAAAGCTTCTGTTTCTTTCTAACATTCAACCGGCTCAAAATCACTCTTTCATCAAAGTCGCTCTACTAATTTTCCATAGTAGTCGCCAACGACTTCAACCATTCAACCTTTCATTCAGGCAATCATTAATCAATGCTCATCATATGCATCTCACACAGTCTCCAAAAAGGAGTCTTCCTATCACATTGGTCCCAATTCATCCAAGCTCACCACACAACATTCATATATCATTTTCAACTCAGGTTTCCTGGTAGAACAATCCACCAATTCTGTAATTGTAAGTAATCAGAATTTGTTCTTTGTTTTTAAATTTGAAGAACTCAAACTCTCAGATTTAGCTTGCATTTAGAATTATGTATAATCTTATAACACAACTAATCAATTATTCCTATTAAATGTAGCATTGCAAAATCTTAAATTCACAATTTAGCTTCTTCCAACTCCTGAAAGCATGTTCTGTCATTTTTTTTTCTTTTTCGAATTCCTCATGTGGGTTCGACACTTAACATGCACTAGTGTGGATTGGTTTCTGCTCGCAAACAGATTTCTCTCTTTTCCTCTCATTTTTATCTGTCAAAATTGTTTCTGTTCTGCGGTGTAAATTGAATAGACAACAGTCTAGCAAATTTCTTTATACTAAAAGTTTAGCCAATCTTCATCAATTTGGGACTTTAACTTTAACTTTAACACATAGGCACACACATGCACAGCTCTCGCGTGCGGAAGGTAGGTCTCAGCAACAATGATTCATCACAGGCTGGCCATTTCCTGTGGTCGATCACGAGCTGGTCCCTCCCATGCACACGAGGACAGCACATTCTAATTTTATTCATTTATCTTCTAGAAGCAAGTTGCATTTCTTTACCACTTGATTTGCATATTTTAACTTTAGTGTAACACAAATTGATCTCTAGTCATTTGTAATTTGCCACCTTACTATTATTATTATTATTATTATTATTATTATTATTATTATTATTATTATTATTATTATTATTATTATTAAACTCCTCTTGCCCCTCGCTTGAGCCGCGGCTTGAGCTGCGGCCTTGCACCTGCTCACAGGGGCCTTATTGTCTTGGTCTGACAAACACTTATGACCTCATCAGTTTTCATCTTTCTAGCTTTTGTCTCTTGAATTCGTTCTCATCTCTTTGTGAAGATCTCACCCACACTCTAGCACTTCTACCACTTCAGCATGTATTGCATACAATTAAGAAATCTACTTGCCATGAACTTCTCATCTCAAAGAAGAGCAGAGCAAGAGATTTACCGTTCTTATTTCCCATCTTAATTTTAGTAGTTTAAGGTTTTACAATATTGACCTTTCAACAGATTACTAGCCTGTTTTATTGCCGTGGATCAACGCTAGAACTGCTTTTTAGTCAATTTATCCTACCAGTCACACACTCAATCACACAAACTCCAGCGCTTTTTTTTTAGGCCTCATAGCTCGGACAAACCAAAGCCGTACCTCATAGCTCGGACAAACCAAAGCCGTATCTCATAGCTGGGACAAACCAAAGCCGTATCTCATAGCTCGGACAAACCAAAGCCGTATCTCTCGTGCACCTTTTTTACGCGTTTAACAAACAACAACACAATCACACAACTTCAGGCCTTTAACTTACTTGCCCCCTTGGTTCGTTGCACTGCCGGGTCCCGTCAATCCACCTCTGTCAGACGAAGGCAGACCTAAGATGCTGGCCCAGCGAAGAATTCTCTTCCCAGGACTTTCTTCTCCAGGTCCTCCTAATGGACGCTGGCTTGTCGACAATGCAGCACGTCCTCCTTTGTCAGCCAGATAGCGGGTATGATGGATCCCGGGTTTCAGCACCAAAATGTTAGATATTTGCTCACTCCAACTTATTTTGCAAGAACCACACGGGAGACAAGTAAGTCCTTTTAGACACCTGCAGGTGGAGAGTCCATTCGTCGCTGTGCGTACAGCGATGTTCGAATAGAGCTCTGAACTCTCCTTCCTGCAAGAGGATATATATTAAGAGAAACAGAGTGTGGGTATGAGTGGGCTGAATAGAAAGCCCTTGTCCTCTAGTCTAAATGTCTCAGGGGATGTTTTACGATCTTGTGATAAGGAGGACAAGGTAAGGTATTTATTACTTGTTGCATTCCAACATAATCCTATGATAAGGATACTCTGTAAAACCCTAACAGGGACCCTGACACTGAGAATGACAGGCTGGGACATCAAACTTGTAAGACTATCTCCAAATGTAGCTGCTTCCATCAATTTGCTGGTAACGTTTGTTTACCAAACTTCAAATTCTTCTAATAACAGCGGTCTCGTTTTTATATTGTAAATCCTGCAACTCATCCTATTTTTGAGCTACATTTTATCAAGAGTTCCAATTTAATCGGACAGTATGTTGTCTTCAGTATCATTATTGAAAATCAACTCATCGAGGTCTGCGTTCCACATCAAGCCCTGATATATGTCTTTACCTCTTAAATGTTATTACCTGTGTCATGCTTGCTCAAAAATGTGACTTAGAATATGGTGCTGTAAGTTCTCAATCTCCCCAATGAAATTGGATCCCACCTCGTAGTTCTTATCGTTCTCATGTTCCTGTTAGCCTGCAATTGTCCAAATCAAAAATGTTTTCTTTTAACTGTCTTTCTTTTGAACCTCTAAATCTCTCGTGTTGCTAACCTATCTACACCAGAAAACCATTTAAAAAAGGGTCTTAAAGAAAGGACCAACAGATTACTCCCAATACGGATCTCCTCATTATTTACGAGAAAGCACTCCTTTCCTCACTTGGGTGGGCGCACACGGGGCTGCTGGACAATCTATGACCCCACAGTCAGCCTCCCCAACTCTACACGGTGCATATCTTGTCAGTTGTTAATGGAAACCAGATGTGTCTCGTGCCAATTAGTCTACGTTCATGGACCAAGGCCCAAACAATTCCTCACGAACCTGACCCAAAACATGACCTGGTCACACTTACGCTTACTAGTGAGATATACATTGCATGATACCAGAACAAAAAACTTACCACAGTATAACACCAAATGTATTCGAAAATTCATTGTCATAAAGTGTTGTAATATTACTATCTTCCACTATCTGTCCTACTCACTCCCTCCTTCTGATGCTTGGCAACGCCCATGCCTCACACCTTGACAAACTTTCTGGGAGAATGTGTTCTTTACTACATACGATTCCATCATCATTTAATTTGACTTTCTTTCCAAAACGCTTCTTAATTTCTCAGTTCACACATCTTCTACATGTGTTACTGGTTCTCCAGTTTTTTCTCTAGTTAATTATCAATCCAAAAGCTACGTTTTCTTTTTAGCATTCAACCTGCTCAAAATCACTCTGTCATCAAAGTCGCTCTACTAATTTCCCATAGTAATCGCCAACGACTTCAACCATTCAACTTTTCATTCAGGCAATCATTCATCAATGCTCATCATATGCATCTCACACAGTCTCCAAAAAGGACTTATACTATCACATTGGTCCCAATTCATCCAAGCTCACCACACAACATTCATATATCATTTTCAACTCAAGTTTCCTGGTAGAACAATCCACCAATTCAAAAAAACTTAACTAAAACAAACAACTGGCAAATTAATCTGAATTTTTTTCTTTGTTTTTAAATTTGAAGAACTCAATCTCTCAGATTTAGCTTGCATTTAGAATTTTGTATAATCTTATAACACAACCAATCAATTATTCCTATTAAATGAAGCATTGCAAAATCTTAAATTCACAATTTAGCTTCTTCTAATTCCTGAAAGCATGTTCTGTCGTTTTTTTTTTTTTTGTTTTTTTTCCTTTGAGGATCCTCAATGCAGGTTTAAATTGACCTTTCAACAAATTACTAGCCTGTTTTATTGCCGTGGATCAATGCTAGAACTGCCATTTAGTCAGTTTATCCTACCAGTCACACACTCAATCACACAAACTCCAGCGCTTTTTTAGGCCTATCCAGGGATGGGTGTAAAACCCTCCCAAACAGCTTTGGAAAAACGGACAAAAGAAAAAATCTACGCCCTTCTTCAATTAAGAAAAAGAAGCTGTTTTTCTTAGTCCGTTTCTTCCCCTGGGACTTGAACCCAAGCTGTTCTTTGGCTTGGAAAAACATACAAAGAAAAATCTACGCCCTTCTTTGATTAA
The DNA here is from genome assembly GCF_024217435.2 of Syngnathus scovelli. Classification (NCBI taxonomy): domain Eukaryota; kingdom Metazoa; phylum Chordata; class Actinopteri; order Syngnathiformes; family Syngnathidae; genus Syngnathus; species Syngnathus scovelli. Next base: position 1,495,491 of record NC_090847.1, on the reverse strand, counting down.
CAAAAAAGAAGCTCTGTGTTTCTTAGCACGTTCCTTCCACTGGGACTCTAACCCAAGCCAGATCCCTCAGCTCGGAAGAACAGACAAAGAAGAATCTACGCACCTCTTCGATGAACAAAAAAGAAGCTCTGCTTTTCTTAGCCTGTTCATTCCACTGGGACTTGAACCCAAGATGGCTCTCGTGCACCTCTACATTTTACGCGTTTCACAACAACACAATCACACAACTTCAGGCCTTTAACTTACTTATCCCCTGGTTCGTTGCGCTGCCGGGTCCCGTCAATCCACCTCTGTCAGACGAAGGCAGACCTAAGATGCTGGCCCAGCGAAGAATTCTCTTCCCAGGACTTTCTTCTCCAGGTCCTCCTAATGGACGCTGGCTTGTCGACAATGCAGCACGTCCTTCTTCATCAGACAGATAGCGGGTATGAGGGATCCCGGGTTTCGGCACCAAAATGTTAAAGATTCGCTCACTGCAGGTGGAGAGTCCATTCGTCGCTGTGCGTACAGCGATGTTCGAATGGAGGTCTGAACTCTCCACCCTGCAAGGGCATATTTATTAAGAGAAACAGAGTGGGGGTATGAGTAGGCTGAATAGAAAGCCCTTGTCCTCTAGTCAAAACATATCAGGGGATGTTTTACGACCTTGTGGAGGATGGGACAAGGTAGGTTATTTATTACCGGTTGCATTCCAACATAATCATACGATAAGGATAATCTGAAAAACCCTAACAAATACTATAGCTAAAACGGCCTGTTGCGTTTTGTTCAAGATGTCCATCGTTAAGCAAGGAAAACAAAAATGTGCAGTAACAGTTTTTGTAACAGATGTTAGGTTGTTTAATGGCAGTCAGTGCACAAGGCACTTCAGCAGATGAAACAACGTCACACTCCAGATCAGAAGGCTTTATACTGACCAAAAGCAGGAACTTGGAAGGGAATGGGAGGGAAGGATAAGGTGTGTTCTGTTATCACCTGAATGTCCTGTTATTTACTGAATGTTTTGTGACTATGTGTCATGGAACTTAACTGAGCTCTGTGTGCCGTGCCTGTGCTCACTGCCTATGTGTAAGTGAAAGTCACAAAGCTCTGTGTGCTGTGTCTGTGCTCTGATTGAGCAACTATGTTTGGGTAAATTATTTACACATTGATTGATATGATGAAGTATATATGTTTTGTCAAACGCACCTCTTTCTATAAGGTGCCCCCGGCTACCCGGTAACGGGTTTGTCTTAGCCGGGTTCGGAGAAAGTAATGCGTGGTCAAAGCGGAAACATCTGCTGAAGGACAGCAGGTGTACGAGCGGGGGAAAATTGTCCAAACCCTATACAGCGTGGGAAAACTGACCAAATTCTATAGGGCGTGGGAAACTAGGCGGTCTTACCCTATAGAGAGGATATAGGTACCAGACAAGTCTATAAAAAGTCCTGCAGAGGCAGCTACGAGGCTTTTCCCCCCAAAGAGCGCTCATACGTGAAGAAGCCCGAAGGAGTTTCAAGATTTTTTCCAGAGTCCCGGGATCTTTGTGTGAGACGCAGGATCGCTGGTCTGAAATTAACTTGGATTTACTCCAAAGAATTGAACTGGACAACTTTACAGGAGAAACTAGGTGAGAGAAAACGACTTTTATGTATTTTAGCGAGAGTGGGGAATAGTCATCGGGCCACCGGCTCCCTCGAGGCCAGCCTGTTTCTCTAATTTGGATTTTAGAAGTAAGATCGGATTGATCACTCGACTTTGCTTCCACCAAAAATAGCACGCAGCTGGTGTCTACCTTTTCCCTCTTTCATGAACTGTGTTTTGCAATCGAATTGTTCTGGGATTGAATTATTTTATTAACACGGGTATCAGTGAGTGAAATTGTTCGGTTTCTGGAGTAATTGAGATTTGTAATTCTATTTCATGTTTCTTCAATAAATGTGTTTTGTATATTATTTACTTCGTTGTGCGCTGATTTGTACTGAATGTGCAATCGATGGTTTGGGGTTGATTTGACGATTTGATTAATGTACGGGGGTTTATTATGGTATAACATAGGACCGTAATAAATAAAAGTAACATCAGACAATTTTAGAGAATTGAATAACTTTCGTAGTTATTTGAGACACGAGTGAATTTCAATCCGTTTGAAAGTTTGCTTCGTCTGAATAAATTAACGAAAGTGTTTAAATCGGATTATTGGGTTGGTGTAGAACTGAAAGTAATTTAATTATTTGAAGGGCGCAGGCCCGTTTCCCCTTTTGACGGGCCGCGTAAAAAGTAACTCCGAACATATTAGAGAATTAAATAACTTTCGTAGATATTTAAGGGAAGAGTGAATTTCGTAAAAAGTGAATTCGTTTGAAAATTTACTTCCTCTAAATAAAATAACGACGATGGTTAAAATGGATTATTAGAGTTGGTGAAGGATAAAAGTATTTTGATTGCCCGTCGGGCGCGGCCCAGTTCCTAAATTTGTCGGGCCGCGTCAAAAGTTAAACAGGACACGATCGAAAAATAGACTTGCCTTCCAAATTAATTACGGGGCAAATCTAAATACAGTAAGACATTTTTATTCGTTTTAAGAAAGTTGTTACTCTATTTAAAGCAATCAAGTGGGGTGAAGCACTCCGACAGTTAAGTGCAAAATCTACATATAAGGAGTTAGAATTAATAATATAAAGTGCATTAATTTTCTTCTTAAATGCTATTATTGTCACACTTTTATTAATTCGATTCTCTTTCGAATAAAAAAGTTGGTCGGCTCGCTGCATGAGCGACCAAGTGGAACGGACCCATATCAACATTTACTTCGGCAAAACTAGTGCTTGGGTGCGCTATACAAACGAATCCCTGAGGTCTTAACAAAGACATCTAAAAATATCCGTAACATAATAAGAACTTCAAACATTAGCGGGGAGCCATCAATACGATGCGGTCACTTCGAAGTCTTGCCTCGAATTGAGTTACTCGGCTCGAGCTTCGGGTGACTTGAGAGGGATTGGCGTCGTACAGAAATTAGATTGATTCCGGTGGAGTTAATTTAACTCGGGTGGTTAGATTACGGACGAATCTCCGAACCCGGCTAAGACAAACCCGTGACCGGGTAGCCGGGGGCACCTTATGGAAAGAGGTGCATTTGACACATCTTATCAGCGTGATTGGGGTGCAATGACTTCATAAGTGCCACCTTAATTTATTTGGCTTCATACTGTCCGCTTCATACATTGTAAGGTACAGTAAACACACCGGTGTCTTTCCTCGTCTCCCATCGTAGTCACACTGAAGCCGAGCGCTACGTACGCTTCGTCATAGTATTGCCTTGCCTTAGCTTTCGTGTGACTCTCAATTCTCGTATCTCCGTCTCTTTCTGCCGTTTTTTTCAACCCTCTTAAATATTTTTCCATGGTGTCCCACTGCACTTTTTATCACCTGCTTTGTGCTGTGAGTGCTTATGTTCCAAGCACTCTACGTGCGCTCTACACTGTCGAGCAGTGGTCACCAACATGGTGCCCACGGGCACCAGGTCGCCCGTGAGGACCGCATGAGTCGCCCGCAGGACTGCTCTAAAATGATCTCAAATAGCAACACTTGTCAGTGAACTGCATCTATTTATTTTACAATCAAACCTCGGTTTTCGAACGTCCCGGTTCTCGAACAAATCGGAATTCGAAAAAAAAAAAAATTGAGATTCTTTTGCTTCGGTTGTCGAAAAAAATTCGGAGGTCGAACCTCGCGAGATGAGCCGGGAGGACCCGAGAAAACTCGACCGTGTGGCCCGGATGCCGACTGACTTCGTTGTTATTGTATTTTCGTTACTTTGAGTAATATATAACCCCTAATCATGCCTCCAAAGAAAGCAAGTGGGAGCGGTAAAGCCATCCTAAAACACAAAGACGCTCTTAAAGCAACGCGACAGCGAGCGCCTGGCGCGCTGCGGTTGCGCGATTGGACCAAATTAAGCTCCCTGCGCACTGAGGTCCACTTAAATTTTGGAAAGTCCATCAGAACTTCAAAAATATTTTCTAAATTTCAGCGACGGCTCTGTCACATTATTGCAACAAGCGCGGTGCAGTTGCGCGGTGGGCGACGCTCTACGGTTGCGCCTTCGGCGGTGCGTTGCAGTTGCGCGATCAGACAAATATGCGCAAATGAAAAAATGCTTTAAACAAAGGCGTGGGTTTTTGTCTTGAAACGAAATTTATTTTTTTCCATTATTTTTAATGGGAAAAATAGATTCGGAATTTGACCGATTCGCTATTCGAACCGCCTTCTGGAACGGATTGTTGTCAAAAACCAAGGTTTGACTGTATTTTTGCTATTCTTGTTAAAATCACACTTACATGTGAACTGGAAATGACAATAATAACACATGGTGAAAGCCAAATTGAACAAATTGGCTATTTCAGAAGTGTGCTTCAAACTGGTAGCCCTTTGCCATAATCAGTACCCAGGAAGTAGCTCTCGGTTTAAGAAAGGCTGGTGACCCCTGCGCTAGGCCAACGAGCCACGTAGTAAATTAGCTGACTCCGTTACATTCCGATTGGTAGCGAATATGACATGGACCTGAGGACTGCATTTTAGTGATTAATGAATTCAGATTGATATAGCCAGTTTGGGCGTGTCCTTTCAGGATCATAATTTTGTGTCTACCGCTGCCTCGTGGAAGACAGGCCTAAAAAAAGATGGGAACACTTGCGGGAGTTTCACCAAGATGAATTTGGACGAACTTTATGAAATAATGTTGATGTTAAAACATAGGTGGACGTGTCTGGAAGTCTGTGTTCAACAGAAGGCTGTTTGGCAACAGTGAACAACGGACAAATTCAGCAAGGTAATTTACTTACGCCATGACCCAGATTCGTTCCAGTGATGCTACGGCCACAACGCTATACGATCATGACCAATATGCAATCGCATACAATAAGTTTAGGGTCTTTTCTTTAGGATCTTCAGCCAAGACACCCAGGCAGACCATGAAAGAATGTTGATGTTAAAATGTTGGTGGAACTATTCAACTGTGCAGATCCGATGATCCCAAAGATTTGGGGTGAGACAACATTGAAAAAACGTTTTTCTTTGTTTACAGTGTCACTTATTTTGTGGCTTACCTTTTCTTCATTACACAGCCAAAGTATCGTATCATTTTACCTTGCGGCATATACTACACCGTACATACCATATCATGTCGCCTATTCAACTCATGCATGAGATGCGATGGCTGAGATATTTAGGCGATGGGTTGCTACTCCATTGTGCTCTCCACTCATCATTTCATATCACATCCTCGTCGGATTTTCACAAGCTTCACATCCAAAGTATCTTGGCACAACGTACGTAACATGACTTGTCAACACAAGATGAGGTGGCTGAGAGGTTAAGGTGATGGATTGCTAATCCATTGTGCTCTGCACGCATGGGTTCAAATCCCATTCTCATCGAAGGTTTGCTTTAAATTGTTTTGGAGTGGTACAACTGTTTTCCAACATCCCGGTTCTCGAACAAATCGTTATTTGAACAAAAAATTCCGGAATTTTTTGCTTCGGATGTGGGACAAAATTCGGTTGTCGAACCTCGCGAGATGAACCGAGAGGACCCGCATGCCAAGATTCAAGATTCAAGAGTTTTTTATTCGCCATGTTTGAGCGTGCCAAACAAGGAATTTGACTTCGGTAAATCACAGCCTCTGTTCAACATTTGGATGACTAACAACAACACTCAGGACATGTGAAGAACGAAAGATATTCTCAAACACCAACTGATCTTAAACTCCCAAGAGGGCAAGGAAAAACTCAAAACTCCAGCTAGGGGAAATGAGAAACCTTGAGAAGAGACCACCGATGGGAGGGTCCCTCATCTAGGATGACCAGGCTGCAATGGATGCAGAGAGGACACATAGTACAAACAGTGTAGACAAAAAAAGTGTGGCAAGCGGGATGTTATTGCACAGTAATGACTCTGACACTCTAAGAGTGGTGTGAGTTCATCAGAGCGACAGCCTGGGGGAAGAAGCTGTCTCTGTGTCTGCTGGTTTTAGTGTACAGAGCTCTATAACGGCGTCCGGAGGGGAGTAGTTCAAACAGGCTGCAACCTGGGTGCGAAGGGTCTGTTGAGATGTTACTTGCACGTTTCCTGGTCCTGGACAGGTACAAGTCTTGGATAGATGGGAGGTTGATTCCAATTATCTTTTCTGCAGAATTGACTCAGTTTGTTATTAACGTATTTGCTGGTGTATAAGTCGACTCGGTGAATAAGTCGACCCCCTAAAATTCGACGGAAATTTACGATTTTATGATATATCCTTTGTATAAGTCGAGCTCAATTGTTGCATTATATTAAACTTCAAAATTCAATCAGAAATATGCGAAATTTATTGACGAAATGTGTTCAAATTTGCGAGTTTGTAGCGAGCGATCTATACGCCATTTTAAATTTACTTCATGACCCTGTGATTTTACGCGCCGAGAGAGACTAACAACAATGAACACTCTTAGAAACTGTTTTATTTTTAGTTAAGAAACAACAAATTATAATTATAAAGTGATTGCCGGTACATCGAGTTCAAAATTCGTCTTCATCGTCGCTATTTCCGAAAAGCTCGTTCCATTCGTTTTCGTTTAGTTTGTCGTCATAAAGGGCATCTTCTTGGTCTTCTCTATCCTCAGTTTCCTCCTCCTCCTCCCAGATAAGGTCGTCTTCTGTCCCATCGAGAGCGTTTGGCGAATATTTTCTAAGTGCCAACGGCTCTTGCGCCATAAAGAGTTCGCCTCGGCTGGTTCCCCATGTCGGCCAGAACAAGTGAAAATTCGGCCTCTTCCCCTGGAAGTCTGGCCAAGTTTGGCAAATATTTTCAAAGTGCGAACGACTCAACCGCCTTAAAGTGTCCGCCTCGGCTGGTTCCCCGTGTCGGCCACCACAAGTGAAAATTTGGCCTCTTCCCCTGCAAGTCCGGCCAAGTTTGGCGAATATTTTCAAAGTGCGAACGACTCAACCGCCGTAAAGTGTCCGTCTCGGCTGGTCCCCCGTGTCGGCCACCACAAGTGAAAATTCGGCCTCTTCCCCTGGAAGTCCGGCCAAGTTTGGCGAATATTTTCTAAGTGCCAACGACTCAACCGCCGTAAAGTGTCCGCCTCGGCTGGTTCCCCGTGTCGGCCACCACAAGTGAAAATTTGGCCTCTTCCCCTGCAAGTCCGGCCAAGTTTGGCGAATATTTTCAAAGTGCGAACGACTCAACCGCCGTAAAGTGTCCGTCTCGGCTGGTCCCCCGTGTCGGCCACCACAAGTGAAAATTCGGCCTCTTCCCCTGGAAGTCCGGCCAAGTTTGGCGAATATTTTCTAAGTGCCAACGACTCAACCGCCGTAAAGTGTCCGCCTCGGCTGGTTCCCCATGTCGGCCACCACAAGTGAAAATTCGGCCTCTTCCCCTGGAAGTCTGGCCAAGTTTGGCAAATATTTTCAAAGTGCGAACGACTCAACCGCCGTAAAGTGTCCGCCTCGGCTGGTTCCCTGTGTCGGCCACCACAAGTGAAAATTCGGCCTCTTCCCCTGCAAGTCCGGCCAAGTTTGGCGAATATTTTCTAAGTGCCAACGACTCAACCGCCGTAATGTGTCCGCCTCGGCTGGTTCCTCCGGTCGGCCAGAACAAGTGAAAATTCGGTCTCTTCCCCTGGAAGTCTGGCCAAGTTTGCCGAATATTTTCAAAGTGCCAATGACATTCATTTAGACATGGCGATTGAATGTTTACGTACCGGTAGTTATTGTCGTTGCTTGACGCGCGATGACTCGCACATTCGCTCAATACCCAGTACTTCCCCCTAGCAGTCATCGTCGCTGCCTGGCTTTCGATGTCCATTATTGAGGTGAGAATATTTGAAATTGTTGCTGAGGATGCGTGTTAATGCAACAAACGCTTTATAATGATTCAGTTTCTCGCTGTTTGATGAGCCTGACGGACGCACACCCACGCACAATGAGATGCATGAGAAACGGCCTTGGTTACCATCACATTTGAAGTGATGAATACGAAGTTAAATTTTATGACTCGGTGTATAAGTCGAGGTCGATTTTTTTCAGTCGATTTTGGATCGAAAAAGGTCGACTAATACACCGGCAAATACGGTACATTCTCGTTACTCTGAGGATTGCATCAACTCTAATCATGCCTCCAAAGGAAGCAAGTGGGAGCAGTAAAAACATCCCAAAACACAAAGACGCTCCTAAAGCAATGCGACAGTGAGCGCCCGGTGAGTTGCAGTTGCGCGATCCGACCAAATTAAGCTCCCTGCGCACTGAGGTCCACTTAAATTTTGGAAAGTACATCAGGACTTTCAAACTATATTCTAAATTTTAGTGACAGCTCTGTCACAATAATGCGACCATCAGTTGTGCAGTCGGCGACACGCTGCAGTTACGTGATCGGACAAAAATGTGCGAATGAAAAAATGCTTAAAAAGGGCGTTTTTTTTTTTTTTCTTGGAATGGATTTTTGTTTTTTTCATTATTTGTAATGAGAGAACATGATTCGGAATTCGAACGATTCACTTCTCGAACAGCCTTCTGGAACGGATTGTGCTCGAAAACCAAGGCTCCCCTGTATCTGTAATCTGGTTTGTATTTGACTCAATATAGTAATATTTATATTCTTTGGCGGCTCGTTGGTGAATTGGTTAGCATATCCGCTTCACAGTTAAGAAAGTGCGGGTTCGATTCCACCAACGGCTGTTGCGTGTTGATGATGTCCGTTGTTGGGTCAGGAAAACTAAGATGTGGGGTAACGGTTGGTTCTTTATTGGCAAATCTTGGGTTGTTTAATGGCGGTCAGTACACATGGAACTTCAGCAGATGTAACTCACCCCCATCTCCAGGTCAGAAGGTTTTATACTGTCCGGAAAAGGCGGGAAAGCGTCACCTGATCATTTGGTATCGATGTGTATTGGAGAGTCACTGCTGTGTGTGTGTGTGTGTGTGTGTGTGTGTGTGTGTGTGTGTGTGTGTGTTTGTGTGTGTATTTGTGTGCGTGTATGCGTGTACGTGTGTGTACGTGTGTGTACGTGTGTATGTGTATGCGTATGTGTGTGTCGTTGTAAGGCGGACGTAGTTGAGAGCGTGGGCGTGGATTGTATATATAAAACACGCGCCCTATGATGCGGTGCGCCCTATGTGTGTTAAACCCAGTCATGGCACACATAACTGAGACTGCGCCTTTCATTACGGTGCACGTTTTAATCGTGAAAATGCGGTAACTCGTCAGCGTTGGTTTACTGCAATTTGACGACAAACCGCAAAACTATTGGGCATGGAAAGTATCATTTATTGGCGCAACTAAAGACTTAAATTTATCAGAAACAGAGGAGTTCGACCTACTAACAAGGTGGCTAGGTCCAAGATCTGCAGAACAGACAAAAAGGGTTCATGCACTACCCGCTGGAGGCGTAAAGATGATTTGGGAACGGTTTGAAGAGTGTCACCGTTTCTCAGAAGCAATTGAGGACACACTGCTAAACAAAATAGAGGAGTTTCCAAGGCTAACAAACAAAGATACGAGCCAGCTAAGAGACATCTTGTAGGAGCTATTGTGGGAGCTAAGTCAGATGATTGATTGATTGATTGATTGATTGATTCTTTCGTTCATTGGTTGATTCATTGATTGATTCATTGATTGATTCATTGATTGATTGATTCATTCATTGATTCATTGAAACTATAGATCCCGGGGGTGGGGATATTCAGGCCCCAGCAATATTCATACCACAGAGCGGGTATATAAAAGACACAAAGATGACATGAGCGCAACTCAATAGGCTCCTATAAGGCTGCCACACAACGGCGCCACAAAGAAAGCCAGTAAGTGCGAAAGTTAAAAGCCATCAAAGCAAAGCAACAAGACAAAGGAAAAAAATAACAGCGGCTGTTAGGTTCAGATTCAGCAAAAGGATCAGCAGACAAAACCAGTGAGACAGAATGTTGAGTCTTTTCTCGCGAGGAGTGCATCCAGACTTACAGCAATCCAAAATACACTAAAGGTCTTGTTTACACTCCTCTCTTTTTATTTAGGAATGCCCTACCTACAATGTGAGACTAGCCCCTGATAGGTGGGGGGGAAAGCGTGGGCTTTGTCTCATGAGAGAAGAAACGAGATTCTATGTGAAACTAGAAGTCGCAGACAGGATCCCATGAGAAACGAAAAGTGTGCAAGGACAAAATACAATGGGAAACAAAGTAGTCATGTGAAAAGAGTGCATAAACAAAATGACATGTGCAGACATCAACAACTTTCTTGGAGAAGGTCAGGAAGCTCCAGACAGCATCGTTTGACTTGTTGTGGACTGGGTGATGTCTGCAAGAAGAAACAGCAAGCATTCTGCGCAATAACTTTATTAATAAGTACTCATTAGGGAACGCATGATAACATATATATACAATTTATCTAACAATTCCCCCCTGTCTTATCATAAGTACCCGGAGAACAACCCATCACCCATATGGCCACTTCAAAAAGATTTTCAGCCAAGGGATCACATTTCGCAAGAACTAACTTACACTCAGGAGGAAACTGAGTCATAATCGGCAAAGCTAGGGTCAAGAAACAAACCGGACAGGTTTACCACAATAGAGTCGCCGACCGGGTCGTCACTAGAGAAGGAACCCGCGTCGATCGAAAGGTCATCCCTTTGGAGCAATGGGAAAGTCTCAGCTGGTGGAGAGATAGCAGTTGTAATTAGTCTGTTAATTAGGGATCGGAGACAAGGGATGCAACAACATCCACACAAGGTCAAAATGGCAGAGAAAACGGCTATGGAGATGTCATGTAACATGGGGGTAGAGATGGTGCAAATGGTAGAATATGGATTGTTCACAGGAATAAATTGGCAGAGCTGAAATTCCAAATTTGTCCAAAAGATGGCGCCAGACCAAAACGTGAGACCAAAAGAGGGCCCAGAATAAGCTGAACCGGTTAAAATAGATATAAAAAAGGAACACGGTGTCAGAGTGTGAGTCACGCATGGAAGCACAAATGTGATTTTTATTTATTTTTTTATTTCCTTGCTTGGCTAAAAATTTATTCTGTAACCGCTTTAAGCAATATTATTTGTCAATTCGATCAAGAGACCCGTCACTATGAGAATAGGGGCGTGACATAAATTGTTTGGAGAAGCACAAATGTGATTTTTATTTTTTTATTTCTTTGCTTGGCTAAAAATGTATTCTGTAACCGCTTTAAACAATATTATTTGTCAATTCGATCAAGAAACCCGTCACTATGAGAATAGTGGCGTGACTTAAATTGTTTAGAAAAGTAGGTCAAGGGTTTGGATTTTTATTTCAGAGTTAATTGAAGCGTAACTTTAAAAAGTTATTTTCATGTAACAGAAAGAGAAGAAAAGGGGAAGTGAAAGGTTTTACCACTAGCTGTGCATTTGGTGGAAAGTACTGCGTGGTCAGGGCGGAAACAGCTGCTGAAGGCCACAGATAACCAAGCGTGGGGAAACTGGCCAGTTCCCTCTATGGGCGTGGGAAAACTGGCCAGTTCCCTCTATAGGCGTGAGAAAGCTTGCCAGTCCCTTCTATAGGCGTGGGAAAACTGGGCAGTCTTACCCTATAGGGAAAGTACAGGAGAAAAGAAAGGGGAGGGGGGGGACGGAGAGGTCTATAAAAGGTCCTGCAGGAGCAGCTTCAGGGCTTTTTCCCCCAAAAGAGCGCTCATACGTGAAGAGGCCCGGAGGAGTTTCAAGATTTTTTTTCCAAAGTCCCAAAGATCTTTGTGTGAGACGCAGGATCGCTGGACTGAAATTAACTTGGATTTACTCCCAAAAATTGGACTGGACAACTTTAAACGAGGAATTAGGTGAGGATGACCGTTTTTATGTATTTTAGCGAGAGGGGGGAATAGTCATCGGGCCGCCGGCTTCCTCGTGGCCAGCCTGTTTCTCTAATTTGGATTTTAGAAGCAAGATCGAACTGATCACTCGACTTTGCTTCCACCAAAAATAGCACGCAGCTGGTATTTACCTCTTCCCTTTTTTATGAACTGTGTTTTGCAATCGAATTGTTCTGGGATTGAATGATTTTATTAACACGGGTATCAGTGAGTGAAATTGTTCAGTTTCTGGAGTAATTGAGATTTGTAATTCTATTCCATGTTTCTACAATAAATGTGTTTTGTATATTACTTACTTCGTTGTGCGCGGATTTGTACTGAATATGCAACCGAAGGCTCAGGCCCGCTTCCCCTTTTAGACGGGCCGCGTAAAAAGGAACTCCGAACAAGTTAGAGACTTAAATAACTTCCGTAGTTATCTGAGCCACAAGTGAATTTCGATCCGTTCGAAAGTTGTTTCGTCTGAATAAATTAAAGGAAGTGTTTAAATCAGATTATTGGTTTTGTGTAGAACGGAAAGTTATTTAACTATTTGAAAGGCTCAGGCCCGCTTCCCCTTTTAGACGGGCCGCGTAAAAAGTAACTCCGAGCAAGTTAGAGGATTAAATAACTTTCGGAAGAGTGGATTTCGTTAAAAGTAAATTCGGTTGAAAATTCATTTTTTTTTTTTTTAAATAACATAACGACGACGGTTAAAATAAATCATTGGAGTTGGAGGAGGATAAAAGTATTTGGATTGTCCGTCGGGCGCGGCCCAGTTCCTAAATTTGTCGGACCGCGTCAAAAAGTTAAACGGGACACGATCAAAAAATAGACTTGCCTTCTAAAGTAATTATTGGGCAAATCTAAATAGAGCACGACATTTTTATCCGGTTTAAGAAAGTTGTTATTCTTTTTAAAGCAATTAAGAGGGGTGAAGAACTCCGACGGTTAAGTGCTAGATCTACGTGTACGAAGTTAGAATTAATCATATAAAGTGCATTAATTTTCTTCTTAAATGCTATTATTGTCACACTTTTATTAATTCGATTCTCTTTCGAATAAAAAAGTTGGTCGGCTCGCTGCATGAGCGACCAAGTGGAACGGACCCGTATCAACATTTACTTCGGCAAAACTAGTGCTTGGGTGCGCTATACAAACGAATCCCTGAGGTCTTAACAAAGACATCTAAAAAATATCCGTAACGAATAAGAACTTCAAACATTAGCGGGGAGCCATCAATACGATGCGGTCACTTCGAAGTCCTGCCTCGAATTGAGTTACTCGGCACGAGCTTCGGGTGACTTGAGAGGGATTGGCGTCGTACAGAAATTAGATTGATTCCGGTGGAGTTAATTTAACTCGGGTGGTTAGATTACGGACGACTCTCCGAACCCGGCTAAAACAAACCCGTTACCGGGAAGCCGGGGGCACCTTAATCCGAGAGGTGCGTTTGACATTTTGGCGCCCAACGAGTAGGAGGGGGGTTGTGATTAAAAGTTTAGAAAAAAAATAAAAATAAGACAATAGAAGAACATTTATTTTTTTGTTTTGCTCACAGCTCCAAAACGAACCTGTGTGGAGTTTTTCAGTTTTTTCTTCCCAGAAACTGTCTTAATTCCGCTCACTGATACAAATAAATGTCAGAACGGCCTTGAGTGACATAAGTACAGTCTCTTTAAGGAATAGAGTTTCCTAGAAAAGAACCTTGATAGCACGGGAGGATTAGAACTGTATTGTGTCATGGTAAACGGTGACCGTCACCCCTCAGCACATTACTTTAAGCATGAGTAAGGAGGAGATCCTTCACAGCTTGTACTTGTATGGGGTGCTAAAAGTAATGTTTGTAGTATATGCAGAGTATGCGGCAGAACTTGCAAAAGAAAGAGGGGCCGGTACATGGGCACGGATATTGGGTATAAATAAAGAAGATGAACCAGTCGACGAGGAGCCTGCAAATGTTTTAGATTTCATGCCAAAACCAAGGCCAAAGAGAAGGCAACCAATTAGGAGACCGACTGAAGAGAGGCCTTTTTATTTTGAAAGATAAAAAGAGAAGACTTGTCTCCCCTCTTCCTTTTCCTTTTTCTTTCTCAATTTAACTTTATAATAAACCTTCATTTCTCCCTTGCAAGATTTCGTTGTCCCTGGACACATTGTGTGGATTACAATTTTTTTTTGTTGTTGTTCCCGGACACCTGTGTGGATTACAAATTTTTTGTTCCCGAACACCTGTGTGGATTACAATTTTTTTGTTCCCGGACACTTGTGTGGATTACAAATTTTTTGTTCCCGGACACCTGTGTGGATTACAAATTTTTTGTTCCCGGACACCTGTGTGGATTACAATTTTTTTTCCCGGACACCTGTGTGGATTACAAATTCTCTTGTTCCCGGACACCTGTGTGGATTACAAATTTTTTGTTCCCGGACACTTGTGTGGATTACAAATTTTTTGTTCCCGGACACCTGTGTGGATTACAAATTTTTTTTTTGTTGTTGTTCCCGGACACCTGTGTGGATTACAAATTTTTTGTTCCCGGACACCTGTGTGGATTACAATTTTTTTTCCCGGACACCTGTGTGGATTACAAATTCTCTTGTTCCCGGACACCTGTGTGGATTACAATTTTTTTGTTCCCGGATGTTAGAGATTTGCTCACTCCAACTTATTTTGCAAGAACCAAACAGGAGACAAGCAAGTTCTTTTAGACACCTGCAGGTGGAGAGTCCATTCGTCGCTGTCTGAACAGCGATTATCGAATGAAGTCTGAAAAGTCTCCTTCCTGCAAGGGCATATTTATTAGGAGGAATAGAGTGGGGGTGAGAGTGGACAGGTTTGGTGAACCCCCGGCCTCTGGTAAAATCAGAGCAGGGGGTGTTTTACGATGTTGTGGGAAACAGAACAACTTTGATTGCTTCCTCTGCAGCTGGTCACTCAAGCAGAGGAAGCAACCACTTTACTTTACTACGTTGTGAGAGCAAGACAAGATTGGTTAATCATTATAGTCTACATTCCAACATAATCCTACGATAAAGATAACCTGGAAAACCCTAACACCGGACACCTGTGTGGATTACAAATTTTTTGTTCCCGGACACCTGTGTGGATTACAAATTTTTTGTTCCCGAACACCTGTGTGGATTACAAATTTTTTGTTCCCGGACACTTGTGTGGATTACAATTTTTTTGTTCCCGGACACCTGTGTGGATTACAATTTTTTTTTTTGTTGTTCCCGGACACCTGTGTGGATTACAAATTTTTTGTTCCCGGACACCTGTGTGGATTACAATTTTTTTTCCCGGACACCTGTGTGGATTACAAATTCTCTTGTTCCCGGACACCTGTGTGGATTACAAATTTTTTGTTCCCGGACACCTATGTGGATTACAAATTTTTTGTTCCCGGACACCTGTGTGGATTACAAATTTTTTGTTCCCGGACACCTGTGTGGATTACAAATTCTCTTGTTCCCGGACACCTGTGTGGATTACAAAGATTTTTGTTCCCGGACGCATCAGAGGATTACAGATTTTTGACCGCTGAACTCACAAAAGGATTTTTCTTCTTTCTGCCCTTTTCTCTTTTTTTTTTTTTTTTTTCCTGCTGTTGAAGACTACAATAAAGGCTGACCAGGAGTAGTAACTGTACTTACTCTCCAGGCAGAAGAAAAACAGCCAAGATAATTCTTCTAAGGCTTGTATGGTACATGATTCTTAACTGTTGGAGACCTTCTGTGACTTACAGGTTCCCAAGAATTGAAAGGCTGAGTGGCTTCGGGCTGATGATTAGTCGTCATTTCCTGTTCGCTACAATAACGTTTGAATTAGAATTTGCAATTGAATGTACCCTTGTTAGAATTTCCTGTCAGTAGAAAACCTGGTGGGGAAAAAAGAAAAAGAAAAAGAAGTGCATCCCGCCGTTGAGAGCATCAATAAGCGAGGCAAAAGTTCTCATATTGGTGTTCTGAGTAGAGGCGACGCAAAGGGTGCCGCTGAGTAACTAAGAGCTGAATCGACCCTGTTCCGAGTGCACACGGAAAGGCTTCGAAAGGAGACAGCTCGACCCTACAACTAGAGAAACTGCTATTCATTGAAAAGATGGCTAGCGGTGGAAGGAGATCGGATCCCGAACCTGGAAATCCTATGAAAGGAACCGGAAAGGAGGGGTCTAATCCAGACTCTCCAAGACGACATGAAGAACCAGCATGTGTAATATTGTATGGAGGAGGCTTAGAGAAGTGGCCTCAGAAATGGACTGAGTACATAGTGGGATCAAACCCGTCGATAGAGGCGGGATGCCTCTCGACGCGGATGAAAGAAGCCATCGAAAGGGATGGAAGATTTTTTGCCGAGCAACCAGGAGAAGATGGACTATCAATAATAGTGTCAGCCCACCCTGAAAGGGGCTACACTCGAAGAGAAGCACCTGACTGGTGTGAATGGGGGGCAAAAATGGTGGAGGAATGTAATATGAGAAAATTAATAAGCACAAGTACAGATTTGGACTCAATAGTGAAAATGCTGACCAACGAAGCTGGCATCGAGAGCGAGCTTGCAACCCCATTACCTGGAGAAGTGAAGGCAGTGCCTCGCTATTACGAGTGCCTGCAGCACCTGGCGAAGATGAGAAGTATTTTGGAGAAAAAGACTGATCAACCGGTATTCTCCAGTGAAGAAGAAGAGGAAGTGCCTAACGGAGAAGAAGGACTTGGCACTAGCAAGGACACAGAGGAGGTGTGGGAGGCCAAGGACACCAGGCGCGGAGGCGCCCTTGCACCGAAGCTTAATCTCCTCTTTAGAAAAGACCCCCTACCGTCTTTGCCGGAAGAATCAACCAAGAAAGTGATTGTGGGTAATGGAGTGTGGATGTGCCAGTTTGTCGGAGATATTTGGTCACTGACAGGAGACGCCCTCATTGTTTTCACCAACGACAAATTCCGTGCATGGAACCAGACCTTTGATTCACGACTGAGATTGATGGCCGGTGAAAAATATATTGAGGACCTACAGGATGCAAGACGACAAATGGAGCATGACCCGGAGGATCTTACTTTCATCTTCACAAGTGGGGGAAGATCAAAATACCACATGATAATACATGCCGTCGTGCAAAAGTGGAGGGCAGACCTGGACCAGCAGGACTATCTGAAGATGATGACAAGAATTCTGGAGAAAGCGGTGGATGCTGCCATCGAAAGAGGAGCCAGAAGAATAGTTACGGAAGTGAATGGCGTCAGATCTGGACGGATGTCATGGAAAATTGCAGAAACAGCAATTGCAGGGGCTTATAAGCTGCAGATAGCCACCCCGATCACAGCAGTGGAAGGGCTGGAGTTTGTGTTGGCAATATCAGCCTCTCAAAGAAGAGAGAGGGAATTAGTAGCTCTGGAAGCCACATATGACCAAGCGCTACTGGTGGCTCGGAAAGAGCAGAATATGGAACAGCAAACACAACAGAAGTTGACAGTCCTGCCCCATCCATCGGTCAAAGCAATTCGAACAGAAGAGGAAAAAGTGGCAGCCTCAAGTTCTACTCCAGTATTGCAAGTGAGGACCGTACGGTCAAGGACACCATCCCCAACAACAGGGGATGAGGACGAGACCGTGGCCAACGAAATCAACCCAGAGATAACCAAACCAGGGGGGCCGGATCCGGCACCAACCGAGGTCCCGGCTCCAGGGAAACCACCTCAGGAAAGAGGGAGAAGAATTGAAAGGGAGAGGAGAGTGGTTTTAAAATCAAACCGAGAAGTGGCTGGTACCTCTTACCGAGCACGCCTGACGTCTACTCCCAAAATTAGACCCTCCACAGTTCAGGGCCCACGTCAACAAATAGAATCAAGGAACACCGAAGTTGGGGCCACTGAACATGCTCATACATCCAACGAGGAAGAGGGTGATAATGATGAAGAGGGAGAAGACAGGGAGGCGGCCACCTCAAGTGATGACGTGGTTTCCGAAGAGGAAAATCAGGCTTCGGTGATGTCGGCAGTGGTCCCTCCTGATCTTAATGACCCCCCACCGAGAGTTGTGCTAGGAGCAACCCGGAAAGGAGCCAAGAAGCAACAGCCAGTGCTAAGCATCTTCCGGGCTTCGGAAAGGCTGGCAAGGGAAGTTCAATTAGGATGGGTGGAAACCAAGGATGGAAGGAAAACTTACATCCCAGAAGTCAGACAGAAAGAATACCCTTTCCCGCCAGCCTGGTGGGAAAAAATAGAAAGAAATATAGATATCCCGGTGAAACTAACTTACAGGGAGGCAATGAATGTGTTAAACACACCAGCCTACCACACCCTGGTAAGTTACACAGATTTGACAAAAAATTTTAGGGAAGGCTTTGTGACCGTAATGTATGACGTATTGTTGCGGAGGATGATGCAGGGTGTGTATGATGCCGCTCAAGCAGAACTGAGAGCGTGTGAAGATTTGGACACACACACTGTTAATCCCGCAATGTCCACACAAACCAACATAATTGGAAACTTCACCCAACAAGCTCAGCCGAGCACCACGCAACTGGGAGCGACTTATCTGGAAAATACAGGGATGCCCGGAAATGACCTGGAAAGAGAGACACGAGCCTTTAAAACTCTAAAAGGAATGGTACGCGTAAAGTACCAAAAGGAAAGCATCAAAGAATATTTATTGGCAACCTGGCTGGTAATCAAAGACAGTCCGGGCGGATAGTTGTCAAAGAAGTTGTGGCTGCAATATATTACAGCCGAGCCCATTGGAAGGGATGAGACAGCCCAGGATGCCTACCAGAGGTGGGTGGATGATGAAGAAGATGACGAAGATGCACATATAACCAGAGCTAAAGAAGCATTAAAGCAGGGTCTCACCTTGCTGAATGTGTGGCATAAGTTGAAGCAAGTGATAAGCCCGAACAGATACGTGCGAGTATTGAGAGCAGTTACCGAGGACAAGGACACCACTTTTGTGAAGCTGGGTGCGGAGGCAACTCTGGCACGAATCGAAGAATCCATAAAGAAATGGGACAGAGTAACAAAACACTACATGGAGAGACAAAAGCCGAATCCATCGGGCAGCACTCGCACTCGCACAGAAGATACACAAGCAGGTCGGAAACCACCACCACGACCAACTTATGAGAAGGGGCAAAAATCTAATGAAAATAAGAGACAAAACACCCAAGATAATCCCAAACCACTTTATGGCAAAGTGAATTCAACTGGTTATGTGGCAAAAGATGTGTATGACAAAATGTCACCAGAAGAAAGAAAGGCCCTGGCAGAGGCTCGCAAGGCTGCGGCCCCTGCTGGGCCCAGAAAATAAGTAAAAAGGAGGCGCGGGTCACCCTGTCGGGCGTGTACAGAGAGGGAGACAATCTCTACACTGATATTGATGGAGCTCCGTATTTAGTAGATACCGGAGCCGAGGTGTCGATGACCCGCAAAGCCTTGAAAGTGATAGGACTGTTATGATGGCAGATGGATCAGTGACCAGCATGCCGATTGGAGTCTGGAAAAGAATCGTTTGGGTGAAAGGGCCCCGCAATTTACTGACATTGAGAGACGCCGAAGATCTGACAAAACCAGCACATCAGCGTCAGCCAGTAAAAGCAAGATTGGAAAACATCAAAGCAAAAACAGTCCGAGTGGGTCCAACTAAAACCATGCCACTGAATGAATGGTACAAACCTGTGGATGTGGATTCCGTCCGGATCCAATTGGTCCAAAACAGCGACCTGTCTCCAGATGGGAAGCAGAAACTGACCGCTATATTGGAGAAGGCAACTGTGGCGCATTTCAAGAACGACTGTGGTGACCTTGGATCAAAATACATCCACACAATTGAAGGAGGAGTGCATCCACCGGTGAGACAATATCCCTTGAATCCCGAGGCAGTGGCTGAAATGGAAACAATCGTGAAGGAACTTCTACAGCTTGGCATCATTCGGGAAGAATCAAATCCAGTGACCAACAGCCCAATTCAGGCAGTGAAAAAACCAGAGGCGTCTGGGGGAGGATGGAGGCCAGTTATAAACTTTAAAGCTCTTAACCGCCGGACGGTGGCTAATCGAGCGAGCCTCATGAATCCCCAGGCATCCCTAAAGACTCTAAGAGTGAAGAAATACAAATCATGCATTGATTTAGCAAACGGGTTCTTTTCACTACGACTGGCCAAAACATCACAAGGAAAAACAGCATTCACGCACAAAGGGAAATCATACGTGTGGCAAAGATTGCCACAAGGATACAAAAACTCCCCAAATGTGTTTCAATCAGCGGTTTTACAAGTTCTGAGTGGTTTGGATGTTACGGTGTACATCGATGATGTGTTTGTTTCAAATGACGAAGAGGAGGAACATTTGGACTTGCTGCAGAAAGTGGTGGAACGAGTCTCCGCTGCCGGTCTCAAGCTGAATCTCAAGAAATGCCAACTAGCCCGATTCTAAGTGGATTACTTGGGATTCCAAGTGACTGAGAACTTAGGAATCTCAGAAGGATTTCGACAGAAAATCGAACAGATCTCGCCCCCGAGATCAGAAACAGAGTTGCAGCGAATACTTGGACAGTGCAATTATGTGCGGGATCATGTTCCTCACTATCAGAAGCATGCAAGGCCACTGTACGGCCGCTTGAAGAAAACTCCGGAGGGCCAAAAACCAACCAAGTGGCAGTGGTCAGACAGTGACAATCAGAACTTGAATAATTTGAAACAGGCCGTCCGAGAAGCCGTGCGGCTTGAGCCACGAAGTTTGACAGTAAGACTGGTCGCAAAGGTGCAGTGCGAAGAAAATGATGCAATGGTGTCGGTCAGCAACGAAGGTGCCGGTTTGGTGGCCTTGTGGACCTACACCCTGTCCAGCGTCGAGAAAAAATTCCCCCAGGAGGAGAAAGAACTTGCAGTGTTGGCAAGGTACTGGAGTAATTTAAAAGACCTGGCCCAAGGACAAGGTATCAAAGTCCAGACGGGAAGTAACGTGCATCGTTTTCTAAGAAAGACTACAATCGAGAGCACTAAAGCGACCAACATTCGATGGGGCAGATGGGAAGACATCCTACTGGACCCCGACTTGGAAATTGGACCAACTACAACCTCCACAAAGAAGCCGATACTCAAAAAGAGTATGGATGAAGAGAAGCCCTACGAATGGACTCTATACACCGATGGGTCAAAAAAGGAAGGAGAGCAGAATGCCCACTGGGGTTTTATTCTGAAGCAAAATGGAGTGGAGCGTTGCCGCCGCAAAGGAAAGACACCCGGCAGCGCGCAAGCAGGAGAGGCCACGGCAGTGCTGGAAGGACTGTTAGAAGCGGAAAAAAGTCACGCTGGACGCGTAAGACTTATAACTGACAGTCATTATTGCACGCAAGCTCTCAAATTCGACCTAGCCATTTGGGAAGAGAATGGCTTTGAGGGCGCGAAAGGAAAACTAGTGGCCCACTATGAAGTGTGGAAAAAGATAGCCGAGTTACGGCTAAATTTGAGTCTGGATGTGGTTCACCAGAAATCTCATGTGAAGGAAGGAGCTCATTGGAGAGGTAATAACGAAGTTGATCGATACGTCCAGGAAAGAAGAATAATAGTTGTAGGAGCAGAAAAATGGGACAAGACCCCACGCGGAAAAGTGGTCCCAGATGAGAGCGTGAGGCAAGTCGTGTCGGCAGTGCATGAAGCACTAGGCCACGCGGTTCCACTGCCTACGCGAAAAAAGTTAGAGATGCTGGAACTCTGGGTCCCTGACCGGACGATTCGTGCGGTCCTGCGGGATTGTAATCCGTGCAACAAATACAACGCAGGGCGAAGAGGACGATGCACGGATGGATTGACGATTAGGAGTACTGTGCCGTGGGGCTCGGTTTGTATGGACGTGGCTGGCCCCATGGGAATAAGTGGCGCAAAGGGTGAGAAATACCTGGTTGTGCTGGTAGACTCGATGTCAGGACACGTCGGGCTGAAAGCAGTGAGAAAAGCCAATGCAAACAGTGTGATCAAGACACTGGAAGATGGGTGCATGTGGCTAGGAATCCCAAAAGAGTTGAGAACAGACAATGGAACACATTTCAAAAACGCCCAGGTGGACGAATGGTGTCGTAGGTGGGGAATAGTCAGAGTCTATTCGCCTCCTTATACACCACAAGCAAATGGGGTGGCAGAAAGAACTATTGGTCTGGTCAAAACCTGGTTGGGAAAAAATGCTAACGGAAAAGAGTGGAGTACTAAACTGCTTGATTTGGTTGCGGACCTGAACGGGAGGAGCAGAAGCAGCCGGCCCTCCCCGTCCGAAGAGCTGAACCAACGACTCTTTGTGTCACAAGAAGTGGGCAGAACCCAAGACGGCTCGTCCCAGAATAAGGAGAAGTGTCGGTTCAGCGTTGGACAGAAGGTGTGGATCAAGTCGAGGGACCTGAACAGCAACACGGCAGTGAAGGCCAAGTACGACTGCTCGGACATCGTTAGTGAAGTTTTGGATAGAAACACAGTACGACTAAAGAAGAAAGGTATCCAAGGAGTTGAACAGCTGAAGCCGTTATCGGCTGACCCGAATCAAGCCAAGAAGTAATTCAAATAACATATGGCAACGGACCACGGAACAATCCCGGCCTTCGTGCGCATGGCCGCACACAAAGGTGCGGTCATCGTAAGAAGAACACTAAATGGGATCCAGACCGGAAGGGCCCTAAATCTGGTGAGATTGGCCAAGCGGGGTTGCACACCCAGTGGACCAGAACATTTTCACTGGACATGGGTCGACGAAGCTTGTGTCATTTGTTTGACACCCAACCTGTTGCCTACTATGTGGTCGGGAGTAGGCTTCATGATGCCATCTGTACTGACCACCGAAGTAAGAGAGCTGGAATTTGCCCAGAGAAATGAGGACAAGCTTCCAGTCAAAGTATTGGATGCCATGGTGTGCCACCAGTGTCGAATTACCATTTTGACACGAATGGTGTTCTTTTCACAATGGGAGATCGGACCAACCATGGATGTACGGGCTGGACAAATTAGCTCGTGCACGTGTGTTTGGGACGGGAGTGAGCGCTCCTCATCGCTTTCTCTCGGCTGACTTTTACACGCACCCAAACGCAGGATATGGATTACACCGACCTATGGAGATGCCCAGCGAGGCCCCTGTGGGGCTTGTCCGGCCTGCGCGTCGGGGAGGAGGACGGTGTGTTGGACATTGGACCCTGGATGGGTCTTACGTCCGGTGCAGAGAGCCATGCGAGGGTTGCATGGGGCGTCGGGATCCAGACGGCAGCCGTGCGTATGGAGGGCCTGGCTACAATGACGATCCTCCCCTCGACTCACCCATCAGCCCCGTACGGCTGATAAGCCCGCTGGATGTGGATGCAGCTCCTTCTGAGTCTGAGGACGACGATGAGGCTCGAGACGGAGGACGCAGGAGCGAGGCTGAAAATGAGGATGCAGATGTCAAGAGTGTGGCCACAGGGGGTTCAACACCACCGGAGCTGAGAGCCCTCGCCGTGGAGAACCACGCTGACGACGACAACGCTGCTGGTCGGTTGTCGCGCCTGATCAACGCCCTCGCAGAGATCGCCCGACAGGGAGACATGGCAGCGGCCTGCCCTACTTCAACGACCGCTGAGGTTGTGAATATCTCAGACGAAGACGACGACATGGCTGTGTCGCTCTTGGGGATCAGGGATAATTTATACCTGTTTTCAATCCAAAGAGGGGGTGTCATGTAACATGGGGGTAGAGATGGTGCAAATGGTAGAATATGGATTGTTCACAGGAATAAATTGGCAGAGCTGAAATTCCAAATTTGTCCAAAAGATGGCGCCAGACCAAAACGTGAGCCCAAAAGAGGGGCCAGAATAAGCTGAACCGGTTAAAATAGATATAAAAAAGGAACACGGTGTCAGAGTGTGAGTCACGCATGGAAGCACAAATGTGATTTTTATTTTTTTTTTATTTCCTTGCTTGGCTAAAAATTTATTCTGTAACCGCTTTAAGCAATATTATTTGTCAATTCGATCAAGAGACCCGTCACTATGAGAATAGGGGCGTGACATAAATTGTTTGGAGAAGCACAAATGTGATTCTTATTTTTTTATTTCTTTGCTTGGCTAAAAATGTATTCTGTAACCGCTTTAAGCAATATTATTTGTCAATTCGATCAAGAAACCCGTCACTATGAGAATAGTGGCGTGACATAAATTGTTTAGAAAAGTAGGTCAAGGGTTTGGATTTTTATTTCAGAGTTAATTGAAGCGTAACTTTAAAAAGTTATTTTCATGTAACAGAAAGAGAAGAAAAGGGGAAGTGAAAGGTTTTACCACTAGCTGTGCATTTGGTGGAAAGTACTGCGTGGTCAGGGCGGAAACAGCTGCTGAAGGCCACAGATAACCAAGCGTGGGGAAACTGGCCAGTTCCCTCTATGGGCGTGGGAAAACTGGCCAGTTCCCTCTATAGGCGTGAGAAAGCTGGCCAGTCCCTTCTATAGGCGTGGGAAAACTGGGCAGTCTTACCCTATAGGGAAAGTACAGGAGAAAAGAAAGGGGAGGGGGGGGACGGAGAGGTCTATAAAAGGTCCTGCAGGAGCAGCTTCAGGGCTTTTTCCCCCAAAAGAGCGCTCATACGTGAAGAGGCCCGGAGGAGTTTCAAGATTTTTTTTCCAAAGTCCCAAAGATCTTTGTGTGAGACGCAGGATCGCTGGACTGAAATTAACTTGGATTTACTCCCAAAAATTGGACTGGACAACTTTATAGGAGAAATCGGTGAGGATGACCGTTTTTATGTATTTTAGCGAGAGGGGGGAATAGTCATCGGGCCGCCGGCTTCCTCGTGGCCAGCCTGTTTCTCTAATTTGGATTTTAGAAGCAAGATCGAACTGATCACTCGATTTTGCTTCCACCAAAAATAGCACGCAGCTGGTATTTACCTCTTCCCTTTTTTATGAACTGTGTTTTGCAATCGAATTGTTCTGGGATTGAATGATTTTATTAACACGGGTATCAGTGAGTGAAATTGTTCAGTTTCTGGAGTAATTGAGATTTGTAATTCTATTCCATGTTACTACAATAAATGTGTTTTGTATATTACTTACTTCGTTGTGCGCGGATTTGTACTGAATATGCAACCGAAGGCTCAGGCCCGCTTCCCCTTTTAGACGGGCCGCGTAAAAAGGAACTCCGAACAAGTTAGAGACTTAAATAACTTCCGTAGTTATCTGAGCCACGAGTGAATTTCGATCCGTTCGAAAGTTGTTTCGACTGAATAAATTAAAGGAAGTGTTTAAATCAGATTGAATGATTTTATTAACACGGGTATCAGTGGGTGAAATTGTTCGGTTTCTGGAGTGATTAAGATTTGTAATTCTATTTCATGTTTCTTCAATAAATGTGTTGTGTATATTCATCTACTTTGTTGTGCGCTGATTTGTACTGAATGTACAATCGATGGTTCGGGGTTGATTTGACAATTTGATTAATGTGCGGGGGGTTATTATGGTATAACATAGGACCGTAATAAATAAAAGTAACATCAGACAATTTTAGAGAATTGAATAACTTTCGTAGTTATTTGAGACACGAGTGAATTTCAATCCGTTTGAAAGTTTGCTTCGTCTGAATAAATTAACGGAAGTGTTTGAATCGGATTATTGGTTTGGTGTAGAACTGAAAGTAATTTAATTATTTGAAGGGCGCAGGCCCGTTTCCCCTTTTGACGGGCCGCGTAAAAAGTAACTCCGAACATGTTAGAGAATTAAATAACTTTCGTAGATATTTAAGGGAAGAGTGAATTTCGTCAAAAGTGAATTCGTTTGAAAATTTACTTCCTCTAAATAAAATAACGACGATGGTTAAAATAGATCATTTGAGTTGGTGAAGGATAAAAGTATTTCGATTGTCCGTCGGGCGCGGCCCAGTTCTTAATTTTGTCGGGCCGCGTCAAAAGTTAAACAGGACACGATCGAAAAATAGACTTGCCTTCCAAATTAATTACTGGGCAAATCTAAATAGAGTAAGACATTTTTATTCGTTTTAAGAAAGTTGTTATTCTTTTTAAAGCAATCAAGTGGGGTGAAGCACTCCGACAGTTAAGTGCTAGATCTACATATAAGAAGTTAGAATTAATAACGTAAAGTGCATTCATTTTCTCCTTAAATGCTATTATTGTCAGACTTTTATTAATTCGATTCTCTTTCGAATAAACAAGTTGGTCGGCTCGCTGCTTGAGCGACCAAGTAGAACGGACCCATATCAACATTTACTTCGGCAAAACTAGTGCTAGGGTGCGCTATACAAACGAATCCCTGAGGTCTTAACAAAGACATCTAAAAATATCCGTAACATAATAAGAACTTCAAACATTAGCGGGGAGCCATCAATACGATGCGGTCACTTCGAAGTCTTGCCTCGAATTGAGTTACTCGGCTAAGACAAACCCGTTACCGGGAAGCCGGGGGCACCTTATTGAAAGAGGTGCGTTTGACACTACCATCAGCTTTTCTCTGGTCTGAAAGGAGGAGGAGGGAGGCTCCTCCTCCTCCTTTCAGACCAGAGAACACCCGAGGCTGGGTGAGAACGGGGAGGCTGCGACCCGGCCGGGGGTTGCGGGAAGGGGCGCCACCTTGATCTCCTTCTCGGCGTCGTAGTCCCCTCCGCTGGTCTGGGCTAGCAGAGCGTAGGCTCGTTGCAGCGCTTGATATTCTTGCGTCAGCTGGCGGTAGCGAAGCTCCGCCTCCTCATGCACACACCAATGCAACACAGCACTAGTACCAGAATCAGTCAGACCGGCGACAAAGCACCCGCGACGCAAAGACGAGTCCGATTCCAGGCTGAAGAGGAATGTTTGGCGCCAATACGCTGGCAGAAATGGCGGGCTACCTCTTCGGGTTCCGTGTCGGGGGTTCTGTCGGTGTGAAAAGACAAGGACGATCCGTCCGAGTCCACCAACACGTCTTCGTCGTAGCCGTAAAATGTTTCGATGACCTGCGGGCGCGGAAGCAAACATCTCTCTGAACAAACTGAAGCGACACCTCACGATGAATCGACGAGAGGAACGATAGCGAGAAAAAGGCCATTTCATCTTGCGCAACACCAAGCAGCCGCAAACAAACAGACTCACCTTGCAGGACCTCACGCTTTGTTCCTCCTCAGAGATTCTCGACGTCGGTATCGTAGCAGCAAATCTCTCTCCTGTCGACACAAATAATCCGCCTTTGAGATTCTTTGGATGCAAAGGGAACGAACGGCTCCGGCGCAGAAACAAACGCGACTCACGATGACATTTCTGACATGAGCTCCTGTCTCCAGAGCCTGAAAAACCCGTCACCGGCGATGATTGGAGGGACGCTCGTCTTTTCCAAAAGTGACAACTACAGGGTGTGTCAGGGTTTTCCAGATTATCTTTATCGTACGATTATGTTGCTTTGACTTTGACTGCAACCTGTAATAAATAATATTATTTATCCCTTATTTATCCCTATCGCTTATCCCTTCCTACACAAAGTCGTAAAACATCCCTTGCTATGTTTTGACTAGAGGTCAAGGGCTTTCTCTATTCAATCCACTCTTACACCCACCCTGTTTCTCTTAATAAAAATGCTCGTGCAGGAGCCGAGAGTCAGACTTCATTCGTACAACGGATGGACTCTCCACCTGCAGGTGTCCAAAAGAACTTACTTGTCTCCCGTGTGGTTCTTGCAAAATAAGTTGGAGCGAGCGCAACTCTAACAGGGTGCATTTTGCCACTAGCTGCTTACGGACAATGAC
This sequence comes from Syngnathus scovelli, assembly GCF_024217435.2. Classification (NCBI taxonomy): domain Eukaryota; kingdom Metazoa; phylum Chordata; class Actinopteri; order Syngnathiformes; family Syngnathidae; genus Syngnathus; species Syngnathus scovelli. The sequence continues at coordinate 1,467,938 of NC_090847.1, read as the reverse complement.
GTCGCGCTCGCGGCTCATGGTTGACGGGCTGAGCAGCCGGGCGAGTCCGTCGTTTTCAGCGCACAGCGAGTGGCAAAGGCGCTGACAAAACGGGAGCTTTGAGCTGCTGAAAACGGCAAAACAAGTCTAAAGCGTGTTCAAACGCGTGCGCACAATGCTCCTGCTTGAAAGGTCGGAATTTAAGGGGCCAATCTTTTGGATGGCGGCCGCCGGCCAAGCTTTGGACGGAAAAGGTTTCCTGGCGACAGCGAGCGAGCGCGGCGCTGCCGTACGTGCACCGAGTCACCTGCCTGAAGACCTTGGACAAGTCGTCGATGATGTGCCGCTGCTCCACAACTTGAAGGAACTCCATTTCACCGTCCTGCTGGCCGCAACCGCGCTCCAGGTCATTGAGCAAACTAGGCCTTCTCTGTGGAACACAAATGCAGTGGACTCTGTTGGCACGCCGCCGTTGTCCGCGTCGACTTACCAAGCTTGCCATCTCCTCGTTCTCCTGGGTGACAAAGCGCACTTTGTTTTCAAGGCGACACAGCACCAGTGAGAGTTCTTCATTCTTCCTGCTCAGGCGTTTGTTTTTGTACAGGAGTGGCAGAAACTGGCTTTCTGTTTCTCTCAGTCGCTTAAGCTGCAAGCATGAAGTGCGGGATGCGAAAGACGCACAACACGCGGGCCAGAACGTATCCATTCCTTTTGCATCGGTTTGAACGGAATCGTGGCTTTGGCTCCCAATAAAAGACATCTACCAGGCAACCGACTCGCCGCGCCGCTCAACTAATAAGCAAGCGCAATGGGTGCCTCGCTGGATGGCGCGCATCAAACGTAGCGCAAACCTTCAAGCGTGCCGTCAATAAATTACCAGTTCATTGCGCTCTTCAGAAAGCAGGGCGTTTCGATCCTCCAGTTTCCTGATGACTGCGCTGAGCTCAGCGATTTTCAGATGAAACCTTCGCGTGTCCCGATCCTCCTGAGACTGAAAACGCCCCGCAACACACACACACAACCACTCGTTCAAAGTTCAAAACTGTTTTTGTGCTACCTTCCTCCAGCAACGAACTAAGTCATGCGTACTGCAAGTGTGTGATGAGGTGGCTTACGCTATGAAGAGGATTGCTAGTAGCGCCGTTGACCCCACTTCCAGGGTAGTTTAGGCCCGCCCTTTGGGAATCCCTCAGGGCAGCGATCTGCTGCTCGGCAGCCTGAGTCTGCAGCTGAAGGCGGTGGACGTGGCCGGCCCCAGGGATTTATCCAAAACACTAACCGCTCTGTCTTTCAGCTTGATCTCATCCATCTGGATGTACAAACGGGGAGCGCTCAGGCAGGCGGGCAAACTCATTTGCCAGAATTGTGACAAAAACAAAGAGAGCAACCGGCCAATTTTTATCTTGAATCGACTAGAACACCATTGCTGTGACAAAAGCGAAGCGAGCAACCGGACGTTTTCTTCTTGTGAAATAGAATAGAATAGAATGCCTTAGGTGTCATTGCACTGCAGGTATACAACGAAATTGGGAACATAGCCACGCACCGCGCATCTGATCAGTCCTACCAGTCGGCGGATCTCCCTCTCGCAGTCTCTCTTGGTTCGGCTCAGCTCCTCCCGATGCTGGTGATGAGCCGATCGGAGCTCGGCCGCTCGGGACTGCCAGGCCTGCTGGGCCGCTGCCAGGGCTTCTTCCGCGCTCCTGGTGGAGGCGACACCGCTCGGTCTCCCGACACCGCCGCGTCTCCTCCACTTCCGCCAGCAAAGCGCCCCCGCTCCTCACCTGAGCAGACATTGCGCCACATCGGGCCGTTGAGACCGCAACGGAGCGCCGCGACGCTTACTGAGGACAAGCTACACAATACGGTAGCGGCCGCATCGGAGCCCGACGTGGCGTGCGGATAGTCAGACACGGATTGAGCGGATCACCTTGTCCATGGAGCCGTCCCTCAGGCTGAGGACCAAGGCATTCAGTCGCTGGATCTCTCCATCTTTGATTTTGATCACTCTCATCAGCTCCATTTCATGCTGCCGCAGTAATGTCTCCCTGGTAACGGCTAACTCTTTCTGCTTCTCCTCATGGAGTTTGCTTTTGAGTTCCGTCATGGCGGCGGTGGCACGGTGGTGCTCCGCCCGCAGGTCCTGACTTCTCTCTCTCTCCAGACAGCTGACCTGACATGACTTAGACAAACTTTATTGTCATCTTGTCTGCACATGGTGCATACAAAACGAAATTTCGTTGCACACGGCTTACAACAAAGTAGTGATATTGCAGTTGAATAGAAGTAACATATCCTATGAAAATATATATATACATATACTGTATATATATATATATATATATTACAAATAAGTATAAAGTGCAGCAGTGCTAATTATGCAATAGTGCAAGTAGGCAAAACAGTATTCAAGAGTGTGCAGAGGAATGCTAAACCATGTATTAAACTTCTATTTAAAGGGTTTACACAAGTTCAGTAAAGTTGGTAGTGCGAGATAGTGCAAGATAGAGGTCCGTAGTGTCATAAAGTACAGTTCTGTGAATGTGTGATGCAGAGTTCAGTTTAGAGCTCAACAGTTCTAATGTTCAACAGTCTGATGACAGCAGGGAAAAAGCTGTTGCAGAACCTGGTGGACCTGCAGCGGATTGTGCGAAACCTCTTCCCAGAGGGCAGCAGGGAGAACAGTCCATGGTGGGGGTGTGATGGGTCATTGATGATGTTACGGGCACGGGACATGCAGCGCTGAGATGAAATGTCCTGAATGGAGGGAAGAGGAGCCCCTATGATCCTCTCTGCTGTCCTCACCACTCTCCTCACGTTCTTCCAATCGGAGGCGGTGCAGCCTCCACACCACACAGAGAGTCAGCTTGTCAGAATGCTCTCTATGGTGCTCCTGTAGAACGTCCTCATGATGGGTGGGGGCAGGTGGGCTCTCCTCATCCTCCGCAGGAAGTACAAGCGCTTCTGTGCCCTCTTGATCAGTGCCGTAGTGTTCATAGTCCAGGTGAGGTCTTCTGTGATGTGGACCCCCAGGAATTTGGTGCTGCTGACCACCTTGTCGTGTAACATGGGGGTAGAGATGGTCCAAATGGTAGAATATGGATTGTTCACAGGGATAAATTGACAGAGCTAAAATTCCAAATTTGTCCAAAAGATGGCGCCAGACCAAAACATGAGACCAAAGGAGGGGCCAGAATAAGCTAAACCGGTTAAAATGGATATAAAAAAGGAACACGGTGTCAGAGTGTGAGTCACGCATGGAAGCACAAATGTGATTTTTATTTTTATTTCTTTGCTTGGCTAAAAATGTATTCTGTAACCGCTTTAAGCAATATTATTTGTCAATTTGATCAAGAGACCCGTCACTGAGAATAGTGGCTTCTCAGTGGCGTGACATAAATTGTTTGGAGAAGCACAAATGAAATGTTTATTATGTGATTTTTAATTTTTGATTTCTTTGCTTGGCTAAAAATGTATTCTGTAACCGCTTTAAGCAATATTATTTGTCAATTTGATCAAGAGACCCGTCACAGAGAATAGTGGCTTCTCAGTGGCGTGACATAAATTGTTTGGAGAAGCACAAATGAAATGTTTATTATGTGATTTTTATTTTTTGATTTTTTTGCTTGGCAAAGAATGTATTTTGTAACCGCTTTAAAGCAATATTATTTGTCAATTCGATCAATTCATGTAACAGAAAGTAGGTCAAAGGTGAAAAGGGGAAGTGAAAGGTTTTACCACTAGCTGTGCATTTGGTGGAAAGTACTGCGTGGTCAGGGCGGAAACAGCGGCTGAAGGCCACAGATAACAAAGCGTGGGGAGGCAGGCCAGTTCCCCCTATGGGGCGTGGGAAACTGGCCTGTTCCCTGCTATAGGCGTGGGAACTGGGCAGTTTTACCCTATAGGGAAAGTACCGGAGAAAAGAAAGGGGAGGGGGGGGACGGAGAGGTCTATAAAAGGTCCTGCTGGAGAAGCTTCAGGGCTTTTCCCCCCAAAAGAGCTCTGATACGTGAAGAGGCCCGGAGGAGTTTCAAGATTTTTTCCAAAGTCCCAAAGATCTTTGTGTGAGACGCAGGATCACTGGACTGAAATTAACTTGGATTTACTCCTAAAAATTGGACTGGACAACTTTAAACGAGAAATTGGTGAGGATGACCGTTTTTATGTATTTTAGCGAGAGGGGGGAATAGTCATCGGGCCGCCGGCTTCCTCGTGGCCAGCCTGTTTCTCTAATTTGGATTTTAGAAGCAAGATCGAACTGATCACTCGACTTTGCTTCCACCAAAAATAGCACGCAACTGGTATTTACCTCTTCCCTTTTTTATGAACTGTGTTTTGCAATCGAATTGTTCTGGGATTGAATGATTTTATTAACACGGGTATCAGTGAGTGAAGTTGTTCAGTTTCTGGAGTAATTGAGATTTGTAATTCTATTCCATGTTTCTTTAATAAATGTGTTTTGTATATTACTTACTTCGTTGTGCGCGGATTTGTACTAAATATGCAACCGAAGGCTCAGGCCCGCTTCCCCTTTTTGACGGGCCGCGTAAAAAGGAACTCCGAACAAGTTAGAGACTTAAATAACTTCCGTAGTTATCTGAGCCACGAGTGAATTTCGATCTGTTCGAAAGTTGTTTCGTCTGAATAAAATTAAAGGAAGTGTTTAAATCAGATTATTGGTTTTGTGTAGAACGGAAAGTTATTTAACTATTTGAAAGGCTTAGGCCCGCTTCCCCTTTTTGACGGGTCGCGGAAAAAGTAACTCCGAGGAAGTTGGAGAATTAAATAACTTTCGCAAATATTTAAGGGAAGAGTTGAGTTCGTTGAAAGTGAATTCGGTTGAGAATTTACTTCCTTTAAATAACATAACGATGATGATTAAAATAAATCAGTGAAGTTGGTGGAGGATAAAAGTATTTCGATTGTCCGTCGGACGCGGCCCAGTTCCCCTTTTTGTCGGGCCGCGTCAAAAGTTAAATAGGACACGATCAAAAAATAGACTTGCCTTCCAAATTAATTATTGGGCAAATCTAAATACAGCACGACATTTTTATTCGGTTTAAGAGAGTCGCTATTCTTTTCAAAGCAATTAAGTGGGGTGAAGAACTCCGACAGTCAAGTGCTAGATCTACGTATACGAAGTTAGAATTAATCATATAGGGTGCATTAATTTTCTTCTTAAATGCTATTATTGTCACACTTTTATTAATTCGATTCTCTTTCGAATAAAAAAGTTGGTCGGCTCGCTGCATGAGCGACCAAGTGGAACGGACCCATATTAACATTTACTTCGGCAAAACTAGTGCTTGGGTGCGCTATACAAACGAATCCCTGAGGTCTTAACAAAGACATCTAAAAAATATCCGTAACGAATAAGAACTTCAAACATTAGCGGGGAGCCATCAATACGATGCGGTCACTTCGAAGTCCTGCCTCGAATTGAGTTACTCGGCACGCGCTTCGGGTGACTTGAGAGGGATTGGCGTCGTACAGAAATTAGATTGATTCCGGAGGAGTTAATTTAACTCGGGTGGTTAGATTACGGACGAATCTCCGAACCCGGCTAAAATAAACCCGTTACTGGGAAGCCTGGGGCACCTTAATACGAGAGGTGCGTTTGACAACCTCCACAGCTGAGCTGTTGATGATCAGTGGAGCGTGGTGAGGCTGGTTTTTCCTGAAGTCGACGATGATCTCCTTCATCTTCTCCACATTCAGGATCAGGCTGTTGTCTCTGCACCAGCCCACCAGCTGCTCCACCTCCTCTCTGTAGTCCAGGTCGTTGTTGTCTCTGATGAGCCCCACCACCGTTGTGTCGTCTGCGAACTTCACGATGTGATTGGTGGTGAACCTGGGGACGCAGTCGTGTGTCATCAGGGTGAACAGCAGGGGGCTCAGGACGCAGCCCTGAGGGGAGCCTGTGCTGAGGGTGATGACATCAGAGGTGTTCTGTCCGACCCGGACTGACTGAGGTCTGTTGGTGAGGAAGTCTAGCAGCCAGTTGCGAAGGGGGGTGTTGAAGCCCAGGTGTTCCAATTTTCCTACTAGATGCTGTGGGATGATGGTGTTAAACGCTGAGCTGAAGTCCAGGAACAGCATCCGAACATGGGTGTTCTTCTCCTCCAGGTGAGCCAGGCTCAGGTGAAGAACGGAGGAGATGGCGTCCTGAGTGGAGCGGTTTTGCCGGTCGGCAAACTGGAACGGGTCAAATAATGGGGGGAGTCTGGAAACGATGTGATCTTTAAGCAGCCTTTCGAAGCACTTCATCATGACCGGAGTCAGTGCAACAGGCCGGTAATCATTAAATGAGGTGATTTGAGGTTTCTTCGGCACCGGAATGATGGAGGCAGTCTTAAAGCACGCTGGCACTGTGGCTTGGCCCAGCGAGGTGTTAAAAATGTCTGTGATGACCCCAGCCAGCTGACTTGCACATTCCCTGAACACACGCCCAGGAATGTTGTCGGGGCCAGGGGCCTTACGGGGGTTGACTCTCCTCAGGGTCTTCAACACATCGGCGGAGTCAAGGCAGAGTACCTCCTCTTCCTGATGGGGGACAGTTTTAACTGCTGGAGTGCCGTTTAGTGCCTCAAACCTCCCAAAGAAGTTATTTAGACCATTTAGAAAGTCAGCATCAACTTCACCCACCGGGGGGGGAGGGTGAGTTGTAGTCTGTAATCGCCCGTATGCCTTGCCACATACTCCTGGTGTTGTTGGCGTCGTGGAAACGATCCTGAATTTTTCGACTGTGGTCTCGCTTCGCTACCCTGATGGTACGGTTCAAGTTGGCTCTCGCTGTCCTCAGTGTCTCCTTGTCGCCAGACTTGAAGGCAGAGTTCCGTGCTCGTAGCGTTTGACGTACCTCCTCAGTCATCCAGGGTCGTTGGTTGCCCCGGGTGATGATATTCTTAGTGGTGCTGACGTCCTCGGTGCATTTGTTGACGTAGGCTGACACAGTCATGGCACACGCATGTCAAATCTACATCGGGGAAACTGGGAGGGAGGGAGGGAGGGAGGGAGGGAGGGAGGGAGGGAGGGAGGGAGGGAGGGAGGGCGGGAGGAAGGCAAGCAGGGAGGCAGGCAGGCAGGGAGGCAGGCAGGGAGGCAGGCAGGGAAGCAGGCAGGGAGGAAGGCAGTGTCTGTCTGTTGAGGTTTTCACCTTGTTCTTCTCCTGCTGAAGTTCTAACTGGACGTCCATCAGTTTGGCTCTCAGCTCGTCATTGGCGGCCTGAAAGGCGTCCGTTCGCTCCGCCTTGACCCGCCCTGCCGGAGCTCGTTTGGACATCTCTTACTCGAGTCTCGCCCGGTCGTCAGTCAGAGATCACAACATTTGTACCTGGAGAGCACAAACGCAGCGCTGTTTTCCACTGGCTTCGGACTCAACTTCAATCGGTACCGTAACGTACAACATCATAAACATAGATCTAGCTTGACTTATTCATTGAATAAATGCATTTGGTTCTTCAAAACTGCATCACGCAACATAGCGTGACCGAGACGGCCGTTATCCACCTGCGTGAAGTTATTTGGTGAAATGAATGAGATGTTTAAGACACCATCGTTCTGTCTCTATGTAGATGAAGGGAAATAATCGATTGCTGAAGGTCCAAAGGTGTTGTGATAAACAAATAAACATGTTAGTTACATATTTGTGATAAACATATTAGGCAGGATAATCACATATGTTAACTTGACTGCCCACACTGTATTTATTTATGGTTATTTGTTAAATCGAGTACTGTTAGACATGAAACAGGAAGTGTTTAACATAAATGGACGACGAAAGGGGTACTCACCATTGTAGCTCCTGCTGGTCAATGATACGAGCCTCTTCTTGCAGTGGAAAACATACAGCCAACTAACACCGTGGAACCTAAAGGAAGGAAATTAAACATTAACATTTAGCCTCAACCAACATTCACATATACAACGCAACGCAAACTACACAAACGTAAATCTTTTTAAACACAATGAGTTGTACTTACCGTGTACGCTCTAGACGGTCCACTTGCAAGCAGAAAATAAAGATATTTCTGTTGATAATCGTCGTGTTTGTATCCGTTGTCTCGCTCAAGGCCATTGCGCCCACAGATTTGAATTTTGGCCAGAGTTCAGCCTATTGACGTCATTTCCGCGGTGTAATACCCGCATATCTGAAACGGCAAAGTTAAGAGTAGAGTTAAATAAAGTTTTTAATCAACGCAATAATTTACAAACGTTGACCAGTCGAAATAATCGTCGAAATTTGGCGTCTGTGGCTGGAAGCAGACGCCGAGTTCGACGTTCCTCCCAAATGCCACACTGCCTCGCTTTTCAGGCCAACAAAAAAACATATTTTTCAAAACAATGAGTTGTAATTACCTTGTACGCTCTAGACCAGGGGTCTCAAACTCATGGCCCGCGTGCCAATTGCGGCCCTCGGGACAATATTTTGCGGCCCCCTGCGTGACATCTAAGCTGTGTGTTAGTGCGGCCCGCGAATTTCTTTTCGCACATGCATCTGGCCGTTTTACTTTTTTTGACACGTATGGACTCCCGTAGCTCAGGCTCGTGACAACTGGGCGAATTAGCAATTGGCTAATTGGCGAATTAGCACTTTGACATGTATGAATGAACGAGTGGAGGGAAATATCTTGTCACTATCACCTAGTGCTGTACATTGTCAGCCCCCGTCATGTCTGTTTCAAAACCTGCCGTGAAGAGAAAAGTTGCGGATGAGCACAGGCAATTTCAGGAGAAGTGGGAGGCGGAATATTTTTTTGTTGAGCACAGGAACGTCGCAACCTGTCTAATATGCATGGGTAAAGTTGCTGTTAACAAAGAGTTTAACATCAGACGTCATTACTCAACTAAACATGCTGAGGAGTATGCAAAATACCTGGGAGATGAGCGAGAGGATCTGGTCGCCAAACTTAAATCATCTCTACTGAGGCAACAAGTTTTTTTCAAAAAAACAAGCAAAGAGAACGAAGCGGCTGTGAAAGCTAGCTATGTTGTGAGTGAAATGATAGCAAAAGCTGGAAAGCCCTTCAAAGACGGCGAGTTTGTAAAACAGTGCATGATCCAAGCTGCAAGTATTGTCTGCCCGGAAAAAAAGGAGCTGTTTGGTAACATCAGTATTTCCGCCAACACAGTGGCAGAGCGTATTTCTGATTTGTCGGGTAACATTTACGATCAACTGCGTGAGAAAGCTAAACATTTCCACTCATACTCGCTGGCTCTTGATGAGAGCACAGACGTCACTGACACGGCGCAGCTTGCAATATATCTCCGTGGTGTTGACAACATTTTTGAAGTTACGGAGGAGTTGCTCTCAGTGATTCCAATGCATGGCCAGACCACCGGTCAGGAGATATTCCGACAGCTGTGTGATTCCATTGAGGATGCCGGCTTACAATGGAAACGTCTGGCCGGAATAACTACCGACGGAGCGCCATCAATGACGGGGAGAAAAAACGGACTTGTAGCACTTGTTCAAAGAAAACTAGAAGAGGAGGGTGTGGAGGATGCCATTGCTCTGCACTGCATTATCCATCAGCAGGCGCTTTGCAGCAAAATCCTGGGGTTTGACAAGGTCATGTCTAACGTCGTGAAAATGATCAACCATATCAGATCCAGGGCTTTAAAGCACCGACAGTTCCGCGACTTTTTGGCAGAAATAGAGTCGGAATATGAGGACGTGCTCTACTTCACCGAGGTACGTTGGCTCAGCAGGGGGAAAGTCTTGAAGAGGTTTTTTGAGTTGAGAGAAGAGGTGAAAGCCTTCATCGAGAAGGATGGGATGCCTGTTCCTATGCTAAGTGATCCTAAATGGCTGATGGACTTAGCTTTTCTTGTTGACATCACACAGGAGTTGAATGTACTGAATAAGAAGTTACAAGGCCAGGGCCAGCTTGTCAGTGCTGCATATGACAATGTCAGAGCATTCTCCAGGAAACTTGTGTTATGGAAAGCCCACCTTTCTCAGAAAAACCTCTGCCATTTCCCAGCTTGCAAGACACTCATGGATTCAGGCACAGCATTCAGTGGTGAGAAGTATGCTGATACCATTGGGAAGCTACAAGAAGAATTTGATCACAGGTTTGCAGACTTCAAGACACACAGAGCCACTTTTAACATTTTTGCTGACCCCTTCTCCTTTGATGTTGAGGATGCCCCCCCTGTTCTGCAGATGGAGCTAATTGACCTGCAGTGCAATACTGAACTCAAAGCCAAGTTCAGGGAAGTGAGTGGAAGAACAGTGGAGCTTGGACAATTTTTGAGAGAACTGCCCCCCAGCTTCCCTGAGCTTTCCAGGATGTTCAAGCGGACCATGTGCCTTTTTGGCAGCACCTATCTGTGTGAAAAGCTCTTCTCCACAATGAACTTCAATAAGTCAAAGTACAGGTCCAGAATTAAAGATGAGCATCTTAAAGCCATACTGAGGGTCTCAGTTGCCTCCTCCCTCAAGCCAAATGTGGCTCAGCTGTGTGAGAGGAAGCGTTGCCAAGTCTCTGGCAGCAAGGAGTAGGAGGAAGTAGAAATGAAGCCTATGTTCTGAAGAACTTTTCCTGTTCTGCATGTTCTAACTGTTAATTTGTTCAAATTGAGAAGATTGGATCGGTTGACCTTTTTTATGGATTACTTTTGTGGATTACGATTTGATGCGGCCCAGCCTCACCCAGACTCTACCTCCAGCGGCCCCCAGGTAAATTGAGTTTGAGACCCCTGCTCTAGACGGTCAAGTTGCAAGCTGAAAACAAAAATATTTGTCTTGTTAGTCGTCGTGTTACTAACCGCTGTGTCTTGTTTGCCAGCATTGCCGCTTTCCTACTTCCTGTTGCAAGCCACGCCCACGGATTATAATTTTGCCATGAGTTCCGCCTATTGACGTCATGTCCGCGTCGCATGACTGCGACGTAATATTATCTAAAACTGTTTGTGCGGCATGGTGTTGTTCTGTGCGGTATTGTGTTATTCTGTGCGGCGTCGTGTTGTTCTGTGCGGCGTAGTGTTGTTCAGTGCGGCGTCGTGTTGTTCAGTGCGGCATGTTGTTGTTCAGTGCGGCATGTTGTTGTTCAGTGCGGCATGGTGTTGTTCAGTGCGGCATGGTGTTGTTCAGTGCGGCATGGTGTTGTTCAGTGCGGCATGGTGTTGTTCAGTGCGGCATGGTGTTGTTCAGTGCGGCATGGTGTTGTTCAGTGCGGGATGGTGTTGTTCAGTGCGGCATGGTGTTGTTCAGTGCGGCATGGTGTTGTTCAGTGCGGCATGGTGTTGTTCAGTGCGGCATAATATTGTTCAGTGCGGCGTAATGTTGTTCAGTGGGGCATGGTGTTGTTCAGTGCGGCATGGTGTTGTTCAGTGCGACATGATGTTGTTCAGTGCGGCATGGTGTTGTTCAGTGCGGCATGGTGTTGTTCAGTGCGGCATGGTGTTGTTCAGTGCGGCATGGTGTTGTTCAGTGCGGCATGGTGTTGTTCAGTGCGGCATGGTGTTGTTCAGTGCGGCATGGTGTTGTTCAGTGCGGCATGGTGTTGTTCAGTGCGGCATGGTGTTGTTCAGTGCGGCATGGTGTTGTTCAGTGCGGCATGGTGTTGTTCAGTGCGGCATGGTGTTGTTCAGTGCGGCATGGTGTTGTTCAGTGCGGCATGGTGTTGTTCAGTGCGGCATGGTGTTGTTCAGTGCGGCATGGTGTTGTTCAGTGCGGCATGGTGTTCAGTGCGGCATGGTGTTGTTCAGTGCGGCATAATGTTGTTCAGTGCGGCATGGTGTTGTTCAGTGCGGCATAATGTTGTTCAGTGCGGCATAATGTTGTTCAGTGCGGTATATTGTTGTTCAGTGGGGCATGGTGTTGTTCAGTGCGGGATGGTGTTGTTCAGTGCGGGATGGTGTTGTTCAGTGCGGCATGGTGTTGTTCAGTGCGGCATGGTGTTGTTCAGTGCGGCATGGTGTTGTTCAGTGCGGCATGGTGTTGTTCAGTGCGGCATGGTGTTGTTCAGTGCGGCATGGTGTTGTTCAGTGCGGCATGGTGTTGTTCAGTGCGGCATGGTGTTGTTCAGTGTGGCGTCGTGTTGTTCAGTGCAGCATGGTGTTGTTCAGTGCGGAATGGTGTTGTTCAGTGCGGCATGGTGTTGTTCAGTGCGGCATGGTGTTGTTCAGTGCGGCATGGTGTTAAGTGCGGCATGGTGTTGTTCAGTGCGGCGTAATGTTGTTCAGTGCGGCGTAATGTTGTTCAGTGGGGCATGGTGTTGTTCAGTGCGGCATGGTGTTGTTCAGTGCGGCATGGTGCTGTTCAGTGCGGCATGGTGCTGTTCAGTGCGGCATGGTGCTGTTCAGTGCGGCATGGTGTTGTTCAGTGCGGCATGGTGTTGTTCAGTGCGGCATGGTGTTGTTCAGTGCGGCATGGTGTTGTTCAGTGCGGCATGGTGTTGTTCAGTGTGGCATGGTGTTGTTCAGTGCGGCATGGTGTTGTTCAGTGCGGCATGGTGTTGTTCAGTGCGGCATGGTGTTTTTCAGTGCGGCATAATGTTGTTCAGTGCGGCATAATGTTGTTCAGTGCGGCATAATGTTGTTCAGTGCGGCATAATGTTGTTCAGTGCGGCATGGTGTTGTTCAGTGCGGGATGGTGTTGTTCAGTGCGGCATGGTGTTGTTCAGTGCGGCATGGTGTTGTTCAGTGCGGCATGGTGTTGTTCAGTGCGGCATGGTGTTGTTCAGTGCGGCATGGTGTTGTTCAGTGCGGGATGGTGTTGTTCAGTGCGGGATGGTGTTGTTCAGTGCGGGATGGTGTTGTTCAGTGCGGCATGGTGTTCAGTGCGGCATAATGTTGTTCAGTGCGGCATGGTGTTGTTCAGTGCGGCATGGTGTTGTTCAGTGCGGCATAATGTTGTTCAGTGCGGCATAATGTTGTTCAGTGCAGCACCTATCACCTAGAAGGTAAATAAATAGGAAGGAAGGACTCACCGGTGACGTCGTCGCCCACGTCCAAGCGTTGTACTTTGTATTTTCATCCTTCTGACAGTGGAAAACATATAGCCAACAAACACCGTGGAACCTAAACGAATGAAAGAAAACTATCATTTGGCCACAACCAACATTCACAGATACAACACAATGTGATGTGCGGTGTTGAGGTTAAAGGTTGAGTGAAGGGCCCTCGTTTTAAACTACTTTTTTGAAAAGGAGTGGGAACAAGTAAGACGTATTTAATTTATTTATTGGGAAGTAGTAAGACTTATTAAATTTATTTAATCTACTTTTCTTCCCAGGCAAAATTTGACGTGCTGCAATTCCAAATTTCCAAAGTGAATGAAGGAATGAAATCCTTTAAATTATGATTTTGTATAAATACTAGGCATAAACACAAAATCTACGGCACAAAATGGGCAGACTTTACTTGTTTGAAAAGGACTGGTTACAAGACAGACTTTTTTAATTTATTTAATGGGAAGAAGACTTATTTAGTTTAATTGATCTATTTTTGTTCCCTGGCAAAATTCGATTTGCTGCAATTCCAAATTTCCAAAGTGAATGAAGGAATGAAGTCGTTTAAATTATGATTTTGTATAAATACTAGGCATAGACACAAAATCTACGGCACAAAACGGGCAGACTTTACTTGTTTGAAGAGGACTGGTTGCAAGACAGACTTTTCTGATTTATTTAATGGGAAGAAGACTTATTTAGTTTATTTAATCTCTTTTTGTTGCCTGGCAAAATTGGATTTGCTGAAATTGTATTTTGCCAAATCTTGACTTGAGACCTGATAGGAAGTATTAAACGCTCAGTTAAATCGATACAAGTTGGTAATAAGAGCGAGTAATGTTGGTTGAAGCGATGAATGAAGGTTAAAAGCAATTTAAATTATGACTTTGTATAAATACTAGATATTAACAGAACATCTACTGCGCAAAATGGGCAGAGTTTACTTGTTTGAGAAGGAGTGGCTTATTTAAGTCTAAGATTTATTTAATCTGTTTGTTCCCAGGCAAAATTGGATGTGATGCAATTCCAAATTTCACCACATGATGGTGCCAAATTTTGACTTCATAGGACATATTCAACACTTAACTATTATGTTCAAGGTAATCAGATTTGTTTATTATTCTAATGGCCTTTTCAAAACTATTCTGGATTACTACTTTGGATCTATTCTACATTACTTGGCAACAACATACTCTGTAACAGATTAGGCAGTATAATCACATATGTTAACTTGAGAGTGCCCACACTCAATCTACTTATCGTGATGTGTTAAATCAATTACTGTTAGACATTATTATTCTGATAATCTACCAAATCTTTGAATTGAAGAATTTGTGATTTAATTAATAGCTTGTTGTTATGTTCAGGGTAATCAGACTTGCATATAATTCTAATGGCCTTCTTTTGAAAACTATTCTGAATTACAACTTTGGATCTTATATTACTTTGCAACAATATACTCGGTGACAGATTAGGCAGTATAATCACATATGTTAACTTCAGTGCCCACACTGTATTTATTTATGGTTATTTGTTAAATCAAGTACTGTTAGACATGAAATAGGAAGTGTTTAACATAAATGTTATGGCTACTCACCGTTGTAGCTCGCTCCTGGTCAATGATACGAGCCTCTTCTTGCAGTGGAAAACTTGCAGCCAACAAACACCGTGGAACCTAAAGGAATGAAATTAAACATTAACATTTCGCCTGGACCAATATTCACACGTACAACGCAACGCGGCTACACTTCTGCTAGCGCCTCAGCTACACGTTGCTATTACAAACGTAAATCTCTTTAAACACAATGAGTGTTACTTACCGTGTACGCTGTAGACGGTCCAGTTGCAAGCAGAAAATAAAGATATTTCTGTTGATATTCGTCGTTGCTCAGTGGCTCACGGCCATCGCGCCAACAGATTTGAATTTTGGTGGAAGGTCAGCCAATTACGTCATATCCGCGGCACATGACTGCGACGTAATACCCGCTTATCTGAAACGGCAGTTAAAAGTAGAGTTACATCAAGTTTTCTTTTTTAATCAACGCAATCATTTACAACCGTTGACCAGAAAGAATCGTCGAAATTCGACGTTCCCCCCAAACGCCACACTCACTCGCTTTTCAGGGCAACAAAAGTACTTCTTTTTAAAAACGATGAGTTGTACTTACCGTGTACGCTCTGGACGGTCCAGTTGCAAGCAGAAAATAAAAATATTTCTCTCGTTAGTCGTATGTTACCATCCGCTGTGTCTTTGTCAACATCGCCATTTTCCTACTTCCTGTTGCGAGCCACGCCCACGGATTTAAATTCTGGCGGAAGAGCCCGCCCATTGGCGTCGTTTTCGCGTATAGCAAATCCGATTGGTTGGGAAGGGGGCGCGGTTATGCAGCCGAGGGGTCCTGTGATCGGTGGGATGTAAAGTAGGCGTCGACGTCACGTCCGCGTCACGTGACCACGACGTGGCAGACGTCATATAGCAACCGCTGTTTTGTTTAGTAGACTTACAGTTGTTATGCATTGACATAATGGCGCACACTCCAAATAGATTTAAATAAATTAAATAATTCTTCTGCCCACTCCCTTTTAAACAAGTTAACTCTCCCCGCGGATTTGAATTCCGGCGGAAGTTCTTACAGTTGTTATGCGTTGACATAATGGCGCACTGGTTAGCATGTCCACCTCTTAAGCATGATGTTGCGGGTTCGACGCCTGATCAATGTTAGCATGGAGTGAGCTGAAGTGCATGGCGCTGAAGATTTGAATCTTTGAAATGCGCTGAGGTCTGACGTATCAGGCAGAATGGTTTGCCATCACGTTCAACAAAAAATAGAAACTTTCCCACTCTGATAAAAACGTCCTGTGTTCATCTACATATTTTCGTTTTGCTGTGCATCTTTTCCCTGCCATTTCGAGAGCCCAATTGACACTAATAGTTTACTGGAATGTGTTTGCCCATCCTACTTTGTGGAATTTCACCACATGCGCTTTTGACGAAAATACTAAATTGAACTCAAGTGAAGCCAACACGCACAACCCCCCCCCCCCCACACACACACACACCTACACACA
Organism: Syngnathus scovelli; assembly: GCF_024217435.2. Classification (NCBI taxonomy): domain Eukaryota; kingdom Metazoa; phylum Chordata; class Actinopteri; order Syngnathiformes; family Syngnathidae; genus Syngnathus; species Syngnathus scovelli. Next base: position 1,451,931 of record NC_090847.1, on the reverse strand, counting down.
CACACACAAATGTTGATATGAACATAAAAGAGCCGCATGCGGTTCGGGAGTTGCGGCTTGGCCAAACCTGTACTATACAACTTTATTTGTGTAAAATTTTCACAACAGCTGTCACACAAACAAAGCGGGAAAAACCGAAGACGTGCGTGTTCCGCCCACGCTGGATTTATTTGCACCTTTGAAAAGACACCGTATTGCCGCAGATGTGGCAAAGAGTACTTTTGGGCATCTGAGACGGAAGGATGTCCAAAGCATCACGTCACCTGCTCTGGTAGGAATGGTGGTGGGACGTTGAGGTCAACCGCTTTGGGGTTGGCTGAATCTTTGGTCGCAGGATGCCACACACTTGAAGACAGAAGCAGAAAAGCAGAGCTAAATGCAAAATGTACTCACCGGTGACTCCAATTTTTTCCCCCCCTGAAGAAATGGATGGACGGGTGGCCCCGGCTGGCCGGTGGGTCTCTTGTTATTCTGACCCTTTTTAGTGCGCGTTTGGGGCAACAACCGTTTTTTGTGGCGCTCTCTTCTGGTTCAAGAGTGCCCTGCATGTGAATTTGCCTTTCCTGCCTTCTGATTGGATGAGCGCCGGTGTGACGCGGTGCCTCTGTCACCGTGGCGGGGGGTATACGTCGGCATCGGAGCGTCTGCCAACGTCTGAGACCGGCTGGCAGTGTATCGGAGGTGTCGAGTGCGGTGCCGCTGGAGCTCACTCACCAGCTGGTGTTAGGGCCACAGAATGAAGGCCAAGGAGAAGACTAGAAAGAGAAACAGAAACTTCTCCTCCAATTGTTTGATTTGTCTCTTCTGAGCTTCGATGAATTCTTTCAGCTCTTTGTTCCTCTAGGACGGACAAATGGAAAGTAGCCTTCAAAAGCCAGTAAGCGTGCAAGTAAGTGCCGGGCTGGCTTTGGGCCCTTACCTGTTGCGCGCTGTGCAGCAGATCCATTCTCTCTTGGAGGATGCAAGCGTCGCGCTCCCTCAACTCCCACATCAGGGCTCGCTTCCATTGGTCCACGGCGCTCCTAAGCTCTTGTCTCTGATCCGCCGTCAGCACGTCATTCACGCCAGCGTGGCTGGCTTTTTCGCCGTCCGTGGCGGGGCAGTCCCGCTGCGGTAGCGCCTCGTACAACATGGCCTCCAGCTCCATGATCCTCTGGGCCGCAATCCTCGTCCATCAGTGGTCCGGCGGGAGATTTGAGGGCGGCTTACCTTATGACCTGGGTGACTGAAGAATGTAGCTATTTTGTCTGAGAAAAAGGTGTGCTCATTGATAAGCTTACCTGTCCTTGTTGCTTCAGCGCTGACTCCAGATCTGCTACTCTGCTTTGATAGTGACCCATTTCTACTGTCATGTAACATGGGGGGAAGAGATGGTGCAAATGGTAAAATATGGATTGTTCACAGGAATAAATTGGCAGAGCTGAAATTCCAAATTTGTCCAAAAGATGGCGCCAGACCAAAACATGAGACCAAAAAAGGGGCCAAAATAAGCTAAGCAAGTTAAAATAGAAATAAAACAGGAACACGGTGTCGGATTGTGAGTCACGCATGGACGCACAAATGTGATTTTTACTTTTTGATTTCTTTGCTTGGCTAAAAATGTATTCTGTAACAGCTTAAAGCAATATTGTTAGTCAATTCGATCAAGGGACCCGTCACTATGAGAATAGTGGCGTGACATAAATTGTTTGGAGAAGCACAAATGTGATTTTTACTTCTTGATTTCTTTGCTTGGCTAAAAATTGATTCCCTCTTTCATGAACTGTGTTTTGCAATCGAATTGTTCTGGGATTGAATGATTTTATTAACACGGGTATCAGTGGGTGAAATTGTTCGGTTTCTGGAGTGATTAAGATTTGTAATTCTATTTCATGTTTCTTCAATAAATGTGTTGTGTATATTCATCTACTTTGTTGTGCGCTGATTTGTACTGAATGTACAATCGATGGTTCGGGGTTGATTTGACAATTTGATTAATGTGCGGGGGGTTATTATGGTATAACATAGGACCGTAATAAATAAAAGTAACATCAGACAATTTTAGAGAATTGAATAACTTTCGTAGTTATTTGAGACACGAGTGAATTTCAATCCGTTTGAAAGTTTGCTTCGTCTGAATAAATTAACGGAAGTGTTTGAATCGGATTATCGGTTTGGTGTAGAACTGAAAGTAATTTAATTATTTGAAGGGCGCAGGCCCGTTTCCCCTTTTGACGGGCCGCGTAAAAAGTAACTCCGAACATGTTAGAGAATTAAATAACTTTCGTAGATATTTAAGGGAAGAGTGATTATTGAAAGAGGTGCGTTTGACACTACCATCAGCTTTTCTCTGGTCTGAAAGGAGGAGGAGGGAGGCTCCTCCTCCTCCTTTCAGACCAGAGAACACCCGAGGCTGGGTGAGAACGGGGAGGCTGCGACCCGGCCGGGGGTTGCGGGAAGGGGCGCCACCTTGATCTCCTTCTCGGCGTCGTAGTCCCCTCCGCTGGTCTGGGCTAGCAGAGCGTAGGCTCGTTGCAGCGCTTGATATTCTTGCGTCAGCTGGCGGTAGCGAAGCTCCGCCTCCTCATGCACACACCAATGCAACACAGCACTAGTACCAGAATCAGTCAGACCGGCGACAAAGCACCCGCGACGCAAAGACGAGTCCGATTCCAGGCTGAAGAGGAATGTTTGGCGCCAATACGCTGGCAGAAATGGCGGGCTACCTCTTCGGGTTCCGTGTCGGGGGTTCTGTCGGTGTGAAAAGACAAGGACGATCCGTCCGAGTCCACCAACACGTCTTCGTCGTAGCCGTAAAATGTTTCGATGACCTGCGGGCGCGGAAGCAAACATCTCTCTGAACAAACTGAAGCGACACCTCACGATGAATCGACGAGAGGAACGATAGCGAGAAAAAGGCCATTTCATCTTGCGCAACACCAAGCAGCCGCAAACAAACAGACTCACCTTGCAGGACCTCACGCTTTGTTCCTCCTCAGAGATTCTCGACGTCGGTATCGTAGCAGCAAATCTCTCTCCTGTCGACACAAATAATCCGCCTTTGAGATTCTTTGGATGCAAAGGGAACGAACGGCTCCGGCGCAGAAACAAACGCGACTCACGATGACATTTCTGACATGAGCTCCTGTCTCCAGAGCCTGAAAAACCCGTCACCGGCGATGATTGGAGGGACGCTCGTCTTTTCCAAAAGTGACAACTACAGGGTGTGTCAGGGTTTTCCAGATTATCTTTATCGTATGATTATGTTGCTTTGACTTTGACTGCAACCTGTAATAAATAATATTATTTATCCCTTATTTATCCCTATCGCTTATCCCTTCCTACACAAAGTCGTAAAACATCCCTTGCTATGTTTTGACTAGAGGTCAAGGGCTTTCTCTATTCAATCCACTCTTACACCCACCCTGTTTCTCTTAATAAAAATGCTCGTGCGGGAGCCGAGAGTCAGACTTCATTCGTACAACGGATGGACTCTCCACCTGCAGGTGTCCAAAAGAACTTACTTGTCTCCCGTGTGGTTCTTGCAAAATAAGTTGGAGCGAGCGCAACTCTAACAGGGTGCATTTTGCCACTAGCTGCCTACGGACAATGACGTCGCGCTCGCGGCTCATGGTTGACGGGCTGAGCAGCCGGGCGAGTCCGTCGTTTTCAGCGCACAGCGAGTGGCAAAGGCGCTGACAAAACGGGAGCTTTGAGCTGCTGAAAACGGCAAAACAAGTCTAAAGCGTGTTCAAACGCGTGCGCACAATGCTCCTGCTTGAAAGGTCGGAATTTAAGGGGCCAATCTTTTGGATGGCGGCCGCCGGCCAAGCTTTGGACGGAAAAGGTTTCCTGGCGACAGCGAGCGAGCGCGGCGCTGCCGTACGTGCACCGAGTCACCTGCCTGAAGACCTTGGACAAGTCGTCGATGATGTGCCGCTGCTCCACAACTTGAAGGAACTCCATTTCACCGTCCTGCTGGCCGCAACCGCGCTCCAGGTCATTGAGCGAACTAGGCCTTCTCTGTGGAACACAAATGCAGTGGACTCTGTTGGCACGCCGCCGTTGTCCGCGTCGACTTACCAAGCTTGCCATCTCCTCGTTCTCCTGGGTGACAAAGCGCACTTTGTTTTCAAGGCGACACAGCACCAGTGAGAGTTCTTCATTCTTCCTGCTCAGGCGTTTGTTTTTGTCCAGGAGTGGCAGAAACTGGCTTTCTGTTTCTCTCAGTCGCTTAAGCTGCAAGCATGAAGTGCGGGATGCGAAAGACGCACAACACGCGGGCCAGAACGTATCCATTCCTTTTGCATCGGTTTGAACGGAATCGTGGCTTTGGCTCCCAATAAAAGACATCTACCAGGCAACCGACTCGCCGCGCCGCTCAACTAATAAGCAAGCGCAATGGGTGCCTCGCTGGATGGCGCGCATCAAACGTAGCGCAAACCTTCAAGCGTGCCGTCAATAAATTACCAGTTCATTGCGCTCTTCAGAAAGCAGGGCGTTTCGATCCTCCAGTTTCCTGATGACTGCGCTGAGCTCAGCGATTTTCAGATGAAACCTTCGCGTGTCCCGATCCTCCTGAGACTGAAAACGCCCCGCAACACACACACACAACCACTCGTTCAAAGTTCAAAACTGTTTTTGTGCTACCTTCCTCCAGCAACGAACTAAGTCATGCGTACTGCAAGTGTGTGATGAGGTGGCTTACGCTATGAAGAGGATTGCTAGTAGCGCCGTTGACCCCACTTCCAGGGTAGTTTAGGCCCGCCCTTTGGGAATCCCTCAGGGCAGCGATCTGCTGCTCGGCAGCCTGAGTCTGCAGCTGAAGGCGGTGGACGTGGCCGGCCCCAGGGATTTATCCAAAACAGTAACCGCTCTGTCTTTCAGCTTGATCTCATCCATCTGGATGTACAAACGGGGAGCGCTCAGGCAGGCGGGCAAACTCATTTGCCAGAATTGTGACAAAAACAAAGAGAGCAACCGGCCAATTTTTATCTTGAATCGACTAGAACACCATTGCTGTGACAAAAGCGAAGCGAGCAACCGGACGTTTTCTTCTTGTGAAATAGAATAGAATAGAATGCCTTAGGTGTCATTGCACTGCAGGTATACAACGAAATTGGGAACATAGCCACGCACCGCGCATCTGATCAGTCCTACCAGTCGGCGGATCTCCCTCTCGCAGTCTCTCTTGGTTCGGCTCAGCTCCTCCCGATGCTGGTGATGAGCCGATCGGAGCTCGGCCGCTCGGGACTGCCAGGCCTGCTGGGCCGCTGCCAGGGCTTCTTCCGCGCTCCTGGTGGAGGCGACACCGCTCGGTCTCCCGACACCGCCGCGTCTCCTCCACTTCCGCCAGCAAAGCGCCCCCGCTCCTCACCTGAGCAGACATTGCGCCACATCGGGCCGTTGAGACCGCAACGGAGCGCCGCGACGCTTACTGGGGACAAGCTACACAATACGGTAGCGGCCGCATCGGAGCCCGACGTGGCGTGCGGATAGTCAGACACGGATTGAGCGGATCACCTTGTCCATGGAGCCGTCCCTCAGGCTGAGGACCAAGGCATTCAGTCGCTGGATCTCTCCATCTTTGATTTTGATCACTCTCATCAGCTCCATTTCATGCTGCCGCAGTAATGTCTCCCTGGTAACGGCTAACTCTTTCTGCTTCTCCTCATGGAGTTTGCTTTTGAGTTCCGTCATGGCGGCGGTGGCACGGTGGTGCTCCGCCCGCAGGTCCTGACTTCTCTCTCTCTCCAGACAGCTGACCTGACATGACTTAGACAAACTTTATTGTCATCTTGTCTGCACATGGTGCATACAAAACGAAATTTCGTTGCACACGGCTTACAACAAAGTAGTGATATTGCAGTTGAATAGAAGTAACATATCCTATGAAAATATATATATACATATACTGTATATATATATATATTACAAATAAGTATAAAGTGCAGCAGTGCTAATTATGCAAGAGTGCAAGTAGGCAAAACAGTATTCAAGAGTGTGCAGAGGAATGCTAAACCATGTATTAAACTTCTATTTAAAGGGTTTACACAAGTTCAGTAAAGTTGGTAGTGCGAGATAGTGCAAGATAGAGGTCCGTAGTGTCATAAAGTACAGTTCTGTGAATGTGTGATGCAGAGTTCAGTTTAGAGCTCAACAGTTCTAATGTTCAACAGTCTGATGACAGCAGGGAAAAAGCTGTTGCAGAACCTGGTGGACCTGCAGCGGATTGTGCGAAACCTCTTCCCAGAGGGCAGCAGGGAGAACAGTCCATGGTGGGGGTGTGATGGGTCATTGATGATGTTACGGGCACGGGACATGCAGCGCTGAGATGAAATGTCCTGAATGGAGGGAAGAGGAGCCCCTATGATCCTCTCTGCTGTCCTCACCACTCTCCTCACGTTCTTCCAATCGGAGGCGGTGCAGCCTCCACACCACACAGAGAGTCAGCTTGTCAGAATGCTCTCTATGGTGCTCCTGTAGAACGTCCTCATGATGGGTGGGGGCAGGTGGGCTCTCCTCATCCTCCGCAGGAAGTACAAGCGCTTCTGTGCCCTCTTGATCAGTGCCGTAGTGTTCATAGTCCAGGTGAGGTCTTCTGTGATGTGGACCCCCAAGAATTTGGTGCTGCTGACCACCTCCACAGCTGAGCTTTTGATGATCAGTGGAGCGTGGTGAGGCTGGTTTTTCCTGAAGTCGACGATGATCTCCTTCATCTTCTCCACATTCAGGATCAGGCTGTTGTCTCTGCACCAGCCCACCAGCTGCTCCACCTCCTCTCTGTAGTCCAGGTCGTTGTTGTCTCTGATGAGCCCCACCACCGTTGTGTCGTCTGCGAACTTCACGATGTGATTGGTGGTGAACCTGGGGACGCAGTCGTGTGTCATCAGGGTGAACAGCAGGGGGCTCAGGACGCAGCCCTGAGGGGAGCCTGTGCTGAGGGTGATGACATCAGAGGTGTTCTGTCCGACCCGGACTGACTGAGGTCTGTTGGTGAGGAAGTCTAGCAGCCAGTTGCGAAGGGGGGTGTTGAAGCCCAGGTGTTCCAATTTTCCTACTAGATGCTGTGGGATGATGGTGTTAAACGCTGAGCTGAAGTCCAGGAACAGCATCCGAACATGGGTGTTCTTCTCCTCCAGGTGAGCCAGGCTCAGGTGAAGAACGGAGGAGATGGCGTCCTGAGTGGAGCGGTTTTGCCGGTCGGCAAACTGGAACGGGTCAAATAATGGGGGGAGTCTGGAAACGATGTGATCTTTAAGCAGCCTTTCGAAGCACTTCATCATGACCGGAGTCAGTGCAACAGGCCGGTAATCATTAAATGAGGTGATTTGAGGTTTCTTCGGCACCGGAATGATGGAGGCAGTCTTAAAGCACGCTGGCACTGTGGCTTGGCCCAGCGAGGTGTTAAAAATGTCTGTGATGACCCCAGCCAGCTGACTTGCACATTCCCTGAACACACGCCCAGGAATGTTGTCGGGGCCAGGGGCCTTACGGGGGTTGACTCTCCTCAGGGTCTTCAACACATCGGCGGAGTCAAGGCAGAGTACCTCCTCTTCCTGATGGGGGACAGTTTTAACTGCTGGAGTGCCGTTTAGTGCCTCGAACCTCCCAAAGAAGTTATTTAGACCATTTAGAAAGTCAGAATCAACTTCACCCACCGGGGGGGGAGGGTGAGTTGTAGTCTGTAATCGCCCGTATGCCTTGCCACATACTCCTGGTGTTGTTGGCGTCGTGGAAACGATCCTGAATTTTTCGACTGTGGTCTCGCTTCGCTACCCTGATGGCACGGTTCAAGTTGGCTCTCGCTGTCCTCAGTGTCTCCTTGTCGCCAGACTTGAAGGCAGAGTTCCGCGCTCGTAGCGTTTGACGTACCTCCTCAGTCATCCAGGGTCGTTGGTTGCCCCGGGTGATGATATTCTTAGTGGTGCTGACGTCCTCGGTGCATTTGTTGACGTAGGCTGACACAGTCATGGCACACGCATGTCAAATCTACATCGGGGAAACTGGGAGGGAGGGAGGGAGTGGTTTAGGGAGGGAGGGAGGGAGGGAGGGAGGGCGGGAGGAAGGCAAGCAGGGAGGCAGGCAGGCAGGGAGGCAGGCAGGGAGGCAGGCAGGGAAGCAGGCAGGGAGGAAGGCAGTGTCTGTCTGTTGAGGTTTTCACCTTGTTCTTCTCCTGCTGAAGTTCTAACTGGACGTCCATCAGTTTGGCTCTCAGCTCGTCATTGGCGGCCTGAAAGGCGTCCGTTCGCTCCGCCTTGACCCGCCCTGCCGGAGCTCGTTTGGACATCTCTTACTCGAGTCTCGCCCGGTCGTCAGTCAGAGATCACAACATTTGTACCTGGAGAGCACAAACGCAGCGCTGTTTTCCACTGGCTTCGGACTCAACTTCAATCGGTACCGTAACGTACAACATCATAAACATAGATCTAGCTTGACTTATTCATTGAATAAATGCATTTGGTTCTTCAAAACTGCATCACGCAACATAGCGTGACCGAGACGGCCGTTATCCACCTGCGTGAAGTTATTTGGTGAATGAGATGTTTAAGACACCATCGTTCTGTCTCTATGTAGATGAAGGGAAATAATCGATTGCTGAAGGTCCAAAGGTGTTGTGATAAACAAATAAACATATTAGTGACATATTTGTGATAAACATATTAGGCAGGATAATCACATATGTTAACTTGACTGCCCACACTGTATTTATTTATGGTTATTTGTTAAATCGAGTACTGTTAGACATGAAACAGGAAGTGTTTAACATAAATGGACGACGAAAGGGGTACTCACCATTGTAGCTCCTGCTGGTCAATGATACGAGCCTCTTCTTGCAGTGGAAAACATACAGCCAACAAACACCGTGGAACCTAAAGGAAGGAAATTAAACATTAACATTTAGCCTCAACCAACATTCACAGATACAACGCAACGCAAACTACACAAACATAAATCTTTTTAAACACAATGAGTTGTACTTACCGTGTACGCTCTACACGGTCCACTTGCAAGCAGAAAATAAAGATATTTCTGTTGATAATCGTCGTGTTTGTATCCGTTGTCTCGCTCAAGGCCATTGCGCCCACAGATTTGAATTTTGGCCAGAGTTCAGCCTATTGACGTCATTTCCGCGGTGTAATACCCGCATATCTGAAACGGCAAAGTTAAGAGTAGAGTTAAATAAAGTTTTTAATCAACGCAATAATTTACAAACGTTGACCAGTCGAAATAATCGTCGAAATTTGGCGTCTGTGGCTGGAAGCAGACGCCGAGTTCGACGTTCCTCCCAAATGCCACACTGCCTCGCTTTTCAGGCCAACAAAAAAACATATTTTTCAAAACAATGAGTTGTAATTACCTTGTACGCTCTAGACCAGGGGTCTCAAACTCATGGCCCGCGTGCCAATTGCGGCCCTCGGGACAATATTTTGCGGCCCCCTGCGTGACATCTAAGCTGTGTGTTAGTGCGGCCCGCGAATTTCTTTTCGCACATGCATCTGGCCGTTTTACTTTTTTTGACACGTATGGACTCCCGTAGCTCAGGCTCGTGACAACTGGGCGAATTAGCAATTGGCTAATTGGCGAATTAGCACTTTGACATGTATGAATGAACGAGTGGAGGGAAATATCTTGTCACTATCACCTAGTGCTGTACATTGTCAGCCCCCGTCATGTCTGTTTCAAAACCTGCCGTGAAGAGAAAAGTTGCGGATGAGCACAGGCAATTTCAGGAGAAGTGGGAGGCGGAATATTTTTTTGTTGAGCACAGGAACGTCGCAACCTGTCTAATATGCATGGGTAAAGTTGCTGTTAACAAAGAGTTTAACATCAGACGTCATTACTCAACTAAACATGCTGAGGAGTATGCAAAATACCTGGGAGATGAGCGAGAGGATCTGGTCGCCAAACTTAAATCATCTCTACTGAGGCAACAAGTTTTTTTCAAAAAAACAAGCAAAGAGAACGAAGCGGCTGTGAAAGCTAGCTATGTTGTGAGTGAAATGATAGCAAAAGCTGGAAAGCCCTTCAAAGACGGCGAGTTTGTAAAACAGTGCATGATCCAAGCTGCAAGTATTGTCTGCCCGGAAAAAAAGGAGCTGTTTGGTAACATCAGTATTTCCGCCAACACAGTGGCAGAGCGTATTTCTGATTTGTCGGGTAACATTTACGATCAACTGCGTGAGAAAGCTAAACATTTCCACTCATACTCGCTGGCTCTTGATGAGAGCACAGACGTCACTGACACGGCGCAGCTTGCAATATATCTCCGTGGTGTTGACAACATTTTTGAAGTTACGGAGGAGTTGCTCTCAGTGATTCCAATGCATGGCCAGACCACCGGTCAGGAGATATTCCGACAGCTGTGTGATTCCATTGAGGATGCCGGCTTACAATGGAAACGTGTGGCCGGAATAACTACCGACGGAGCGCCATCAATGACGGGGAGAAAAAACGGACTTGTAGCACTTGTTCAAAGAAAACTAGAAGAGGAGGGTGTGGAGGATGCCATTGCTCTGCACTGCATTATCCATCAGCAGGCGCTTTGCAGCAAAATCCTGGGGTTTGACAAGGTCATGTCTAACGTCGTGAAAATGATCAACCATATCAGATCCAGGGCTTTAAAGCACCGACAGTTCCGCGACTTTTTGGCAGAAATAGAGTCGGAATATGAGGACGTGCTCTACTTCACCGAGGTACGTTGGCTCAGCAGGGGGAAAGTCTTGAAGAGGTTTTTTGAGTTGAGAGAAGAGGTGAAAGCCTTCATCGAGAAGGATGGGATGCCTGTTCCTATGCTAAGTGATCCTAAATGGCTGATGGACTTAGCTTTTCTTGTTGACATCACACAGGAGTTGAATGTACTGAATAAGAAGTTACAAGGCCAGGGCCAGCTTGTCAGTGCTGCATATGACAATGTCAGAGCATTCTCCAGGAAACTTGTGTTATGGAAAGCCCACCTTTCTCAGAAAAACCTCTGCCATTTCCCAGCTTGCAAGACACTCATGGATTCAGGCACAGCATTCAGTGGTGAGAAGTATGCTGATACCATTGGGAAGCTACAAGAAGAATTTGATCACAGGTTTGCAGACTTCAAGACACACAGAGCCACTTTTAACATTTTTGCTGACCCCTTCTCCTTTGATGTTGAGGATGCCCCCCCTGTTCTGCAGATGGAGCTAATTGACCTGCAGTGCAATACTGAACTCAAAGCCAAGTTCAGGGAAGTGAGTGGAAGAACAGTGGAGCTTGGACAATTTTTGAGAGAACTGCCCCCCAGCTTCCCTGAGCTTTCCAGGATGTTCAAGCGGACCATGTGCCTTTTTGGCAGCACCTATCTGTGTGAAAAGCTCTTCTCCACAATGAACTTCAATAAGTCAAAGTACAGGTCCAGAATTAAAGATGAGCATCTTAAAGCCATACTGAGGGTCTCAGTTGCCTCCTCCCTCAAGCCAAATGTGGCTCAGCTGTGTGAGAGGAAGCGTTGCCAAGTCTCTGGCAGCAAGGAGTAGGAGGAAGTAGAAATGAAGCCTATGTTCTGAAGAACTTTTCCTGTTCTGCATGTTCTAACTGTTAATTTGTTCAAATTGAGAAGATTGGATCGGTTGACCTTTTTTATGGATTACTTTTGTGGATTACGATTTGATGCGGCCCAGCCTCACCCAGACTCTACCTCCAGCGGCCCCCAGGTAAATTGAGTTTGAGACCCCTGCTCTAGACGGTCAAGTTGCAAGCTGAAAACAAAAATATTTGTCTTGTTAGTCGTCGTGTTACTAACCGCTGTGTCTTGTTTGCCAGCATTGCCGCTTTCCTACTTCCTGTTGCAAGCCACGCCCACGGATTATAATTTTGCCATGAGTTCCGCCTATTGACGTCATGTCCGCGTCGCATGACTGCGACGTAATATTATCTAAAACTGTTTGTGCGGCATGGTGTTGTTCTGTGCGGTATTGTGTTATTCTGTGCGGCGTCGTGTTGTTCTGTGCGGCGTAGTGTTGTTCAGTGCGGCGTCGTGTTGTTCAGTGCGGCATGTTGTTGTTCAGTGCGGCATGTTGTTGTTCAGTGCGGCATGGTGTTGTTCAGTGCGGCATGGTGTTGTTCAGTGCGGCATGGTGTTGTTCAGTGCGGCATGGTGTTGTTCAGTGCGGCATGGTGTTGTTCAGTGCGGCATGGTGTTGTTCAGTGCGGGATGGTGTTGTTCAGTGCGGCATGGTGTTGTTCAGTGCGGCATGGTGTTGTTCAGTGCGGCATGGTGTTGTTCAGTGCGGCATAATATTGTTCAGTGCGGCGTAATGTTGTTCAGTGGGGCATGGTGTTGTTCAGTGCGGCATGGTGTTGTTCAGTGCGACATGATGTTGTTCAGTGCGGCATGGTGTTGTTCAGTGCGGCATAGTGTTGTTCAGTGCGGCATGGTGTTGTTCAGTGCGGCATGGTGTTGTTCAGTGCGGCATGGTGTTGTTCAGTGCGGCATGGTGTTGTTCAGTGCGGCATGGTGTTGTTCAGTGCGGCATGGTGTTGTTCAGTGCGGCATGGTGTTGTTCAGTGCGGCATGGTGTTGTTCAGTGCGGCATGGTGTTGTTCAGTGCGGCATGGTGTTGTTCAGTGCGGCATGGTGTTGTTCAGTGCGGCATGGTGTTGTTCAGTGCGGCATGGTGTTGTTCAGTGCGGCATGGTGTTGTTCAGTGCGGCATGGTGTTCAGTGCGGCATGGTGTTGTTCAGTGCGGCATAATGTTGTTCAGTGCGGCATGGTGTTGTTCAGTGCGGCATAATGTTGTTCAGTGCGGCATAATGTTGTTCAGTGCGGTATATTGTTGTTCAGTGGGGCATGGTGTTGTTCAGTGCGGGATGGTGTTGTTCAGTGCGGGATGGTGTTGTTCAGTGCGGCATGGTGTTGTTCAGTGCGGCATGGTGTTGTTCAGTGCGGCATGGTGTTGTTCAGTGCGGCATGGTGTTGTTCAGTGCGGCATGGTGTTGTTCAGTGCGGCATGGTGTTGTTCAGTGCGGCATGGTGTTGTTCAGTGCGGCATGGTGTTGTTCAGTGCGGCGTCGTGTTGTTCAGTGCAGCATGGTGTTGTTCAGTGCGGAATGGTGTTGTTCAGTGCGGCATGGTGTTGTTCAGTGCGGCATGGTGTTGTTCAGTGCGGCATGGTGTTAAGTGCGGCATGGTGTTGTTCAGTGCGGCGTAATGTTGTTCAGTGCGGCGTAATGTTGTTCAGTGGGGCATGGTGTTGTTCAGTGCGGCATGGTGTTGTTCAGTGCGGCATGGTGCTGTTCAGTGCGGCATGGTGCTGTTCAGTGCGGCATGGTGCTGTTCAGTGCGGCATGGTGTTGTTCAGTGCGGCATGGTGTTGTTCAGTGCGGCATGGTGTTGTTCAGTGCGGCATGGTGTTGTTCAGTGCGGCATGGTGTTGTTCAGTGCGGCATGGTGTTGTTCAGTGCGGCATGGTGTTGTTCAGTGCGGCATGGTGTTGTTCAGTGCGGCATGGTGTTTTTCAGTGCGGCATAATGTTGTTCAGTGCGGCATAATGTTGTTCAGTGCGGCATAATGTTGTTCAGTGCGGCATAATGTTGTTCAGTGCGGCATGGTGTTGTTCAGTGCGGGATGGTGTTGTTCAGTGCGGCATGGTGTTGTTCAGTGCGGCATGGTGTTGTTCAGTGCGGCATGGTGTTGTTCAGTGCGGCATGGTGTTGTTCAGTGCGGCATGGTGTTGTTCAGTGCGGGATGGTGTTGTTCAGTGCGGGATGGTGTTGTTCAGTGCGGGATGGTGTTGTTCAGTGCGGCATGGTGTTCAGTGCGGCATAATGTTGTTCAGTGCGGCATGGTGTTGTTCAGTGCGGCATGGTGTTGTTCAGTGCGGCATAATGTTGTTCAGTGCGGCATAATGTTGTTCAGTGCAGCACCTATCACCTAGAAGGTAAATAAATAGGAAGGAAGGACTCACCGGTGACGTCGTCGCCCACGTCCAAGCGTTGTACTTTGTATTTTCATCCTTCTGACAGTGGAAAACATATAGCCAACAAACACCGTGGAACCTAAACGAATGAAAGAAAACTATCATTTGGCCACAACCAACATTCACAGATACAACACAATGTGATGTGCGGTGTTGAGGTTAAAGGTTGAGTGAAGGGCCCTCGTTTTAAACTACTTTTTTGAAAAGGAGTGGGAACAAGTAAGACGTATTTAATTTATTTATTGGGAAGTAGTAAGACTTATTAAATTTATTTAATCTACTTTTCTTCCCAGGCAAAATTTGACGTGCTGCAATTCCAAATTTCCAAAGTGAATGAAGGAATGAAGTCGTTTAAATTATGATTTTGTATAAATACTAGGCATAGACACAAAATCTACGGCACAAAACGGGCAGACTTTACTTGTTTGAAGAGGACTGGTTGCAAGACAGACTTTTCTGATTTATTTAATGGGAAGAAGACTTATTTAGTTTATTTAATCTCTTTTTGTTGCCTGGCAAAATTGGATTTGCTGAAATTGTATTTTGCCAAATCTTGACTTGAGACCTGATAGGAAGTATTAAACGCTCAGTTAAATCGATACAAGTTGGTAATAAGAGCGAGTAATGTTGGTTGAAGCGATGAATGAAGGTTAAAAGCAATTTAAATTATGACTTTGTATAAATACTAGATATTAACAGAACATCTACTGCGCAAAATGGGCAGAGTTTACTTGTTTGAGAAGGAGTGGCTTATTTAAGTCTAAGATTTATTTAATCTGTTTGTTCCCAGGCAAAATTGGATGTGATGCAATTCCAAATTTCACCACATGATGGTGCCAAATTTTGACTTCATAGGACATATTCAACACTTAACTATTATGTTCAAGGTAATCAGATTTGTTTATTATTCTAATGGCCTTTTCAAAACTATTCTGGATTACTACTTTGGATCTATTCTACATTACTTGGCAACAACATACTCTGTAACAGATTAGGCAGTATAATCACATATGTTAACTTGAGAGTGCCCACACTCAATCTACTTATCGTGATGTGTTAAATCAATTACTGTTAGACATTATTATTCTGATAATCTACCAAATCTTTGAATTGAAGAATTTGTGATTTAATTAATAGCTTGTTGTTATGTTCAGGGTAATCAGACTTGTATATAATTCTAATGGCCTTCTTTTGAAAACTATTCTGAATTACAACTTTGGATCTTATATTACTTTGCAACAATATACTCGGTGACAGATTAGGCAGTATAATCACATATGTTAACTTCAGTGCCCACACTGTATTTATTTATGGTTATTTGTTAAATCAAGTACTGTTAGACATGAAATAGGAAGTGTTTAACATAAATGTTATGGCTACTCACCGTTGTAGCTCGCTCCTGGTCAATGATACGAGCCTCTTCTTGCAGTGGAAAACTTGCAGCCAACAAACACCGTGGAACCTAAAGGAATGAAATTAAACATTAACATTTCGCCTGGACCAATATTCACACGTACAACGCAACGCGGCTACACTTCTGCTAGCGCCTCAGCTACACGTTGCTATTACAAACGTAAATCTCTTTAAACACAATGAGTGTTACTTACCGTGTACGCTGTAGACGGTCCAGTTGCAAGCAGAAAATAAAGATATTTCTGTTGATATTCGTCGTTGCTCAGTGGCTCACGGCCATCGCGCCAACAGATTTGAATTTTGGTGGAAGGTCAGCCAATTACGTCATATCCGCGGCACATGACTGCGACGTAATACCCGCTTATCTGAAACGGCAGTTAAAAGTAGAGTTACATCAAGTTTTCTTTTTTAATCAACGCAATCATTTACAACCGTTGACCAGAAAGAATCGTCGAAATTCGACGTTCCCCCCAAACGCCACACTCACTCGCTTTTCAGGGCAACAAAAGTACTTCTTTTTAAAAACGATGAGTTGTACTTACCGTGTACGCTCTGGACGGTCCAGTTGCAAGCAGAAAATAAAAATATTTCTCTCGTTAGTCGTATGTTACCATCCGCTGTGTCTTTGTCAACATCGCCATTTTCCTACTTCCTGTTGCGAGCCACGCCCACGGATTTAAATTCTGGCGGAAGAGCCCGCCCATTGGCGTCGTTTTCGCGTATAGCAAATCCGATTGGTTGGGAAGGGGGCGCGGTTATGCAGCCGAGGGGTCCTGTGATCGGTGGGATGTAAAGTAGGCGTCGACGTCACGTCCGCGTCACGTGACCACGACGTGGCAGACGTCATATAGCAACCGCTGTTTTGTTTAGTAGACTTACAGTTGTTATGCATTGACATAATGGCGCACACTCCAAATAGATTTAAATAAATTAAATAATTCTTCTGCCCACTCCCTTTTAAACAAGTTAACTCTCCCCGCGGATTTGAATTCCGGCGGAAGTTCTTACAGTTGTTATGCGTTGACATAATGGCGCACTGGTTAGCATGTCCACCTCTTAAGCATGATGTTGCGGGTTCGACGCCTGATCAATGTTAGCATGGAGTGAGCTGAAGTGCATGGCGCTGAAGATTTGAATCTTTGAAATGCGCTGAGGTCTGACGTATCAGGCAGAATGGTTTGCCATCACGTTCAACAAAAAATAGAAACTTTCCCACTCTGATAAAAACGTCCTGTGTTCATCTACATATTTTCATTTTGCTGTGCATCTTTTCCCTGCCATTTCGAGAGCCCAATTGACACTAATAGTTTACTGGAATGTGTTTGCCCATCCTACTTTGTGGAATTTCACCACATGCGCTTTTGACGAAAATACTAAATTGAACTCAAGTGAAGCCAACACGCACAACCCCCCCCCCACACACACACACACACACACCTACACACACACACACACACACAAATGTTGATATGAACATAAAAGAGCCGCATGCGGTTCGGGAGTTGCGGCTTGGCCAAACCTGTACTATACAACTTTATTTGTGTAAAATTTTCACAACAGCTGTCACACAAACAAAGCGGGAAAAACCGAAGACGTGCGTGTTCCGCCCACGCTGGATTTATTTGCACCTTTGAAAAGACACCGTATTGCCGCAGATGTGGCAAAGAGTACTTTTGGGCATCTGAGACGGAAGGATGTCCAAAGCATCACGTCACCTGCTCTGGTAGGAATGGTGGTGGGACGTTGAGGTCAACCGCTTTGGGGTTGGCTGAATCTTTGGTCGCAGGATGCCACACACTTGAAGACAGAAGCAGAAAAGCAGAGCTAAATGCAAAATGTACTCACCGGTGACTCCAATTTTTTCCCCCCCTGAAGAAATGGATGGACGGGTGGCCCCGGCTGGCCGGTGGGACTCTTGTTATTCTGACCCTTTTTAGTGCGCGTTTGGGGCAACAACCGTTTTTTGTGGCGCTCTCTTCTGGTTCAAGAGTGCCCTGCATGTGAATTTGCCTTTCCTGCCTTCTGATTGGATGAGCGCCGGTGTGACGCGGTGCCTCTGTCACCGTGGCGGGGGGGTATACGTCGGCATCGGAGCGTCTGCCAACGTCTGAGACCGGCTGGCAGTGTATCGGAGGTGTCGAGTGCGGTGCCGCTGGAGCTCACTCACCAGCTGGTGTTAGGGCCACAGAATGAAGGCCAAGGAGAAGACTAGAAAGAGAAACAGAAACTTCTCCTCCAATTGTTTGATTTGTCTCTTCTGAGCTTCGATGAATTCTTTCAGCTCTTTGTTCCTCTAGGACGGACAAATGGAAAGTAGCCTTCAAAAGCCAGTAAGCGTGCAAGTAAGTGCCGGGCTGGCTTTGGGCCCTTACCTGTTGCGCGCTGTGCAGCAGATCCATTCTCTCTTGGAGGATGCAAGCGTCGCGCTCCCTCAACTCCCACATCAGGGCTCGCTTCCATTGGTCCACGGCGCTCCTAAGCTCTTGTCTCTGATCCGCCGTCAGCACGTCATTCACGCCAGCGTGGCTGGCTTTTTCGCCGTCCGTGGCGGGGCAGTCCCGCTGCGGTAGCGCCTCGTACAACATGGCCTCCAGCTCCATGATCCTCTGGGCCGCAATCCTCGTCCATCAGTAGTCCGGCGGGAGATTTGAGGGCGGCTTACCTTATGAGCCTGGTCCATGGAACGCTTCCTGAAGTCCAACTCTTCATCCAGGTAGCCCTTCTGGTTGCAGAACATATCCTAGCACAGCTCAAGGTCAGAATTGTTGGGGCACATTGCCCCGAGTTCCCCTTGGCTGATGTCGCGTGTCTGTCTACCTTCTCACTTTCAATGTCCAACATCTTCTGTTGAAGTGCTGACTTGGTCACTTTGATGTATTCTAACCACTGAGGAAAGGCTGCTGTCACATAAGCAGAATGCGAGAGCGTGCGTGGACGTGCGCGTTACCTTCTCGGCTAGGGTGGGAAGGGTCCTGGCGTGAATCACGACCACCTGCTCCTCGTTGGTGAGATTCTGCAAGAGCCCAAAGGCACAGCGTCAACAAGGTTCTTTCAGCGCAAAGCCTTCCAAAAGTCACATTTGAGCCGCCGAGTCTCGTGGAGTGCGAACATAAGGAGTTCGACATACACTTACGGCGTTATCGCCCAGGATGTCCAGCTTCTTCATCAGATCACTGATGACGATGTCCTGGGGAAAGGCGCAAGGAGCAATGTAAGGTGTTCTGGGACCTCAGGTTAAGGTTAGGGTTGCGAGGGACGCCTTACGTACGCTCACGCCGTCGGCCTCGCAGTAGATCTGCAAAGGGCTGAGGCCGTCTGGGAAACGGACTTGCAGAAACTTCAAGACGGGGGAGCGCCACTCCCTCTCCTGAAAGGCAGAGGCATGCATCCGTCCGTCCGTCCGTCCGTCCGTCCGTCACATCTCTGGCCTCAACACGCTTGTGCGAGTCTTCCCACCTCCAGCTCCAGGATGCGGAACTCAAGCAGTTCGTTTTGGTCTCGGATATCCTGGATGTGCTCTTTCAGACGCGCTTCTTCCGCCTCCATCCGCCTGACCTGAAAAGACAGTCAGACCTCATCTGCGGGGCTTCCGGACGGGTGTGACGCCAAGCGACTCCGCCCAGCGCCTTTCTTTCCGTCAC
This sequence comes from Syngnathus scovelli, assembly GCF_024217435.2. NCBI lineage: Eukaryota > Metazoa > Chordata > Actinopteri > Syngnathiformes > Syngnathidae > Syngnathus > Syngnathus scovelli. The sequence goes on along the minus strand of NC_090847.1, from coordinate 1,432,945 downwards.
CTTTTCGGCCAACTGCTGATTGCTCTGACGCAGCAGCTGCTTCTCCTCCACCCACTTGACATTCTAGAAGAGACAAACGCGTGGACAGCTTTGGAATGTTGTGTCATTTTCATCCACAAATTCTTTGGTTGACTGGAAAATGACATTTGCTTTTCTCCACATTTTCCCAGCCACGTTCGGGGGGGGGGTTGGTCCAGTAATGCCAGACGAATGAGTGACTGAAGAATGTAGCTATTTTGTCTGAGAAAAAGGTGTGCTCATTGATAAGCTTACCTGTCCTTGTTGCTTCAGCGCTGACTCCAGATCTGCTACTCTGCTTTGATAGTGACCCATTTCTACTGTCATGTAACATGGGGGGAAGAGATGGTGCAAATGGTAAAATATGGATTGTTCACAGGAATAAATTGGCAGAGCTGAAATTCCAAATGTGTCCAAAAGATGGCGCCAGACCAAAACATGAGACCAAAAAAGGGGCCAAAATAAGCTAAGCAAGTTAAAATAGAAATAAAACAGGAACACGGTGTCGGATTGTGAGTCACGCATGGACGCACAAATGTGATTTTTACTTTTTGATTTCTTTGCTTGGCTAAAAATGTATTCTGTAACAGCTTAAAGCAATATTGTTAGTCAATTCGATCAAGGGACCCGTCACTATGAGAATAGTGGCGTGACATAAATTGTTTGGAGAAGCACAAATGTGATTTTTACTTCTTGATTTCTTTGCTTGGCTAAAAATTGATTCCCTCTTTCATGAACTGTGTTTTGCAATCGAATTGTTCTGGGATTGAATTATTTTATTAACACGGGTATCAGTGGGTGAAATTGTTCGGTTTCTGGAGTGATTAAGATTTGTAATTCTATTTCATGTTTCTTCAATAAATGTGTTGTGTATATTCATCTACTTTGTTGTGCGCTGATTTGTACTGAATGTACAATCGATGGTTCGGGGTTGATTTGACAATTTGATTAATGTGCGGGGGGTTATTATGGTATAACATAGGACCGTAATAAATAAAAGTAACATCAGACAATTTTAGAGAATTGAATAACTTTCGTAGTTATTTGAGACACGAGTGAATTTCAATCCGTTTGAAAGTTTGCTTCGTCTGAATAAATTAACGGAAGTGTTTGAATCGGATTATCGGTTTGGTGTAGAACTGAAAGTAATTTAATTATTTGAAGGGCGCAGGCCCGTTTCCCCTTTTGACGGGCCGCGTAAAAAGTAACTCCGAACATGTTAGAGAATTAAATAACTTTCGTAGATATTTAAGGGAAGAGTGATTATTGAAAGAGGTGCGTTTGACACTACCATCAGCTTTTCTCTGGTCTGAAAGGAGGAGGAGGGAGGCTCCTCCTCCTCCTTTCAGACCAGAGAACACCCGAGGCTGGGTGAGAACGGGGAGGCTGCGACCCGGCCGGGGGTTGCGGGAAGGGGCGCCACCTTGATCTCCTTCTCGGCGTCGTAGTCCCCTCCGCTGGTCTGGGCTAGCAGAGCGTAGGCTCGTTGCAGCGCTTGATATTCTTGCGTCAGCTGGCGGTAGCGAAGCTCCGCCTCCTCATGCACACACCAATGCAACACAGCACTAGTACCAGAATCAGTCAGACCGGCGACAAAGCACCCGCGACGCAAAGACGAGTCCGATTCCAGGCTGAAGAGGAATGTTTGGCGCCAATACGCTGGCAGAAATGGCGGGCTACCTCTTCGGGTTCCGTGTCAGGGGTTCTGTCGGTGTGAAAAGACAAGGACGATCCGTCCGAGTCCACCAACACGTCTTCGTCGTAGCCGTAAAATGTTTCGATGACCTGCGGGCGCGGAAGCAAACATCTCTCTGAACAAACTGAAGCGACACCTCACGATGAATCGACGAGAGGAACGATAGCGAGAAAAAGGCCATTTCATCTTGCGCAACACCAAGCAGCCGCAAACAAACAGACTCACCTTGCAGGACCTCACGCTTTGTTCCTCCTCAGAGATTCTCGACGTCGGTATCGTAGCAGCAAATCTCTCTCCTGTCGACACAAATAATCCGCCTTTGAGATTCTTTGGATGCAAAGGGAACGAACGGCTCCGGGGCAGAAACAAACGTGACTCACGATGACATTTCTGACATGAGCTCCTGTCTCCAGAGCCTGAAAAACCCGTCACCGGCGATGATTGGAGGGACGCTCGTCTTTTCCAAAAGTGACAACTACAGGGTGTGTCAGGGTTTTCCAGATTATCTTTATCGTATGATTATGTTGCTTTGACTTTGACTGCAACCTGTAATAAATAATATTATTTATCCCTTATTTATCCCTATCGCTTATCCCTTCCTACACAAAGTCGTAAAACATCCCTTGCTATGTTTTGACTAGAGGTCAAGGGCTTTCTCTATTCAATCCACTCTTACACCCACCCTGTTTCTCTTAATAAAAATGCTCGTGCAGGAGCCGAGAGTCAGACTTCATTCGTACAACGGATGGACTCTCCACCTGCAGGTGTCCAAAAGAACTTACTTGTCTCCCGTGTGGTTCTTGCAAAATAAGTTGGAGCGAGCGCAACTCTAACAGGGTGCATTTTGCCACTAGCTGCCTACGGACAATGACGTCGCGCTCGCGGCTCATGGTTGACGGGCTGAGCAGCCGGGCGAGTCCGTCGTTTTCAGCGCACAGCGAGTGGCAAAGGTGCTGACAAAACGGGAGCTTTGAGCTGCTGAAAACGGCAAAACAAGTCTAAAGCGTGTTCAAACGCGTGCGCACAATGCTCCTGCTTGAAAGGTCGGAATTTAAGGGGCCAATTTTTTGGATGGCGGCCGCCGGCCAAGCTTTGGACGGAAAAGGTTTCCTGGCGACAGCGAGCGAGCGCGGCGCTGCCGTACGTGCACCGAGTCACCTGCCTGAAGACCTTGGACAAGTCGTCGATGATGTGCCGCTGCTCCACAACTTGAAGGAACTCCATTTCACCGTCCTGCTGGCCGCAACCGCGCTCCAGGTCATTGAGCGAACTAGGCCTTCTCTGTGGAACACAAATGCAGTGGACTCTGTTGGCACGCCGCCGTTGTCCGCGTCGACTTACCAAGCTTGCCATCTCCTCGTTCTCCTGGGTGACAAAGCGCACTTTGTTTTCAAGGCGACACAGCACCAGTGAGAGTTCTTCATTCTTCCTGCTCAGGCGTTTGTTTTTGTACAGGAGTGGCAGAAACTGGCTTTCTGTTTCTCTCAGTCGCTTAAGCTGCAAGCATGAAGTGCGGGATGCGAAAGACGCACAACACGCGGGCCAGAACGTATCCATTCCTTTTGCATCGGTTTGAACGGAATCGTGGCTTTGGCTCCCAATAAAAGACATCTACCAGGCAACCGACTCGCCGCGCCGCTCAACTAATAAGCAAGCGCAATGGGTGCCTCGCTGGATGGCGCGCATCAAACGTAGCGCAAACCTTCAAGCGTGCCGTCAATAAATTACCAGTTCATTGCGCTCTTCAGAAAGCAGGGCGTTTCGATCCTCCAGTTTCCTGATGACTGCGCTGAGCTCAGCGATTTTCAGATGAAACCTTCGCGTGTCCCGATCCTCCTGAGACTGAAAACGCCCCGCAACACACACACACAACCACTCGTTCAAAGTTCAAAACTGTTTTTGTGCTACCTTCCTCCAGCAACGAACTAAGTCATGCGTACTGCAAGTGTGTGATGAGGTGGCTTACGCTATGAAGAGGATTGCTAGTAGCGCCGTTGACCCCACTTCCAGGGTAGTTTAGGCCCGCCCTTTGGGAATCCCTCAGGGCAGCGATCTGCTGCTCGGCAGCCTGAGTCTGCAGCTGAAGGCGGTGGACGTGGCCGGCCCCAGGGATTTATCCAAAACACTAACCGCTCTGTCTTTCAGCTTGATCTCATCCATCTGGATGTACAAACGGGGAGCGCTCAGGCAGGCGGGCAAACTCATTTGCCAGAATTGTGACAAAAACAAAGAGAGCAACCGGCCAATTTTTATCTTGAATCGACTAGAACACCATTGCTGTGACAAAAGCGAAGCGAGCAACCGGACGTTTTCTTCTTGTGAAATAGAATAGAATAGAATGCCTTAGGTGTCATTGCACTGCAGGTATACAACGAAATTGGGAACATAGCCACGCACCGCGCATCTGATCAGTCCTACCAGTCGGCGGATCTCCCTCTCGCAGTCTCTCTTAGTTCGGCTCAGCTCCTCCCGATGCTGGTGATGAGCCGATCGGAGCTGGGCCGCTCGGGACTGCCAGGCCTGCTGGGCCGCTGCCAGGGCTTCTTCCGCGCTCCTGGTGGAGGCAACACCGCTCGGTCTCCCGACACCGCCGCGTCTCCTCCACTTCCGCCAGCAAAGCGCCCCCGCTCCTCACCTGAGCAGACATTGCGCCACATCGGGCCGTTGAGACCGCAACGGAGCGCCGCGACGCTTACTGGGGACAAGCTACACAATACGGTAGCGGCCGCATCGGAGCCCGACGTGGCGTGCGGATAGTCAGACACGGATTGAGCGGATCACCTTGTCCATGGAGCCGTCCCTCAGGCTGAGGACCAAGGCATTCAGTCGCTGGATCTCTCCATCTTTGATTTTGATCACTCTCATCAGCTCCATTTCATGCTGCCGCAGTAATGTCTCCCTGGTAACGGCTAACTCTTTCTGCTTCTCCTCATGGAGTGTGCTTTTGAGTTCCGTCATGGCGGCGGTGGCACGGTGGTGCTCCGCCCGCAGGTCCTGACTTCTCTCTCTCTCCAGACAGCTGACCTGACATGACTTAGACAAACTTTATTGTCATCTTGTCTGCACATGGTGCATACAAAACGAAATTTCGTTGCACACGGCTTACAACAAAGTAGTGATATTGCAGTTGAATAGAAGTAACATATCCTATGAAAATATATATATATACATATACTGTATATATATATATATATATTACAAATAAGTATAAAGTGCAGCAGTGCTAATTATGCAATAGTGCAAGTAGGCAAAACAGTATTCAAGAGTGTGCAGAGGAATGCTAAACCATGTATTAAACTTCTATTTAAAGGGTTTACACAAGTTCAGTAAAGTTGGTAGTGCGAGATAGTGCAAGATAGAGGTCCGTAGTGTCATAAAGTACAGTTCTGTGAATGTGTGATGCAGAGTTCAGTTTAGAGCTCAACAGTTCTAATGTTCAATAGTCTGATGACAGCAGGGAAAAAGCTGTTGCAGAACCTGGTGGACCTGCAGCGGATTGTGCGAAACCTCTTCCCAGAGGGCAGCAGGGAGAACAGTCCATGGTGGGGGTGTGATGGGTCATTGATGATGTTACGGGCACGGGACATGCAGCGCTGAGATGAAATGTCCTGAATGGAGGGAAGAGGAGCCCCTATGATCCTCTCTGCTGTCCTCACCACTCTCCTCACGTTCTTCCAATCGGAGGCGGTGCAGCCTCCACACCACACAGAGAGTCAGCTTGTCAGAATGCTCTCTATGGTGCTCCTGTAGAACGTCCTCATGATGGGTGGGGGCAGGTGGGCTCTCCTCATCCTCCGCAGGAAGTACAAGCGCTTCTGTGCCCTCTTGATCAGTGCCGTAGTGTTCATAGTCCAGGTGAGGTCTTCTGTGATGTGGACCCCCAGGAATTTGGTGCTGCTGACCACCTCCACAGCTGAGCTGTTGATGATCAGTGGAGCGTGGTGAGGCTGGTTTTTCCTGAAGTCGACGATGATCTCCTTCATCTTCTCCACATTCAGGATCAGGCTGTTGTCTCTGCACCAGCCCACCAGCTGCTCCACCTCCTCTCTGTAGTCCAGGTCGTTGTTGTCTCTGATGAGCCCCACCACCGTTGTGTCGTCTGCGAACTTCACGATGTGATTGGTGGTGAACCTGGGGACGCAGTCGTGTGTCATCAGGGTGAACAGCAGGGGGCTCAGGACGCAGCCCTGAGGGGAGCCTGTGCTGAGGGTGATGACATCAGAGGTGTTCTGTCCGACCCGGACTGACTGAGGTCTGTTGGTGAGGAAGTCTAGCAGCCAGTTGCGAAGGGGGGTGTTGAAGCCCAGGTGTTCCAATTTTCCTACTAGATGCTGTGGGATGATGGTGTTAAACGCTGAGCTGAAGTCCAGGAACAGCATCCGAACATGGGTGTTCTTCTCCTCCAGGTGAGCCAGGCTCAGGTGAAGAACGGAGGAGATGGCGTCCTGAGTGGAGCGGTTTTGCCGGTCGGCAAACTGGAACGGGTCAAATAATGGGGGGAGTCTGGAAACGATGTGATCTTTAAGCAGCCTTTCGAAGCACTTCATCATGACCGGAGTCAGTGCAACAGGCCGGTAATCATTAAATGAGGTGATTTGAGGTTTCTTCGGCACCGGAATGATGGAGGCAGTCTTAAAGCACGCTGGCACTGTGGCTTGGCCCAGCGAGGTGTTAAAAATGTCTGTGATGACCCCAGCCAGCTGACTTGCACATTCCCTGAACACACGCCCAGGAATGTTGTCGGGGCCAGGGGCCTTACGGGGGTTGACTCTCCTCAGGGTCTTCAACACATCGGCGGAGTCAAGGCAGAGTACCTCCTCTTCCTGATGGGGGACAGTTTTAACTGCTGGAGTGCCGTTTAGTGCCTCGAACCTCCCAAAGAAGTTATTTAGACCATTTAGAAAGTCAGAATCAACTTCACCCACCGGGGGGGGAGGGTGAGTTGTAGTCTGTAATCGCCCGTATGCCTTGCCACATACTCCTGGTGTTGTTGGCGTCGTGGAAACGATCCTGAATTTTTCGACTGTGGTCTCGCTTCGCTACCCTGATGGCACGGTTCAAGTTGGCTCTCGCTGTCCTCAGTGTCTCCTTGTCGCCAGACTTGAAGGCAGAGTTCCGCGCTCGTAGCGTTTGACGTACCTCCTCAGTCATCCAGGGTCGTTGGTTGCCCCGGGTGATGATATTCTTAGTGGTGCTGACGTCCTCGGTGCATTTGTTGACGTAGGCTGACACAGTCATGGCACACGCATGTCAAATCTACATCGGGGAAACTGGGAGGGAGGGAGGGAGTGGTTTAGGGAGGGAGGGAGGGAGGGAGGGAGGGCGGGAGGAAGGCAAGCAGGGAGGCAGGCAGGCAGGGAGGCAGGCAGGGAGGCAGGCAGGGAAGCAGGCAGGGAGGAAGGCAGTGTCTGTCTGTTGAGGTTTTCACCTTGTTCTTCTCCTGCTGAAGTTCTAACTGGACGTCCATCAGTTTGGCTCTCAGCTCGTCATTGGCGGCCTGAAAGGCGTCCGTTCGCTCCGCCTTGACCCGCCCTGCCGGAGCTCGTTTGGACATCTCTTACTCGAGTCTCGCCCGGTCGTCAGTCAGAGATCACAACATTTGTACCTGGAGAGCACAAACGCAGCGCTGTTTTCCACTGGCTTCGGACTCAACTTCAATCGGTACCGTAACGTACAACATCATAAACATAGATCTAGCTTGACTTATTCATTGAATAAATGCATTTGGTTCTTCAAAACTGCATCACGCAACATAGCGTGACCGAGACGGCCGTTATCCACCTGCGTGAAGTTATTTGGTGAATGAGATGTTTAAGACACCATCGTTCTGTCTCTATGTAGATGAAGGGAAATAATCGATTGCTGAAGGTCCAAAGGTGTTGTGATAAACAAATAAACATATTAGTGACATATTTGTGATAAACATATTAGGCAGGATAATCACATATGTTAACTTGACTGCCCACACTGTATTTATTTATGGTTATTTGTTAAATCGAGTACTGTTAGACATGAAACAGGAAGTGTTTAACATAAATGGACGACGAAAGGGGTACTCACCATTGTAGCTCCTGCTGGTCAATGATACGAGCCTCTTCTTGCAGTGGAAAACATACAGCCAACAAACACCGTGGAACCTAAAGGAAGGAAATTAAACATTAACATTTAGCCTCAACCAACATTCACAGATACAACGCAACGCAAACTACACAAACATAAATCTTTTTAAACACAATGAGTTGTACTTACCGTGTACGCTCTAGACGGTCCACTTGCAAGCAGAAAATAAAGATATTTCTGTTGATAATCGTCGTGTTTGTATCCGTTGTCTCGCTCAAGGCCATTGCGCCCACAGATTTGAATTTTGGCCAGAGTTCAGCCTATTGACGTCATTTCCGCGGTGTAATACCCGCATATCTGAAACGGCAAAGTTAAGAGTAGAGTTAAATAAAGTTTTTAATCAACGCAATAATTTACAAACGTTGACCAGTCGAAATAATCGTCGAAATTTGGCGTCTGTGGCTGGAAGCAGACGCCGAGTTCGACGTTCCTCCCAAATGCCACACTGCCTCGCTTTTCAGGCCAACAAAAAAACATATTTTTCAAAACAATGAGTTGTAATTACCTTGTACGCTCTAGACGGTCAAGTTGCAAGCTGAAAACAAAAATATTTGTCTTGTTAGTCGTCGTGTTACTAACCGCTGTGTCTTGTTTGCCAGCATTGCCGCTTTCCTACTTCCTGTTGCAAGCCACGCCCACGGATTATAATTTTGCCATGAGTTCCGCCTATTGACGTCATGTCCGCGTCGCATGACTGCGACGTAATATTATCTAAAACTGTTTGTGCGGCATGGTGTTGTTCTGTGCGGTATTGTGTTATTCTGTGCGGCGTCGTGTTGTTCTGTGCGGCGTAGTGTTGTTCAGTGCGGCGTCGTGTTGTTCAGTGCGGCATGTTGTTGTTCAGTGCGGCATGTTGTTGTTCAGTGCGGCATGGTGTTGTTCAGTGCGGCATGGTGTTGTTCAGTGCGGCATGGTGTTGTTCAGTGCGGCATGGTGTTGTTCAGTGCGGCATGGTGTTGTTCAGTGCGGGATGGTGTTGTTCAGTGCGGCATGGTGTTGTTCAGTGCGGCATGGTGTTGTTCAGTGCGGCATGGTGTTGTTCAGTGCGGCATAATATTGTTCAGTGCGGCGTAATGTTGTTCAGTGGGGCATGGTGTTGTTCAGTGCGGCATGGTGTTGTTCAGTGCGACATGATGTTGTTCAGTGCGGCATAATGTTGTTCAGTGCGGCATAATGTTGTTCAGTGCGGCATAATGTTGTTCAGTGCGGCATAATGTTGTTCAGTGCGGGATGGTGTTGTTCAGTGCGGCATGGTGTTGTTCAGTGCGGCATGGTGTTGTTCAGTGCGGCATGGTGTTGTTCAGTGCGGCATGGTGTTGTTCAGTGCGGCATGGTGTTGTTCAGTGCGGGATGGTGTTGTTCAGTGCGGCATGGTGTTCAGTGCGGCATAATGTTGTTCAGTGCGGCATAATGTTGTTCAGTGCGGCATAATGTTGTTCAGTGCGGCATAATGTTGTTCAGTGCGGCATGGTGTTGTTCAGTGCGGCATAATGTTGTTCAGTGCGGCATAATGTTGTTCAGTGCGGTATATTGTTGTTCAGTGGGGCATAATGTTGTTCAGTGCGGCATGGTGTAGTTCAGTGCGGCATGGTGTAGTTCAGTGCGGCATGGTGTTGTTCAGTGCGGAATGGTGTTGTTCAGTGCGGGATGGTGTTGTTCAGTGCGGGATGGTGTTGTTCAGTGCGGGATGGTGTTGTTCAGTGCGGGATGGTGTTGTTCAGTTTGGCATGGTGTTGTTCAGTGCGGCATGGTGTTGTTCAGTGCGGCATGGTGTTGTTCAGTGCGGCATGGTGTTGTTCAGTGCGGGATGGTGTTGTTCAGTGCGGGATGGTGTTGTTCAGTGCGGGATGGTGTTGTTCAGTGCGGGATGGTGTTGTTCAGTGCGGCATGGTGTTGTTCAGTGCGGCATGGTGTTGTTCAGTGCGGCATGGTGTTGTTCGGCATGGTGTTGTTCAGTGCGGCATGGTGTTGTTCAGTGCGGCATGGTGTTGTTCAGTGCGGCATGGTGTTGTTCAGTGCGGGATGGTGTTCAGTGCGGGATGGTGTTGTTCAGTGCGGGATGGTGTTGTTCAGTGCGGCATGGTGTTGTTAAGTGCGGCATGGTGTTGTTCAGTGCGGCGTAATGTTGTTCAGTGGGGCATGGTGTTGTTCAGTGCGGCATGGTGTTGTTCAGTGCGGCATGGTGTTGTTCAGTGCGGCATGGTGTTGTTCAGTGCGGCATGGTGCTGTTCAGTGCGGCATGGTGCTGTTCAGTGCGGCATGGTGCTGTTCAGTGCGGCATGGTGTTGTTCAGTGCGGCATGGTGTTGTTCAGTGCGGCATGGTGTTGTTCAGTGCGGCATGGTGTTGTTCAGTGCGGCATGGTGTTGTTCAGTGCGGCATGGTGTTGTTCAGTGCGGCATGGTGTTTTTAAGTGCGGCATGGTGTTTTTAAGTGCGGCATAATGTTGTTCAGTGCGGCATAATGTTGTTCAGTGCGGCATAATGTTGTTCAGTGCGGCATAATGTTGTTCAGTGCGGCATGGTGTTGTTCAGTGCGGCATGGTGTTGTTCAGTGCGGCATGGTGTTGTTCAGTGCGGGATGGTGTTGTTCAGTGCGGGATGGTGTTGTTCAGTGCGGCATGGTGTTCAGTGCGGCATAATGTTGTTCAGTGCGGCATAATGTTGTTCAGTGCGGCATGGTGTTGTTCAGTGCGGCATAATGTTGTTCAGTGCGGCATAATGTTGTTCAGTGCGGCATAATGTTGTTCAGTGCGGTATAATGTTGTTCAGTGCGGGATGGTGTTGTTCAGTGCTGCATGGTGTTGTTCAGTGCGGCATGGTGCTGTTCAGTGCGGCATGGTGTTGTTCAGTGCGGCATGGTGTTGTTCAGTGCGGCATGGTGTTGTTCAGTGCGGCATGGTGTTGTTCAGTGCGGCATGGTGTTGTTCAGTGCGGCATGGTGTTGTTCAGTGCGGCATGGTGTTGTTCAGTGCGGCATGGTGTTGTTCAGTGCGGCATGGTGTTGTTCAGTGCGGCATGGTGTTGTTCAGTGCGGGATGGTGTTGTTCAGTGCGGCATGGTGTTGTTCAGTGCGGCATGGTGTTGTTCAGTGCGACATGATGTTGTTCAGTGCGACATGATGTTGTTCAGTGCGGCGTAATGTTGTTCAGTGCGGCGTAATGTTGTTCAGTGCGGCGTAATGTTGTTCAGTGCGGGATGATGGTGTTCAGTGCGGCATGGTGTTGTTCAGTGCGGCATGGTGTTGTTCAGTGCGGCATGGTGTTGTTCAGTGCGGCATGGTGTTGTTCAGTGCGGCATGGTGTTGTTCAGTGCGGCATGGTGTTGTTCAGTGCGGCATGGTGTTGTTCAGTGCGGCATGGTGTTGTTCAGTGCGGCATGGTGTTGTTCAGTGCGGCATGGTGTTGTTCAGTGCGGCATGGTGTTGTTCAGTGCGGCATGGTGTTGTTCAGTGCGGCATGGTGTTGTTCAGTGCGGCATGGTGTTCAGTGCGGCATAATGTTGTTCAGTGCGGCATAATGTTGTTCAGTGCGGCATGGTGTTGTTCAGTGCGGCATAATGTTGTTCAGTGCGGCATAATGTTGTTCAGTGCGGTATGGTGTTGTTCAGTGGGGCATAATGTTGTTCAGTGCGGCATGGTGTTGTTCAGTGCGGGATGGTGTTGTTCAGTGCGGCATGGTGTTGTTCAGTGCGGCATGGTGTTGTTCAGTGCGGCATGGTGTTGTTCAGTGCGGCATGGTGTTGTTCAGTGCGGCATGGTGTTGTTCAGTGCGGCATGGTGTTGTTCAGTGCGGCATGGTGTAGTTCAGTGCGGCATGGTGTTGTTCAGTGCGGCATGGTGTAGTTCAGTGCGGCATGGTGTTGTTCAGTGCGGCATGGTGTTGTTCAGTGCGGCATGGTGTTGTTCAGTGCGGCATGGTGTTGTTCAGTGCGGCATGGTGTTGTTCAGTGCGACATGGTGTTGTTCAGTGCGGCATAATGTTGTTCAGTGCGGCATAATGTTGTTCAGTGCGGCATAATGTTGTTCAGTGCGGCATGGTGTTGTTTAGTGCGGGATGGTGTTGTTCAGTGCGGCATGGTGTTGTTCAGTGCGGCATGGTGTTGTTCAGTGCGGCATGGTGTTGTTCAGTGCGGCATGGTGTTGTTCAGTGCGGCATGGTGTTGTTCAGTGCGGCATGGTGTTGTTCAGTGCGGAATGGTGTTGTTCAGTGCGGCATGGTGTTGTTCAGTGCGGCATGGTGTTGTTAAGTGCGGCATGGTGTTGTTCAGTGCGGCGTAATGTTGTTCAGTGGGGCATTGTGTTGTTCAGTGCGGCATGGTGTTGTTCAGTGCGGCATGGTGTTGTTCAGTGCGGCATGGTGCTGTTCAGTGCGGCATGGTGCTGTTCAGTGCGGCATGGTGTTGTTCAGTGCGGCATGGTGTTGTTCAGTGCGGCATGGTGTTGTTCAGTGCGGCATGGTGTTGTTCAGTGCGGCATGGTGTTGTTCAGTGCGGCATGGTGTTGTTCAGTGCGGCATGGTGTTGTTCAGTGCGGCATGGTGTTTTTCAGTGCGGCATAATGTTGTTCAGTGCGGCATAATGTTGTTCAGTGCGGCATAATGTTGTTCAGTGCGGCATAATGTTGTTCAGTGCGGCATAATGTTGTTCAGTGCGGCATGGTGTTGTTCAGTGCGGCATGGTGTTGTTCAGTGCGGCATGGTGTTGTTCAGTGCGGGATGGTGTTGTTCAGTGCGGGATGGTGTTGTTCAGTGCGGCATGGTGTTCAGTGCGGCATAATGTTGTTCAGTGCGGCATGGTGTTGTTCAGTGCGGCATGGTGTTGTTCAGTGCGGCATGGTGTTGTTCAGTGCGGCATGGTGTTGTTCAGTGCGGCATGGTGTTGTTCAGTGCGGCATGGTGTTGTTCAGTGCGGCATGGTGTTGTTCAGTGCGGCATGGTGTTGTTCAGTGCGGCATGGTGTTGTTCAGTGCGGCATGGTGTTGTTCAGTGCGGCATGGTGTAGTTCAGTGCGGCATGGTGTAGTTCAGTGCGGCATGGTGTAGTTCAGTGCGGCATGGTGTTGTTCAGTGCGGGATGGTGTTGTTCAGTGCGGCATGGTGTTGTTCAGTGCGGCATGGTGTTGTTCAGTGCGACATGATGTTGTTCAGTGCGGCATAATGTTGTTCAGTGCGGCATAATGTTGTTCAGTGCGGCATAATGTTGTTCAGTGCGGCATAATGTTGTTTAGTGCGGCATGGTGTTGTTCAGTGCGGCATGGTGTTGTTCAGTGCGGCATGGTGTTGTTCAGTGCGGCATGGTGTTGTTCAGTGCGGCATGGTGTTGTTCAGTGCGGCATGGTGTTGTTCAGTGCGGGATGGTGTTGTTCAGTGCGGGATGGTGTTGTTCAGTGCGGGATGGTGTTGTTCAGTGCGGCATGGTGTTCAGTGCGGCATAATGTTGTTCAGTGCGGCATAATGTTGTTCAGTGCGGCATGGTGTTGTTCAGTGCGGCATGGTGTTGTTCAGTGCGGCATGGTGTTGTTCAGTGCGGCATGGTGTTGTTCAGTGCGGCATGGTGTTGTTCAGTGCGGCATGGTGTTGTTCAGTGCGGCATGGTGTTGTTCAGTGCGGCATGGTGTTGTTCAGTGCGGCATGGTGTTGTTCAGTGCGGCATGGTGTTCAGTGCGGCATAATGTTGTTCAGTGCGGCATAATGTTGTTCAGTGCGGCATGGTGTTGTTCAGTGCGGCATAATGTTGTTCAGTGCGGCATAATGTTGTTCAGTGCGGTATGGTGTTGTTCAGTGGGGCATAATGTTGTTCAGTGCGGCATGGTGTTGTTCAGTGCGGGATGGTGTTGTTCAGTGCGGCATGGTGTTGTTCAGTGCGGCATGGTGTTGTTCAGTGCGGCATGGTGTTGTTCAGTGCGGCATGGTGTTGTTCAGTGCGGCATGGTGTTGTTCAGTGCGGCATGGTGTTGTTCAGTGCGGCATGGTGTAGTTCAGTGCGGCATGGTGTTGTTCAGTGCGGCATGGTGTAGTTCAGTGCGGCATGGTGTTGTTCAGTGCGGCATGGTGTTGTTCAGTGCGGCATGGTGTTGTTCAGTGCGGCATGGTGTTGTTCAGTGCGGCATGGTGTTGTTCAGTGCGACATGATGTTGTTCAGTGCGGCATAATGTTGTTCAGTGCGGCATAATGTTGTTCAGTGCGGCATAATGTTGTTCAGTGCGGCATGGTGTTGTTTAGTGCGGGATGGTGTTGTTCAGTGCGGCATGGTGTTGTTCAGTGCGGCATGGTGTTGTTCAGTGCGGCATGGTGTTGTTCAGTGCGGCATGGTGTTGTTCAGTGCGGCATGGTGTTGTTCAGTGCGGCATGGTGTTGTTCAGTGCGGAATGGTGTTGTTCAGTGCGGCATGGTGTTGTTCAGTGCGGCATGGTGTTGTTAAGTGCGGCATGGTGTTGTTCAGTGCGGCGTAATGTTGTTCAGTGGGGCATTGTGTTGTTCAGTGCGGCATGGTGTTGTTCAGTGCGGCATGGTGTTGTTCAGTGCGGCATGGTGCTGTTCAGTGCGGCATGGTGCTGTTCAGTGCGGCATGGTGTTGTTCAGTGCGGCATGGTGTTGTTCAGTGCGGCATGGTGTTGTTCAGTGCGGCATGGTGTTGTTCAGTGCGGCATGGTGTTGTTCAGTGCGGCATGGTGTTGTTCAGTGCGGCATGGTGTTGTTCAGTGCGGCATGGTGTTTTTCAGTGCGGCATAATGTTGTTCAGTGCGGCATAATGTTGTTCAGTGCGGCATAATGTTGTTCAGTGCGGCATAATGTTGTTCAGTGCGGCATAATGTTGTTCAGTGCGGCATGGTGTTGTTCAGTGCGGCATGGTGTTGTTCAGTGCGGCATGGTGTTGTTCAGTGCGGGATGGTGTTGTTCAGTGCGGGATGGTGTTGTTCAGTGCGGCATGGTGTTCAGTGCGGCATAATGTTGTTCAGTGCGGCATGGTGTTGTTCAGTGCGGCATGGTGTTGTTCAGTGCGGCATGGTGTTGTTCAGTGCGGCATGGTGTTGTTCAGTGCGGCATGGTGTTGTTCAGTGCGGCATGGTGTTGTTCAGTGCGGCATGGTGTTGTTCAGTGCGGCATGGTGTTGTTCAGTGCGGCATGGTGTTGTTCAGTGCGGCATGGTGTTGTTCAGTGCGGCATGGTGTAGTTCAGTGCGGCATGGTGTAGTTCAGTGCGGCATGGTGTAGTTCAGTGCGGCATGGTGTTGTTCAGTGCGGGATGGTGTTGTTCAGTGCGGCATGGTGTTGTTCAGTGCGGCATGGTGTTGTTCAGTGCGACATGATGTTGTTCAGTGCGGCATAATGTTGTTCAGTGCGGCATAATGTTGTTCAGTGCGGCATAATGTTGTTCAGTGCGGCATAATGTTGTTTAGTGCGGCATGGTGTTGTTCAGTGCGGCATGGTGTTGTTCAGTGCGGCATGGTGTTGTTCAGTGCGGCATGGTGTTGTTCAGTGCGGCATGGTGTTGTTCAGTGCGGCATGGTGTTGTTCAGTGCGGGATGGTGTTGTTCAGTGCGGGATGGTGTTGTTCAGTGCGGGATGGTGTTGTTCAGTGCGGCATGGTGTTCAGTGCGGCATAATGTTGTTCAGTGCGGCATAATGTTGTTCAGTGCGGCATGGTGTTGTTCAGTGCGGCATAATGTTGTTCAGTGCGGCATAATGTTGTTCAGTGCGGTATATTGTTGTTCAGTGGGGCTTAATGTTGTTCAGTGCGGCATGGTGTTGTTCAGTGCGGGATGGTGTTGTTCAGTGCGACATGGTGTTGTTCAGTGCGGCATGGTGTTGTTCAGTGCGGCATTGTGTTGTTCAGTGCGGCATGGTGTTGTTCAGTGCGGCATTGTGTTGTTCAGTGCGGCATGGTGTTGTTCAGTGCGGCATGGTGTAGTTCAGTGCGGCATGGTGTAGTTCAGTGCGGCATGGTGTAGTTCAGTGCGGCATGGTGTTGTTCAGTGCGGGATGGTGTTGTTCAGTGCGGGATGGTGTTGTTCAGTGCGGGATGGTGTTGTTCAGTGCGGGATGGTGTTGTTCAGTGCGGGATGGTGTTGTTCAGTTTGGCATGGTGTTGTTCAGTGCGGCATGGTGTTGTTCAGTGCGGCATGGTGTTGTTCAGTGCGGCATGGTGTTGTTCAGTGCGGGATGGTGTTGTTCAGTGCGGGATGGTGTTGTTCAGTGCGGGATGGTGTTGTTCAGTGCGGCATGGTGTTCAGTGCGGCATAATGTTGTTCAGTGCGGCATGGTGTTGTTCAGTGCGGCATGGTGTTGTTCAGTGCGGCATAATGTTGTTCAGTGCGGCATAATGTTGTTCAGTGCAGCACCTATCACCTAGAAGGTAAATAAATAGGAAGGAAGGACTCACCGGTGACGTCGTCGCCCACGTCCAAGCGTTGTACTTTGTATTTTCATCCTTCTGACAGTGGAAAACATATAGCCAACAAACACCGTGGAACCTAAACGAATGAAAGAAAACTATCATTTGGCCACAACCAACATTCACAGATACAACACAATGTGACGTGCGGTGTTGAGGTTAAAGGTTGAGTGAAGGGCCCTCGTTTTAAACTACTTTTTTGAAAAGGAGTGGGAACAAGTAAGACGTATTTAATTTATTTATTGGGAAGTAGTAAGACTTATTAAATTTATTTAATCTACTTTTCTTCCCAGGCAAAATTTGACGTGCTGCAATTCCAAATTTCCAAAGTGAATGAAGGAATGAAATCCTTTAAATTATGATTTTGTATAAATACTAGGCATAAACACAAAATCTACGGCACAAAATGGGCAGACTTTACTTGTTTGAAAAGGACTGGTTACAAGACAGACTTTTTTAATTTATTTAATGGGAAGAAGACTTATTTAGTTTAATTGATCTATTTTTGTTCCCTGGCAAAATTCGATTTGCTGCAATTCCAAATTTCCAAAGTGAATGAAGGAATGAAGTCGTTTAAATTATGATTTTGTATAAATACTAGGCATAGACACAAAATCTACGGCACAAAACGGGCAGACTTTACTTGTTTGAAGAGGACTGGTTGCAAGACAGACTTTTCTGATTTATTTAATGGGAAGAAGACTTATTTAGTTTATTTAATCTCTTTTTGTTGCCTGGCAAAATTGGATTTGCTGAAATTGTATTTTGCCAAATCTTGACTTGAGACCTGATAGGAAGTATTAAACGCTCAGTTAAATCGATACAAGTTGGTAATAAGAGCGAGTAATGTTGGTTGAAGCGATGAATGAAGGTTAAAAGCAATTTAAATTATGACTTTGTATAAATACTAGATATTAACAGAACATCTACTGCGCAAAATGGGCAGAGTTTACTTGTTTGAGAAGGAGTGGCTTATTTAAGTCTAAGATTTATTTAATCTGTTTGTTCCCAGGCAAAATTGGATGTGATGCAATTCCAAATTTCACCACATGATGGTGCCAAATTTTGACTTCATAGGACATATTCAACACTTAACTATTATGTTCAAGGTAATCAGATTTGTTTATTATTCTAATGGCCTTTTCAAAACTATTCTGGATTACTACTTTGGATCTATTCTACATTACTTGGCAACAACATACTCTGTAACAGATTAGGCAGTATAATCACATATGTTAACTTGAGAGTGCCCACACTCAATCTACTTATCGTGATGTGTTAAATCAATTACTGTTAGACATTATTATTCTGATAATCTACCAAATCTTTGAATTGAAGAATTTGTGATTTAATTAATAGCTTGTTGTTATGTTCAGGGTAATCAGACTTGTATATAATTCTAATGGCCTTCTTTTGAAAACTATTCTGAATTACAACTTTGGATCTTATATTACTTTGCAACATTATACTCGGTGACAGATTAGGCAGTATAATCACATATGTTAACTTCAGTGCCCACACTGTATTTATTTATGGTTATTTGTTAAATCAAGTACTGTTAGACATGAAATAGGAAGTGTTTAACATAAATGTTATGGCTACTCACCGTTGTAGCTCGCTCCTGGTCAATGATACGAGCCTCTTCTTGCAGTGGAAAACTTGCAGCCAACAAACACCGTGGAACCTAAAGGAATGAAATTAAACATTAACATTTCGCCTGGACCAATATTCACACGTACAACGCAACGCGGCTACACTTCTGCTAGCGCCTCAGCTACACGTTGCTATTACAAACGTAAATCTCTTTAAACACAATGAGTGTTACTTACCGTGTACGCTGTAGACGGTCCAGTTGCAAGCAGAAAGTAAAGATATTTCTGTTGATATTCGTCGTTGCTCAGTGGCTCACGGCCATCGCGCCAACAGATTTGAATTTTGGTGGAAGTTCAGCCAATTACGTCATATCCGCGGCACATGACTGCGACGTAATACCCGCTTATCTGAAACGGCAGTTAAAAGTAGAGTTACATCAAGTTTTCTTTTTTAATCAACGCAATCATTTACAACCGTTGACCAGAAAGAATCGTCGAAATTCGACGTTCCCCCCAAACGCCACACTCACTCGCTTTTCAGGGCAACAAAAGTACTTCTTTTTAAAAACGATGAGTTGTACTTACCGTGTACGCTCTGGACGGTCCAGTTGCAAGCAGAAAATAAAAATATTTCTCTCGTTAGTCGTATGTTACCATCCGCTGTGTCTTTGTCAACATCGCCATTTTCCTACTTCCTGTTGCGAGCCACGCCCACGGATTTAAATTCTGGCGGAAGAGCCCGCCCATTGGCGTCGTTTTCGCGTATAGCAAATCCGATTGGTTGGGAAGGGGGCGCGGTTATGCAGCCGAGGGGTCCTGTGATCGGTGGGATGTAAAGTAGGCGTCGACGTCACGTCCGCGTCACGTGACCACGACGTGGCAGACGTCATATAGCAACCGCTGTTTTGTTTAGTAGACTTACAGTTGTTATGCATTGACATAATGGCGCACACTCCAAATAGATTTAAATAAATTAAATAATTCTTCTGCCCACTCCCTTTTAAACAAGTTAACTCTCCCCGCGGATTTGAATTCCGGCGGAAGTTCTTACAGTTGTTATGCGTTGACATAATGGCGCACTGGTTAGCATGTCCACCTCTTAAGCATGATGTTGCGGGTTCGACGCCTGATCAATGTTAGCATGGAGTGAGCTGAAGTGCATGGCGCTGAAGATTTGAATCTTTGAAATGCGCTGAGGTCTGACGTATCAGGCAGAATGGTTTGCCATCACGTTCAACAAAAAATAGAAACTTTCCCACTCTGATAAAAACGTCCTGTGTTCATCTACATATTTTCGTTTTGCTGTGCATCTTTTCCCTGCCATTTCGAGAGCCCAATTGACACTAATAGTTTACTGGAATGTGTTTGCCCATCCTACTTTGTGGAATTTCACCACATGCGCTTTTGACGAAAATACTAAATTGAACTCAAGTGAAGCCAACACGCACAACCCCCCCCCCCCACACACACACACACCTACACACACACACACAAATGTTGATATGAACATAAAAGAGCCGCATGCGGTTCGGGAGTTGCGGCTTGGCCAAACCTGTACTATACAACTTTATTTGTGTAAAATTTTCACAACAGCTGTCACACAAACAAAGCGGGAAAAACCGAAGACGTGCGTGTTCCGCCCACGCTGGATTTATTTGCACCTTTGAAAAGACACCGTATTGCCGCAGATGTGGCAAAGAGTACTTTTGGGCATCTGAGACGGAAGGATGTCCAAAGCATCACGTCACCTGCTCTGGTAGGAATGGTGGTGGGACGTTGAGGTCGTTGTGGCTGAATCTTTGGTCGCAGGATGCCACACACTTGAAGACAGAAGCAGAAAAGCAGAGCTAAATGCAAAATGTACTCCAATTTTTTCCCCCCCTGAAGAAATGGATGGACGGGTGGCCCCGGCTGGCCGGTGGGACTCTTGTTATTCTGACCCTTTTTAGTGCGCGTTTGGGGCAACAACCGTTTTTTGTGGCGCTCTCTTCTGGTTCAAGAGTGCCCTGCATGTGAATTTGCCTTTCCTGCCTTCTGATTGGATGAGCGCCGGTGTGACGCGGTGCCTCTGTCACCGTGGCGGGGGGTATACGTCGGCATCGGAGCGTCTGCCAACGTCTGAGACCGGCTGGCAGTGTATCGGAGGTGTCGAGTGCGGTGCCGCTGGAGCTCACTCACCAGCTGGTGTTAGGGCCACAGAATGAAGGCCAAGGAGAAGACTAGAAAGAGAAACAGAAACTTCTCCTCCAATTGTTTGATTTGTCTCTTCTGAGCTTCGATGAATTCTTTCAGCTCTTTGTTCCTCTAGGACGGACAAATGGAAAGTAGCCTTCAAAAGCCAGTAAGCGTGCAAGTAAGTGCCGGGCTGGCTTTGGGCCCTTACCTGTTGCGCGCTGTGCAGCAGATCCATTCTCTCTTGGAGGATGCAAGCGTCGCGCTCCCTCAACTCCCACATCAGGGCTCGCTTCCATTGGTCCACGGCGCTCCTAAGCTCTTGTCTCTGATCCGCCGTCAGCACGTCATTCACGCCAGCGTGGCTGGCTTTTTCGCCGTCCGTGGCGGGGCAGTCCCGCTGCGGTAGCGCCTCGTACAACATGGCCTCCAGCTCCATGATCCTCTGGGCCGCAATCCTCGTCCATCAGTAGTCCGGCGGGAGATTTGAGGGCGGCTTACCTTATGAGCCTGGTCCATGGAACGCTTCCTGAAGTCCAACTCTTCATCCAGGTAGCCCTTCTGGTTGCAGAACATATCCTAGCACAGCTCAAGGTCAGAATTGTTGGGGCACATTGCCCCGAGTTCCCCTTGGCTGATGTCGCGTGTCTGTCTACCTTCTCACTTTCAATGTCCAACATCTTCTGTTGAAGTGCTGACTTGGTCACTTTGATGTATTCTAACCACTGAGGAAAGGCTGCTGTCACATAAGCAGAATGCGAGAGCGTGCGTGGACGTGCGCGTTACCTTCTCGGCTAGGGTGGGAAGGGTCCTGGCGTGGATCACGACCACCTGCTCCTCGTTGGTGAGATTCTGCAAGAGCCCAAAGGCACAGCGTCAACAAGGTTCTTTCAGCGCAAAGCCTTCCAAAAGTCACATTTGAGCCGCCGAGTCTCGTGGAGTGCGAACATAAGGAGTTCGACATACACTTACGGCGTTATCGCCCAGGATGTCCAGCTTCTTCATCAGATCACTGATGACGATGTCCTGGGGAAAGGCGCAAGGAGCAATGTAAGGTGTTCTGGGACCTCAGGTTAAGGTTAGGGTTGCGAGGGACGCCTTACGTACGCTCACGCCGTCGGCCTCGCAGTAGATCTGCAAAGGGCTGAGGCCGTCTGGGAAACGGACTTGCAGAAACTTCAAGACGGGGGAGCGCCACTCCCTCTCCTGAAAGGCAGAGGCATGCATCCGTCCGTCCGTCCGTCCGTCCGTCACATCTCTGGCCTCAACACGCTTGTGCGAGTCTTCCCACCTCCAGCTCCAGGATGCGGAACTCAAGCAGTTCGTTTTGGTCTCGGATATCCTGGATGTGCTCTTTCAGACGCGCTTCTTCCGCCTCCATCCGCCTGACCTGAAAAGACAGTCAGACCTCATCTGCGGGGCTTCCGGACGGGTGTGACGCCAAGCGACTCCGCCCAGCGCCTTTCTTTCCGTCACCTTTTCGGCCAACTGCTGATTGCTCTGACGCAGCAGCTGCTTCTCCTCCACCCACTTGACATTCTAGAAGAGACAAACGCGTGGACAGCTTTGGAATGTTGTGTCATTTTCATCCACAAATTCTTTGGTTGACTGGAAAATGACATTTGCTTTTCTCCACATTTTCCCAGCCACGTTCAGGGGGGGGGGGGGGGTTGGTCCAGTAATGCCAGACGAATGAGTGACTGAAGAATGTAGCTATTTTGTCTGAGAAAAAGGTGTGCTCATTGATAAGCTTACCTGTCCTTGTTGCTTCAGCGCTGACTCCAGATCTGCTACTCTGCTTTGATAGTGACCCATTTCTACTGTCATGTAACATGGGGGGAAGAGATGGTGCAAATGGTAAAATATGGATTGTTCACAGGAATAAATTGGCAGAGCTGAAATTCCAAATTTGTCCAAAAGATGGCGCCAGACCAAAACATGAGACCAAAAAAGGGGCCAAAATAAGCTAAGCAAGTTAAAATAGAAATAAAACAGGAACACGGTGTCGGATTGTGAGTCACGCATGGACGCACAAATGTGATTTTTACTTTTTGATTTCTTTGCTTGGCTAAAAATGTATTCTGTAACAGCTTAAAGCAATATTGTTAGTCAATTCGATCAAGGGACCCGTCACTATGAGAATAGTGGCGTGACATAAATTGTTTGGAGAAGCACAAATGTGATTTTTACTTCTTGATTTCTTTGCTTGGCTAAAAATTGATTCCCTCTTTCATGAACTGTGTTTTGCAATCGAATTGTTCTGGGATTGAATGATTTTATTAACACGGGTACCAGTGGGTGAAATTGTTCGGTTTCTGGAGTGATTAAGATTTGTAATTCTATTTCATGTTTCTTCAATAAATGTGTTGTGTATATTCATCTACTTTGTTGTGCGCTGATTTGTACTGAATGTACAATCGATGGTTCGGGGTTGATTTGACAATTTGATTAATGTGCGGGGGGTTATTATGGTATAACATAGGACCGTAATAAATAAAAGTAACATCAGACAATTTTAGAGAATTGAATAACTTTCGTAGTTATTTGAGACACGAGTGAATTTCAATCCGTTTGAAAGTTTGCTTCGTCTGAATAAATTAACGGAAGTGTTTGAATCGGATTATCGGTTTGGTGTAGAACTGAAAGTAATTTAATTATTTGAAGGGCGCAGGCCCGTTTCCCCTTTTGACGGGCCGCGTAAAAAGTAACTCCGAACATGTTAGAGAATTAAATAACTTTCGTAGATATTTAAGGGAAGAGTGAATTTCGTCAAAAGTGAATTCGTTTGAAAATTTACTTCCTCTAAATAAAATAACGACGATGGTTAAAATAGATCATTTGAGTTGGTGAAGGATAAAAGTATTTCGATTGTCTGTCGGGCGCGGCCCAGTTCTTAATTTTGTCGGGCCGCGTCAAAATTTAAACAGGACACGATCGAAAAATAGACTTGCCTTCCAAATTAATTACTGGGCAAATCTAAATAGAGTAAGACATTTTTATTCGTTTTAAGAAAGTTGTTATTCTTTTTAAAGCAATCAAGTGGGGTGAAGCACGCTGTTAGGGTTTTCCAGGTTATCTTTATCGTAGGATTATGTTGGAATGTAGACTGTAATGATTAAATCAATCTTGTCTTGCCCTCACAATGCAATGATTAAATCAATCACGTCTTGCCCTCACAATGCAGAGTAAGATGAAGTGGTTGCTTCCTCTGCTTGATTGACCAGCTGCAGGGGAAGCAATCAAAGTTGTTCTGTTTCCCACAACAGTGTAAAACACCCCCTGCTCTGATCTTATCAGAGGCCGGGGGTTCACCAAACCTGTCCACTCCCACCCCCACTCTGTTCCTCCTAATAAATATGCCCTTGCAGGGAGGAGACTTTTAGACTTCATTCGATCATCGCTGTTCAGACAGCGACGAATGGACTCTCCACCTGCAGGTGTCTAAAAGAACTTGCCTGTCTCCTGTTTGGTTCTTGCAAAATAAGTTGGAGTGAGCAAATCTCTAACAGTTATTATGGTATAACATAGGACCGTAATAAATAAAAGTAACATCAGACAATTGTAGAGAATTGAATAACTTTCGTAGTTATTTGAGACATGAGTGAATTTCAATTCGTTTGAAAGTTTGCTTCGTCTGAATAAATTAACGGAAGTGTTTAAATTGGATTATTAGTTTGGTGTAGAACTGAAAGTAATTTAATTATTTGAAGGGCGCAGGCCCGTTCCCCCTTTTGACGGGCCGCGTAAAACGTAACTCCGAACATGTTAGAGAATTAAATAACTTTCGTAGATATTTAAGGGAAGAGTGAATTTCGTTAAAAGTGAATTCGTTTGAAAATTTACTTCCTCTAAATAAAATAACGACGATGGTTAAAATAGATTATTCGAATTGGTGAAGGATAAAAGTATTTCGATTGTCGGTAGGGCGCGGCCCAGTTCCTAAATTTGTCGGGCCGCGTCAAAAGTTAAACAGGACACGATCGAAAAATAGACTTGCCTTCCAACTTAATTACTGGGCAAATCTAAATAGAGTAAGACATTTTTATTCGTTTTAAGAAAGTTGTTACTCTTTTTAAAGCAATCAAGTGGGGTGAAGCACTCCGACAGTTAAGTGCTAGATTTACATATAAGAAGTTAGAATTAATAATATAAAGTGCATTAATTTTCTTCTTAAATGCTATTATTGTCACACTTTTATTAATTCGATTCTCTTTTGAATAAACAAGTTGGTCGGCTCGCTGCATGAGCGACCAAGTGGAACGGATCCATATCAACATTTACTTCGGCAAAACTAGTGCTTGGGTGCGCTATAAAAACGAATCCCTGAGGCCTTAACAAAGACATCTAAAAATATCCGTAACATCATAAGAACTTCAAACATTAGCGGGGAGCCATCAATACGATGCGGTCACTTCGAAGTCTTGCCTCGAATTGAGTTACTCGGCTCGAGCTTCGGGTGACTTGAGAGGGATTGGCGTCGTACAGAAATTAGATTGATTCCGGTGGAGTTAATTTAACTCGGGTGGTTAGATTACGGACGAATCTCCGAACCCGGCTAAGACAAACCCGTTACCGGGAAGCCGGGGGCACCTTATTGAAAGAGATGCGTTTGACAATATATTTTCATAGGATATGTTACTTCTATTCAACTGCAATATCACTACTTTGTTGTAAGACGTATGCAACGAAATTTCGTTTTGTATGCACCGTGTGCAGACAAGATGACAATAAAGTTTGTCTAAGTCTAAGTCATGTCAGGTCAGCTGTCTGGAGAGAGAGAGAAGTCAGGACCTGCGGGCGGAGCACCACCGTGCCACCGCCGCTATGACGGAACTCAAAAGCAAACTCCATGAGGAGAAGCAGAAAGAGTTAGCCGTTACCAGGGAGACATTACTGCGGCAGTATGAAATGGAGCTGATGAGAGTGATCAAAATCAAAGATGGAGAGATCCAGCGACTGAATGCCTTGGTCCTCAGCCTGAGGGACGACTCCATGGACAAGGTGATCCGCTCAATCCGTGTCTGACTATCCGCACGCCACGTCGGGCTCCGATGCGGCCGTTACCGTATTGTGTAGCTTGTCCCAAGTAAGCGGCGCTCCGTTGCGGTCTCAACGGCCCGGTGTGGCGCAATGTCTGCTCAGGTGAGGAGCGGGGGCGCTTTGCTGGCGGAGGTGGAGGAGACGCGGCGGTGTTGGGAGACCGAGCGGTGTCGCCTCCACCGGGAGCGCGGAAGAAACCCTGGCAGCGGCCCAGCAGGCCTGGCAGTCCCGAGCGGACGAGCTCCGATCGGCTCATCACCAGCATCGGGAGGAGCTGAGCCGAACCATGAGAGACTGCGAGAGGGAGATCCGCTGACTGGTAGGACTGATCAGATGCGCGGTGCGTGGCTATGTTCCCAATTTCGTCGTATACCTGCAGTGCAATGACACCTAAGGCATTCTATTCTATTTCACAAGAAGAAAATGTCCGGTTGCTCGCTTCGCTTTTGTCACAGCAAAGGTGTTCTAGTCGATTCAAGAAAAAAATTGGCCGGTTGCTCTCTTTGTTTTTGTCACAATTCTGGCAAATGAGTTTGCCCGCCTGCCTGAACGCTCCCCGTTTGTACATCCAGATGGATGAGATCAAGCTGAAAGACAGAGCGGTTAGTGTTTTGGATAAAGCCCTGGGGCCGGCCACGTCCACCGCCTTCAGCTGCAGACTCAGGCTGCCGAGCAGCAGATCGCTGCCCTGAGGGATTCCCAAAGGGCGGGCCTAAACTACCCTGGAAGTGGGGTCAACGCCGCTACTAGCAATCCTCTTCATAGCGTAAGCCACCTCATCACACACTTGCAGTACGCATGACTTAGTTCGTTGCTGGGGGAAGGTAGCACAAAAACAGTTTTGAACTTTGAACGAGTGGTTGTGTGTGTGTGTTGCGGGGCGTTTTCAGTCTCAGGAGGATCGGGACACGCGACGGTTTCATCTGAAAATCGCTGAGCTCAGCGCAGTCATCAGGAAACTGGAGGATCGAAACGCCCTGCTTTCTGAAGAGCGCGATGAACTGGTAATTTATTGACGGCACGCTTGAAGGTTTGCGCTACGTTTGATGCGCGCCATCCAGCGAGGCACCCATTGCGCTTGCTTATTAGTTGAGCGGCGCGGCGAGTCGGTTGCCTGGTAGATGTCTTTTATTGGGAGCCAATGCCACGATTCCGTTCAAACCGATGCAAAAGGAATGGATACGTTCTGGCCCGCGTGTTGTGCGTCTTTCACATCCTGCACTTCATGCTTGCAGCTAAAGCGACTGAGAGAAACAGAAAGCCAGTTTCTGCCACTCCTGTGCAAAAACAAACGCCTGAGCAGGAAGAATGAAGAACTCTCGCTGGTGCTGTGTCGCCTTGAAAACAAAGTGCGCTTTGTCACCCAGGAGAACGAGGAGATGGCAAGCTTGGTAAGTCGACGTGAACAACGGCGGCGTGCCAACAGAGTCCACTGCATTTGTGTTCCACAGAGAAGGCCTAGTTCGCTCAATGACCTGGACCGCGGTTGCGGCCAGCAGGACGGTGAAATGGAGTTCCTTCAAGTTGTGGAGCAGCGGCACATCATCGACGATTTGTCCAAGGTCTTCAGGCAGGCGACTCGGTGCACGTACGGCTGCGCCGCGCTCGCTCGCTGTCGCCAGGAAACCTTTTCCGTCCAAAGCTTGGCCGGCGGCCGCCATCCAAAAAATTGGCCCCTTAAATTCCGACCTTTCAAGCAGGAGCATTGTGCGCACGCGTTTGAACACGCTTTAGACTTGTTTTGCCGTTTTCAGCAGCTCAAAGCTCCCGTTTTGTCAGCGCCTTTGCGCCTCTGTTGAAAGTAATTTAATTATTTGAAGGGCGCAGGCCCGTTCCCCCTTTTGACGGGCCGCGTAAAACGTAACTCCGAACATGTTAGAGAATTAAATAACTTTCGTAGATATTTAAGGGAAGAGTGAATTTCGTTAAAAGTGAATTCGTTTGAAAATTTACTTCCTCTAAATAAAATAACGACAATAGTTAAAATATATTATTAGAATTGGTGAAGGATAAAAGTATTTCGATTGTCGGTCGGGCGCGGCCCAGTTCCTAAATTTGTCGGGCCGCGTCAAAAGTTAAACAGGACACGATCGAAAAATAGACTTGCCTTCCAACTTAATTACTGGGCAAATCTAAATAGAGTAAGACATTTTTATTCGTTTTAAGAAAGTTGTTACTCTTTTTAAAGCAATCAAGTGGGGTGAAGCACTCCGACAGTTAAGTGCTAGATTTACATATAAGAAGTTAGAATTAATAATATAAAGTGCATTAATTTTCTTCTTAAATGCTATTATTGTCACACTTTTATTAATTCGATTCTCTTTCGAATAAACAAGTTGGTCGGCTCGCTGCATGAGCGACCAAGTGGAACGGACCCATATCAACATTTACTTCGGCAAAACTAGTGCTTGGGTGCGCTATACAAACAAATCCCTGAGGTCTTAACAAAGACATCTAAAAATATCCGTAACATAATAAGAACTTCAAACATTAGCGGGGAGCCATCAATACGATGCGGTCACTTCGAAGTCTTGCCTCGAATTGAGTTACTCGGCTCGAGCTTCGGGTGACTTGAGAGGGATTGGCGTCGTACAGAAATTAGATTGATTCCGGTGGAGTTAATTTAACTCGGGTGGTTAGATTACGGACGAATCTCCGAACCCGGCTAAGACAAACCCGTTACCGGGAAGCCGGGGGCATCTTATTGAAAGAGGTGCGTTTGACAATATATTTTCATAGGATATGTTACTTCTATTCAACTGCAATATCACTACTTTGTTGTAAGACGTATGCAACGAAATTTCGTTTTGTATGCACCATGTGCAGACAAGATGACAATAAAGTTTGTCTAAGTCTAAGTCATGTCAGGTCAGCTGTCTGGAGAGAGAGAGAAGTCAGGACCTGCGGGCGGAGCACCACCGTGCCACCGCCGCTGTTAGGGTTTTCCAGGTTATCTTTATCGTAGGATTATGTTGGAATGTAGACTATAATGATTAAATCAATCTTGTCTTGCCCTCACAATGCAGAGTAAGATGAAGTGGTTGCTTCCTCTGCTTGATTGACCAGCTGCAGGGGAAGCAATCAAAGTTGTTCTGTTTCCCACAACAGTGTAAAACACCCCCTGCTCTGATCTTATCAGAGGCCGGGGGTTCACCAAACCTGTCCACTCTCACCCCCACTCTGTTCTTCCTAATAAATATGCCCTTGCAGGGAGGAGACTTTTAGATTTCATTCCTGTAGCGAGTGATCTCTCCACCTGCAGGTGTCTAAAAGAACTTGCCTTGTCTCCCGTGTGGTTCTTGCAAAATAAGTTGGAGTGAGCAAATCTCTAACATTTTGGTGCCGAAACCCGGGACCCTCATACCCATCATCGGAGGACGACGCGCTGTACACCGTCGACGGGCCAGCGTCCATTAGCCGGACCTGGTAAAGAAAGACCTGGGAAGGAAATTCTTCGCTGGGCCAGCATCTTAGGTCTGCCTTCGTCTGACAGAGGTGGATTGACGGGACCCGGCAGTACAACGAACCAGGGGACAAGTAAGTTAAAGGCCTAAAGTTGTGTTGTGTTGTTAAACGCCTAACACGTAGAGGTGCACGGGAACCAGCTTGGGTTCAAGTCCCAGTGGAAGAAACAGGCTAAGAAAGGCAGAGCTTCTTTTTCGTTCATCGAAGAAGTGTGTAGACTCTTCTTGGTCTGTTTTTCCGAGCTGAGGGATCTGGCTTGGGTTAAAGTCCCAGTGGAAGGAACGTGCTAAGAAACACGGAGCTTCTTTTTTGTTAATCAAAGAAGGGCGTAGATTTTTCTTTGTATGTTTTTCCAAGCCAAAGAACAGCTTGGGTTCAAGTCCCAGTGGAAGAAACGGGCTAAGAAAAACAGAGCTTCTTTTTCTTAATTGAAGAAGGGCGTAGATTTTTTCTTTTGTCCGTTTTTCCAAAGCTGTTTGGGAGGGTTTTACACCCATCCCTGGATAGACCTAAAAAAGCGCTGGAGTTTGTGTGATTGAGTGTGTGACTGGTAGGATAAATTGACTAAGAAGCAGTTCTAGCGTTGATCCATGGCAATAAAACAGGCTAGTAATTTGTTGAAAGGTCAATTTAAACCTGCATTGAGGATCCTCAAAGAAATAAATAAGTAATAATAATAATAATAATAATAATAATATTTTTGAGAAAAAGAAATTGTAAAACCTAAAACTACTAGAATTAAGATGGGAAATAAAAACGGTAAATCTTTACCTCTTGACGGAGATGAGAAGTACATGGCGAGTAGATTTCTTAATTGTATGCAATATATGCCGAAGTGGAAGAAAAAGTATGGAGTAGAAAGGAAGTTGAGAGTTCAAGTGGTAAAGAAATGCAACTTGCTTCTAGAAAATAAATAAATAAAATTAGAATGTGCTGTCCTCGTGTGCATGGGAGGGACCAGCTCATGATCGACCACAGGAAATGGCCAGCCTGTGACGAATCATTGGTGCTGGGAACTACCTTTTGCGTGCGAGAGCTGTGCATGTGTGTGCGTATATGTTAAAATGATGAACATTGGCTAAAGTTTTAGTATAAAAAAAATTGCTAGACTGTGGTCTATCCAATTTGCACCGCAGAACAGAAATGATTTTGAAAGATAAAAATGAGAGGAAAAAGAGAGAAATCTGTTTGCAAGCAGAAACTAATCCACACTAGTGCATGTTAAGTGTCGAGCCCACATGAGAAATTCGAAGAAAAAAAAAAAGACAGAACATGCTTTCAGGAATTGGAAGAAGCTAAATTGTGAATTTAAGATTTTGCAATGCTACATTTAATAGGAATAATTGATTGGTTGTGTTATAAGATTATACAAAATTCTAAATGCAAGCTAAATCTGAGAGATTGAGTTCTTCAAATTTAAAAACAAAGAAAAAATTCAGATTAATTTGCCAATTATTTGTTTTAGTTAAGTTTTTTTTGAATTGGTGGATTGTTCTACCAGGAAACCTGAGTTGAAAATGATATATGAATGTTGTGTGGTGAGCTTGGATGAATTGGGACCAATGTGATAGAAAGACTCCTTTTTGGAGACTGTGTGTGAGATGCAAATGAACATTGATGAATGATAGCCTGAATGAAAAGAAATTACAGGTTGAATGGTTGAAGTTGTTGGCGACTACTATGGAAAATTAGTAGAGCGACTTTGATGAAAGAGTGATTTTGAGCAGGTTGAATGTTAGAAAGAAACACGTAGCTTTTGGATTGATAATTAACTACAGAAAAAAAAAACTGGAGAACCAGTAACACATGTAGAAGATGTGTGAACTGGGAAATTGAGAAGCGTTTTGGACAGAAAGTCAAATTAAATGATGATGGAATCGTATGTAGTAAAGAACGCATTCTCCCAAAAAGTTTGTCAAGGTCTGAGGCATGGGCGTTGCCAAGCCTCAAAAGGAGGGAGTGAGTAGGACAGATAGTGGAAGATAGTAATAATACAACACTTTATGACAATGAATTTTCGAATACATTTGGTGTTATACTGTGGTAATTTTTTTTATTCTGGTGTAGATAGGTTAGCAACACGAGAGATTTAGAGGTTCAAAAGAAAGACAGTTAAAAGAAAACATTTTTGAATTGGACAATTGCAGGCTAACAGGAACATAAGAACGATAAGAACTACGAGAGTTGCAAACAACAGATGAAGAGCAGTCCTTGACAGATTATATGATCAGGACGCTCAAACTGTGTCAAAGACAAATTTACTGCCGCCTGATCTTTCCTCCTCACAGGTCGACAACCCCATCAATCCAAGAGACTGGGTCTACATCAAGGTCATCAAAAGAAAGAACTGGGCCAGCCCGCGGTGGGAGGGACCGTTCCAAGTTTTTCTTGCTACTCCCACGGCGGTAAAAATTTCTCAACGGCCCAGCTGGATTCACCTCAGCCACTGCAAGTTGCAGAGAGTGCTGGACCCCTAATTCGGAGTGGTGGGGAAGGCTGACTACAAAGGGGCCCCATCGTTTAGGGTGAGGCGTCTCAATGTTGGTGAAGAATTCATCGATCCCCACTCCGCTAGGCGAGGGGATGTCCCGGTGTCTCTGCTATCCTAGTAGCAACGGGGCTCCATATGCCAGATGGATCCTCTGCTGCGTTGTGGTTGGAGCGTGCTATGGTCTATTGACTCATCTGAACAGACCAAATGACAATGTTGCCCGTGGTAAACGATGGTCACATGATGAGAACTTTGAAGACTGGTCATGGGACCCCAGAAACCCATACGAAACCAACACTTGGTACCGGTATGTCAGGTTCACTGTGAGAGCTCACACACAGGAGGGATGCTATGTGTGTTCGAAACTCCCCCCTTCCTCCACGCAAGTTCGCTTGGAGGCCAGAGAAATGAATGTCACTGAAGCGAAACGTATGGCATCCATGGGAGGAGTTGGATATCAACGCCGAGCAGTCACAATCAGTGATGCCGACCCATCCCACTCTGGACTTGCAGACGGTGCCTATGATGAACACTTCTGGGCAAATCTCAATGTGACTGTTAGAGGATGAACAATACCACAAGTGGCCTACACGGAGAGACCAGCTGGAGTGAATTACACATGTTACATCCAAGGTAACAAGAGCCACGTCTGCATTAACGACGACTGCTCTCCAGGAGGAAACTGGATGGGAGCTTTGGACATCACCAGGATGAGAGAGCCGTTTTCAAGGTGTAAGGGCTCTACTACCGACATGGCTGCACCATCGGACGGGACCTACTTCATCCAGAGTTTCAGAAGCACTGCCTCACCTGCATCCTATGAGTGCACGTGCCTGTTCAGAAGGGATCGTGGTTTTGTGGTCACCAGAGTTGTCCGATGCAGCCTGCCAACTGGACACGAGTGTGTGCGCCAGTGTGTGTGACAGAACACACCTACAGACTAGAACATCATCAGCTGACGAAAACACGAGCACATATACAACTTCTTAGGCGTGGCAGATGTGATAATGATAATGAGACGTGGATTGCGTAGATGCTGTTCTGTTGAGCATGTTTTACGGAAACTTGTTGATTTGACCATCAAATATGCTTCGCAAGTGATGGATACAATGATGTACTGTTTCTGTGTTTTTCTTTTTCTTTTTTATTGATAGCATTCTGGTCGCCTGTGGCAACGGGGCCGTGTAAGAATTTTCCTGCTAATGACATCTGGCCAGCAGGTTTTTCGCTTACACAATAAGTTGATCTGGGGTATTGAGGTAATGCCTCATCTTCACTGGAAAGTGTTGCTATCATTGTTTGTTGTTTTTATTTTTGCTGTTCTTCTTTCTTCATTATACATATATATATGTTTTTTTCTTACTTGTCTTTGTTGTTTGGGGTGACATAATCATATGATAAAACAGGAGGGAGATGTTAGGGTTTTCCAGGTTATCTTTATCGTAGGATTATGTTGGAATGTAGACTATAATGATTAAATCAATCTTGTCTTGCCCTCACAATGCAGAGTAAGATGAAGTGGTTGCTTCCTCTGCTTGATTGACCAGCTGCAGGGGAAGCAATCAAAGTTGTTCTGTTTCCCACAACAGTGTAAAACACCCCCTGGTCTGATCTTATCAGAGGCCGGGGGTTCACCAAACCTGTCCACTCTCACCCCCACTCTGTTCTTCCTAATAAATATGCCCTTGCAGGGAGGAGACTTTTAGATTTCATTCCTGTAGCGAGTGATCTCTCCACCTGCAGGTGTCTAAAAGAACTTGCCTTGTCTCCCGTGTGGTTCTTGCAAAATAAGTTGGAGTGAGCAAATCTCTAACAGCCGCCATGACGGAACTCAAAAGCAAACTCCATGAGGAGAAGCAGAAAGAGTTAGCCGTTACCAGGGAGACATTACTGCGGCAGTATGAAATGGAGCTGATGAGAGTGATCAAAATCAAAGATGGAGAGATCCAGCGACTGAATGCCTTGGTCCTCAGCCTGAGGGACGACTCCATGGACAAGGTGATCCGCTCAATCCGTGTCTGACTATCCGCACGCCACGTCGGGCTCCGATGCGGCCGCTACCGTATTGTGTAGCTTGTCCCCAGTAAGCGTCGCGGCGCTCCGTTGCGGTCTCAACGGCCCGGTGTGGCGCAATGTCTGCTCAGGTGAGGAGCGGGGGCGCTTTGCTGGCGGAGGTGGAGGAGACGCGGCGGTGTTGGGAGACCGAGCGGTGTCGCCTCCGCCAGGAGCGCGGAAGAAACCCTGGCAGCGGCCCAGCAGGCCTGGCAGTCCCGAGCGGACGAGCTCCGATCGGCTCATCACCAGCATCGGGAGGAGCTGAGCCGAACCAAGAGAGACTGCGAGAGGGAGATCCGCTGACTTGTAGGACTGATCAGATGCGCGGTGCATGGCTATGTTCCCAATTTCGTCGTATACCTGCAGTGCAATGACACCTAAGGCATTCTATTCTATTTCACAAGAAGAAAATGTCCGGTTGCTCGCTTCGCTTTTGTCACAGCAAAGGTGTTCTAGTCGATTCAAGAAAAAAATTGGCCGGTTGCTCTCTTTGTTTTTGTCACAATTCTGGCAAATGAGTTTGCCCGCCTGCCTGAACGCTCCCCGTTTGTACATCCAGATGGATGAGATCAAGCTGAAAGACAGAGCGGTTAGTGTTTTGGATAAAGCCCTGGGGCCGGCCACGTCCACCGCCTTCAGCTGCAGACTCAGGCTGCCGAGCAGCAGATCGCTGCCCTGAGGGATTCCCAAAGGGCGGGCCTAAACTACCCTGGAAGTGGGGTCAACGCCGCTACTAGCAATCCTCTTCATAGCGTAAGCCACCTCATCACACACTTGCAGTACGCATGACTTAGTTCGTTGCTGGAGGAAGGTAGCACAAAAACAGTTTTGAACTTTGAACGAGTGGTTGTGTGTGTGTGTTGCGGGGCGTTTTCAGTCTCAGGAGGATCGGGACACGCGACGGTTTCATCTGAAAATCGCTGAGCTCAGCGCAGTCATCAGGAAACTGGAGGATCGAAACGCCCTGCTTTCTGAAGAGCGCGATGAACTGGTAATTTATTGACGGCACGCTTGAAGGTTTGCGCTACCTTTGATGCGCGCCATCCAGCGAGGCACCCATTGCGCTTGCTTATTAGTTGAGCGGCGCGGCGAGTCGGTTGCCTGGTAGATGTCTTTTATTGGGAGCCAATGCCACGATTCCGTTCAAACCGATGCAAAAGGAATGGATACGTTCTGGCCCGCGTGTTGTGCGTCTTTCACATCCTGCACTTCATGCTTGCAGCTAAAGCGACTGAGAGAAACAGAAAGCCAGTTTCTGCCACTCCTGTACAAAAACAAACGCCTGAGCAGGAAGAATGAAGAACTCTCGCTGGTGCTGTGTCGCCTTGAAAACAAAGTGCGCTTTGTCACCCAGGAGAACGAGGAGATGGCAAGCTTGGTAAGTCGACGTGGACAACGGCGGCGTGCCAACAGAGTCCACTGCATTTGTGTTCCACAGAGAAGGCCTAGTTCGCTCAATGACCTGGACCGCGGTTGCGGCCAGCAGGACGGTGAAATGGAGTTCCTTCAAGTTGTGGAGCAGCGGCACATCATCGACGACTTGTCCAAGGTCTTCAGGCAGGCGACTCGGTGCACGTACGGCAGCGCCGCGCTCGCTCGCTGTCGCCAGGAAACCTTTTCCGTCCAAAGCTTGGCCGGCGGCCACCATCCAAAAAATTGGCCCCTTAAATTCCGACCTTTCAAGCAGGAGCATTGTGCGCACGCGTTTGAACACGCTTTAGACTTGTTTTGCCGTTTTCAGCAGCTCAAAGCTCCCGTTTTGTCAGCGCCTTTGCCACTCGCTGTGCGCTGAAAACGACGGACTCGCCCGGCTGCTCAGCCCGTCAACCATTAGCCGCGAGCGCGACGTCATTGTCCGTAGGCAGCTAGCGGCAAAATGCACCCTGTTAGAGTTGCGCTCGCTCCAACTTATTTTGGAAGAACCACATGGGAGACAAGTAAGTTCTTTTGGACACCTGCAGGTGGAGAGTCCATCCGTTGTACGAATGAAGTCTGACTCTCGGCTCCTGCACGAGCATTTTTATTAAGAGAAACAGGGTGGGTGTAAGCGTGGATTGAATGGAGAAAGCCCTTGACCTCTAGTCAAAACATAGCAAGGGGTGTTTTACAACTTTGTGTAGGAAGTTGCTATCGCTTATGATAGGGATAAATAAGGGATAAATAATATTATTTATTACAGGTTGCAGTCAAAGTCAAAGCAACATAATCATACGATAAAGATAATCTGGAAAACCCTGACACACCCTGTAGTTGTCACTTTTGGAAAAGACGAGCGTCCCTCCAATCATCGCCGGTGACGTGTTTTTCAGGCTCTGGAGACAGGAGCTCATGTCAGAAATGTCATTGTGAGTCGCGTTTGTTTCTGCGCCGGAGCCGTTCGTTCCCTTTGCATCCAAAGAATCTCAAAGGCGGATTATTTGTGTCGACAGGAGAGAGATTTGCTGCTACGATACCGACGTCGAGAATCTCTGAGGAGGAACAAAGCGTGAGGTCCTGCAAGGTGAGTCTGTTTGTTTGCGGCTGCTTGGTGTTGCGCAAGATGAAATGGCCTTTTTCTCGCTATCGTTCCTCTCGTCGATTCATCGTGAGGTGTCGCTTCAGTTTGTTCAGAGAGATGTTTGCTTCCGCGCCCGCAGGTCATCGAAACATTTTACGGCTATGACGAAGACGTGTTGGTGGACTCGGACGGATCGTCCTTGTCTTTTCACACCGACAGAACCCCCGACACGGAACCCGAAGAGGTAGCCCGCCATTTCTGCCAGCGTATTGGCGCCAAACATTCCTCTTCAGCCTGGAATCGGACTCGTCTTTGCGTCGCGGGTGCTTTGTCGCCGGTCTGACTGATTCTGGTACTAGTGCTGTGTTGCATTGGTGTGTGCATGAGGAGGCGGAGCTTCGCTACCGCCAGCTGACGCAAGAATATCAAGCGCTGCAACGAGCCTACGCTCTGCTCGCCCAGACCAGCGGAGGGGACTACGACGCCGAGAAGGAGATCAAGGTGGCGCCCCTTCCCGCAACCCCCGGCCGGGTCGCAGCCTCCCCGTTCTCACCCAGCCTCGGGTGTTCTCTGGTCTGAAAGGAGGAGGAGGAGCCTCCCTCCTCCTCCTTTCAGACCAGAGAAAAGCTGATGGTAGAAATGGGTCACTATCAAAGCAGAGTAGCAGATCTGGAGTCAGCGCTGAAGCAACAAGGACAGGTAAGCTCATCAATGAGCACACCTTTTTCTCAGACAAAATAGCTACATTCTTCAGTCACTCATTCGTCTGGCATTACTGGACCAACCCCCCCCCCCCCCCCCCCCCCCCTCCTGAACGTGGCTGGGAAAATGCGGAGAAAAGCAAATGTCATTTTCCAGTCAACCAAAGAATTTGTGGATGAAAATGACACAACATTCCAAAGCTGTCCACGCGTTTGTCTCTTCTAGAATGTCAAGTGGGTGGAGGAGAAGCAGCTGCTGCGTCAGAGCAATCAGCAGTTGGCCGAAAAGGTGACGGAAAGAAAGGTGCTGGGCGGAGTCGCTTGGCGTCACACCCGTCGGGAAGCCCCGCAGATGAGGTCTGACTGTCTTTTCAGGTCAGGCGGATGGAGGCGGAAGAAGCGCGTCTGAAAGAGCACATCCAGGATATCCGAGACCAAAACGAACTGCTTGAGTTCCGCATCCTGGAGCTGGAGGTGGGAAGACTCGCACAAGCGTGTTGAGGCCAGAGATGTGACAGACGGACGGACGGACGGATGCATGCCTCTGCCTTTCAGGAGAGGGAGTGGCGCTCCCCCGTCTTGAAGTTTCTGCAAGTCCGTTTCCCAGACGGCCTCAGCCCTTTGCAGATCTACTGCGAGGCCGAGGGCGTGAGCGTACGTAAGGCGTCCCTCGCAACCCTAACCTTAACCCGAGGTCCCAGAACACCTTACATTGCTCCTTGCGCCTTTCCCCCGGACATCGTCATCAGTGATCTGATGAAGAAGCTGGACATCCTGGGCGATAACGCCGTAAGTGTATGTCGAACTCCTTATGTTCGCACTCCACGAGACTCGGCGGCTCAAATGTGACTTTTGGAAGGCTTTGCGCTGAAAGAAGCTTGTTGACGCTGTGCCTTTGGGCTCTTGCAGAATCTCACCAACGAGGAGCAGGTGGTCGTGATTCACGCCAGGACCCTTCTCACCCTAGCCGAGAAGGTAACGCGCACGTCCACGCACGCTCTCGCATTCTGCTTATGTGACAGCAGCCTTTCCTCAGTGGTTAGAATACATCAAAGTGACCAAGTCAGCACTTCAACAGTAGATGTTGGACATTGAAAGTGAGAAGGTAGACAAACACGCGACATCAGCCAAGGGGAACTCCGGCAATGTGCCCCAACAATTCTGACTTTGAGCTGTGCTAGGATATGTTCTGTAAGCAGAAGGGCTACCTGGATGAAGAGTTGGACTTCAGGAAGCGTTCCATGGACCAGGCTCATAAGGTAAGCCGCCCTCAAATCTCCCGCCGGACCACTGATGGACGAGGATTGCGGCCCAGAGGATCCTGGAGCTGGAGGCCATGTTGTACAAGGCGCTACCGCAGCGGGACTGCCCTGCCACGGACGGCGAAAAAGCCAGCCACGCTGGCGTGAATGACGTGCTGACGGCGGATCAGAGAGAAGAGCTTAGGAGCGCCGTGGACCAATGGAAGCGAGCCCTGATGTGCGAGTTGAGGGAGCGCGACGCTTGCATCCTCCAAGAGAGAATTGATCTGCTGCACAGCGCGCAACAGTTAAGGGCCCAAAGCCAGCCCGGCACTTACTTGCACGCTTACTGGCTTTTGAAGGCCACTTTCCATTTGTCCGTCCTAGAGGAACAAAGAGCTGAAAGAATCCATCGAAGCTCAGAAGAGACAAATCAAACAATTGGAGGAGAAGTTTCTGGTTCTCTTTCTATTCTTCTCCTTGGCCTTCATTCTGTGGCCCTAACACCAGCTGGTGAGTGAGCTCCAGCGGCACCGCACTCGACACCTCCGATACACTGTGATACTCGTCTCTCTCAGACGTTGGCAGACGCTCCGATGCCGACGTATACCCCCCGCCACGGTGACAGAGGCACCGCGTCACACCGGCGCTCATCCAATCAGAAGGCAGGAAAGGCAAATTCACATGCAGGGCACTCTTGAACCAGAAGAGAGCGCCACAAAAAACGGTTGTTGCCCCAAACGCGCACTAAAAAGGGTCAGAATAACAAGAGTCTCACCGGCCAGCCGGGGCCACCCGTCCATCCATTTCTTCAGGGGGGGAAAAAATTGGAGTCACCGGTGAGTACATTTTGCATTTAGCTCTGCTTTTCTGCTTCTGTCTTCAAGTGTGTGGCATCCTGCGACCAAAGATTCAGCCAACCCCAAAGCGGTTGACCTCAACGTCCCACCACCATGCCGACCAGAGCAGGTGACGTGATGCTTTGGACATCCTTCCGTCTCAGATGCCCAAAAGTACTCTTTGCCACATCTGCGGCAATACAGTGTCTTTTCAAAGGTGCAAATAAATCCAGCGTGGGCGGAACACGCACGTCTTCGTTTTTTCCCGCTTTGTTTGTGTGACAGCTGTTGTGAAAATTTTATACAAATAAAGTTGTATA
This sequence comes from Syngnathus scovelli, assembly GCF_024217435.2. Classification (NCBI taxonomy): domain Eukaryota; kingdom Metazoa; phylum Chordata; class Actinopteri; order Syngnathiformes; family Syngnathidae; genus Syngnathus; species Syngnathus scovelli. The sequence goes on along the minus strand of NC_090847.1, from coordinate 1,394,308 downwards.
GTACAGGTTTGGCCAAGCCGCAATTCCTGAACCGCATGCGGCTCTTTGCTTGGATTCATGCGGCCCTTTTATGTTCATATCAACATTTGTGTGTGTGTGTGTGTGTGGGGGGGGGGGTTGTGCGTGTTGGCTTCACTTGAGTTCAATTTGGTATTTTGGTCTAAAGCGCATGTGGTGAAATTCCACAAAGTAGGATGGGCAAACACATTCCAGTAAACTATTAGTGTCAATTGGGCTCTCGAAATGGCAGGGAAAAGATGCACAGCAAAACGGAAATATGTAGATGAACACAGGACGTTTTTATCAGAGTGGGAAAGTTTCTATTTTTTGTTGAACGTGATGGCAAACCATTCTGCCTGATATGTCAGACCTCAGGGCATTTCAAAGATTCAAATCTTCAGCGCCATGCACTTCAGCTCACTCCATTGATCAGGCGTCGAACCCGCAACATCATGCTTAAGAGGTGGACATGCTAACCAGTGCGCCATTATGTCAACGCATAATAACTAAGTCTACTGATCAAAACAGCGGTTACTATATGACGTCGCTACGTCGTGGTCAAGTGACGCAGACAAGACATCAATGGACGGACCTTCCTCCGAAATTAGAATCCGTGGGCAGAGTTAACTTGTTTAAAAGGGAGTGGGCAGAAGAAATATTTAATTTATTTAAATCTATTTTGAGTGCACACCATTATGCCAATGCATAACAACTGTAAATCTACTAAACAAAACAGCGGTTGCTATATGACATCTGCCACGTTGTGGTCACGTGACAGACGTGACGTCGATGGGCGAAACTTCCGCCGGAATTCAAATCCGCGGGGAGCGTTAACTTGTTTAAAAGGGAGTGGGCAGAAGAATTATTTAATTTATTCAAATCCATTTGGAGTGTGCACCATTATGTCAATGCATAACAACTGTAAGTCTACTAAACAAAACGGCGGTTGCTATATGACGTCTGCCACGTCGTGGTCACGTGACGCGGACGTGACGTCGACGCCTACTTTACATCCCACCGATCACAGGACCCCTTGGCTGCATAACCGCGCCCCCTTCCCAACCAATCGGATTTGCTATACACGAAAACGACGCCAATGGGCGGGCTCTTCCGCCGGAATTTAAATCCGTGGGCGTGGCTCGCAACAGGAAGTAGGAAAATGGCGATGTTGACAAAGACACAGCGGATGGTAACATACGACTAACGAGAGAAATATTTTTATTTTCTGCTTGCAACTGGACCGTCCAGAGCGTACACGGTAAGTACAACTCATCGTTTTTAAAAATAAGTACTTTTCTGTCACGTGCTGGTGCCACCTGCGACGGGACCACGCCCCCCCTGTCAGTGGAATCACCATCACCTGCCACGGGTTCATGGACAGCGCTATATCAGCGCCGCAAGCGCAGAACCGAGTGCCAGTCTGTCCCTTGATGCTGCTTCGCTCATCAATCCCAGAGAGAATTGACTCACTTGACTACTCGAAACCCTCGCAGAACCGTTGTCCTCTCCAGCCCGATCGCCGCTCCAGCGCCAGCTGTTCCCATCATCCCCTTCAAATAAAGTCCGTCGTTACGCACTTGGCTGTACTGTCCGATCCTTAACAGTACAGACTGGCCAACACGATGCAGTCAGCGAACGACGAGACGGCATTGGGCCGACTGGAGCAAGCCGAGACCGCCATCAGCAGCCTGTCCGCCGACATCCGGAACCTGATCGAGGTTGGTCAGCAACAACAGCTGCAGCAGCAGGAGATGGCCCAAGCCCTCCAGAGACTGTCGGTGGCTGCGTCCCCGGCTGTCACGGCACCCCCGCACCGCCCGTCTGCCGAGGCCAGGAGGCTCGTGGACGTCCCGGAGCCCCGCCTCGGCAACATCGAAAAGTTCAACGGCGATCCCAAGCACGTGAGGGCGTTTGTGACCAACTGTCGCATAATGTTCAGCCTCCAGCCCGTCACGTTTGCGTCAGAATCAGCCAAGGTCGGTTTCGTTCTAACCCACCTCACGGGCGAGGCGCGGCTATGGGGTTTGGCAGAGTATGAACGGATGGCCCCGGCATGCGATTCCTTCGACGCCTTCGCAGAGGAATTGCTCTTCCTGTTCGACCTGGGATCCGCCGCCGAGGCGAGGAACTGGCGACGCTGCGTCAGGGTAGCCGATCGGTCGCGGAGTACGCCCTTAAATTCCAGACGTTGGCCGGCAGAAGCGGATGGAACGCGCCAGCGCTCGTTAGCACGTTCCTAAACGGCCTCGCGGATTATATGAAGGACGAACTGGTGTCTTACGATCGCCCGCGAACCCTGAGGGGCGCGATGGACTTGGCGGCCCGAGTAGACCGGCGGATCCGGACGCGGCGGCGCGATCGGGAGAGGAGGTCCCCGCGGAATCCGCGTGGCCACATTCCTCCGTCTGCTGGGGACCCGCCCACCACTCCACCCGCCGAGCCCATGGATCTGGGAGGGGCTCGGGTCTCCTCGGAGGAGCACCGTCGACGCCTCTCGCTGGGCTTGTGTTTTTACTGTGGGGAGGGGGGCCATCGGGTGGCGGGGTGCCCGCTAAAAGGCCGGAGCTCACGCGGCGTCGGGGGGATCCGCCTGATTGGCGAGGTGGCTTTCGTGACAGAACCGGTTAAGGTACTGCTCTCCGGCAATCACCACGAGACCATCCAGTTTTTTCTTCTTTCCCTCCCAGGACAGCAGCTCATCCTGGGGCACCCTTGGTTGCGGCAGCACAACCCGGTGCTGGACTGGGAGGTGGGGTTTGTACGGCAGTGGAGCGAACGCTGCCATCGAGTGTGCCTGAAGGCGGCCACCAGCCCACTCGGCAGAGCCCCGCCCAGGTACAGTCCCGACATCTCCAATGTCCCAGCAGTTTATCACGAACTCAAGGAGGTTTTTAGTAAAGCCAGGGCCGCTTCTCTTCCTCCACACCGGTCCTACGATTGCGCCATCGACCTGTTGCCCGGCACCTTCCCTCCCAAGGGGCGCGTCTACTCCCTGTCCGCTCCTGAGCGCCGGGCTATGGAGGAGTACATCCGGGAGTCCCTGGCAGCCGGCATCATACGGCCGTCCTCTTCACCTGCGGGAGCGGGGGTTTTCTTCGTGAAGAAGAAGGAGGGCACGCTCCGCCCGTGTATCGACTACCGGGGAATAAACGCAATCACCGTAAAGAACCGATGCCCTCTGCCTCTTCTTTCTTCCGCCTTTGAGAGCCTTCAGGGTGCCACCATCTTCACCAAGCTGGATCTCCGCAACGCCTACCACCTGATCCGCATCCGGGAGGGAGACGAGTGGAAGACGGCTTTCAACACCCCGAGCGGACACTACGAGTACTTGGTGGTTCCGTTTGGGCTCACCAACGCCCCAGCAGTTTTCCAGGCACTGATAAACGACGTGTTACGAGACATGCTGGACAAATTTGTGTTCGTTTATTTGGACGACGTCCTCATCTTCTCCCGCTCGCTTCCTGAGCACATCAAGCATGTTCGGGCGGGGCTGCGACGCCTCCTAGAAAATTCGCTCTACGTGAAGGCAGAGAAGTGCGAGTTCCACGCCCCCTCTGTCAAATTCCTCGGCTACGTGGTGCGTGAGGGATCCATCGAAATGGACCCTGGGAAGGTGGAGGCGGTCACATCATGGCCTGTTCCCGAGACACGCAAGCGGCTGCAACAATTCTTAGGTTTCGCGAACTTTTATCGACGTTTTATCCGTGGATACAGCACGGTGGCCGCGCCACTCACCGCCCTTACCAGCCCCGCCTCCCCATACAAATGGACAGAACGGGCGGAACAGGCATTTCAGGAGCTTAAGAGGAGGTGCACATCCGCTCCCATCCTCAGAGTTCCCGATCCCGACAGACAGTTCGTGGTCGAAGTGGACGCCTCGGACGTGGGTGTCGGGGCGGTGTTGTCTCAACGTAGCCGCCAAGACGATCGTCTCCATCCGTGCGCCTTCTTTTCTCGCCGTTTGTCAGCCTCAGAAAGGAACTATGACATCGGTAATCGGGAGCTCCTCGCCGTCAAGTTGGCTTTGGAGGAGTGGCGACATTGGCTGGAGGGCGCCACCACTCCGTTCATTGTCTGGACCGACCACCGCAACTTGGAGTATCTGAGATCGGCCAAGAGACTGAACGCGAGACAAGCACGGTGGGCTCTGTTCTTTGACCGGTTTGAGTTCTCTCTTTCCTACAGACCGGGTTCCCGTAACGCGAAGGCGGACGCCCTGTCGCGTTTGTTTCCTTGTGGGGAGGAGGGACAGGGTCCGCCTCCCACTATCCTCCCGAGCTCGGAGGGTCGCCTGTTCGTCCCTGAAGGCCTGCGATCGGCCGTGCTGCAATGGGCGCACGACTCACGCCTGGCCTGTCATCCCGGCGCTGCACGCACGAGGTACGTGGTGGCACAGCGTTTCTGGTGGCCCACCTGGCAAGTGGACACCAGCGATTACGTCAGGGCCTGCTCAATCTGTAACCGCTACAAGACGTTTACTCGTCCTCCGGCCGGGCTGCTTCAACCCTTGCCGGTTCCCCAGCGTCCCTGGTCTCACCTGTCAATTGACTTTGTCACAGGCCTCCCCCCCTCAGAGGGAAACACGGTGGTCCTCACGGTGGTAGACCGTTTTAGCAAGATGACGCATTTCATCCCTCTGCCTAAGCTCCCATCTGCGAAGCAGACGGCGTCCATCATGGTGCGGGAGGTGTTTCGTCACCACGGTCTTCCACAAGACATCGTGTCAGACCGAGGACCTCAATTCGCGTCCACCTTCTGGATGGAGTTCTGCCGACTCCTCGGCGCCACGCCCAGCCTCTCCTCGGGGTTTCACCCTCAGTCCAACGGTCAAGCGGAGCGCCTGAACCAGGAACTGGCTAGGGCTCTCCGATGCATGGCCGCCGGGGACCAGCGCGGGTGGGTTCAACAGCTTCCCTGGGTAGAGTATGCTCACAATTCCCTTCCCAGCTCGGCCACGGGACTTTTGCCTTTCCACTGCGTCTTCGGGTACCAGCCACCCTTGTTTGCCCACCAGGAGCGTGGTGCGGCGTGCCCGTCGGCCCAGGCTTGTGTCCGCCGTTGTCATCGTGCCTGGGCGAGGGGCCGGGTCACTCTTCTCCGCTCTGTTTCAGGCTACGCCCGCCAGGCGAACAAGCACCGGACGCCGGCTCCGGAGTACAGAGTGGGGCAGCGTGTGTGGCTCTCGACGCGGGATTTGCCGCTGCGAGCGGGATCCCGCAAACTGGCGCCCCGCTTTGTTGGACCGTTCCCTATCCAGAAGGTGATTGGCCCGGCCGCAGTCCGTCTGCTCCTTCCAGACTCCATGAAGGTTCATCCCACGTTCCACGTGTCCCGTGTGCGGCCCATCCATGAGAGCGCGTTGGCGCCGGCGCCCGTTCCGCCGCCGCCGCCCCTGCTCGTCGATGGGGGCCCGGCTTACGCTGTCCGCTCCCTGCTCCGATCGCGGCGGCGTGGTCGGGGCCTACAATATCTCGTGGACTGGGAGGGTTATGACGACGCGCACCGCTCCTGGGTTCCGAGCCGCTGGATACTCGACCGTTCGCTCATCACGGAGTTCCATCGCTGTCATCCGGACCAACCGGGTCCTCGGCGCGGGCGCCCGTGGAGGGACGAGGGGACCAGGGGTGAGGGTCCGGGGAGGTCTTGCCCACCGGTACCGGGGTCTTCTGCCCCCGCGCCCGTCGAGCCTGCGTCTGGCGAGATGTCGGACGTTTCAGCGGTGTGCTGACCCCTCCACCTGGCCGCCCGGGGTATTGCCTTCCTTTTTTTGTTTTTTTTGTTTGTTTTTTGTTGTTGTTTTGTTGTTTTCGGTTCCTGGGGACGTCGGGAGCCGTCCCTTGTGGGGGGGGTTCTGTCACGTGCTGGTGCCACCTGCGACGGGACCACGCCCCCCCTGTCAGTGGAATCACCGTCACCTGCCACGGGTTCATGGACAGCGCTATATCAGCGCCGCAAGCGCAGAACCGAGTGCCAGTCTGTCCCTTGATGCTGCTTCGCTCATCAATCCCAGAGAGAATTGACTCACTTGACTACTCGAAACCCTCGCAGAACCGTTGTCCTCTCCAGCCCGATCGCCAGCTGTTCCCATCATCCCCTTCAAATAAAGTCCATCGTTACGCACTTGGCTGTACTGTCCGATCCTTAACACTTTTGTTGCCCTGAAAAGCGAGTGAGTGTGGCGTTTGGGGGGAACGTCGAATTTCGACGATTATTTCGACTGGTCAATGGTTGTAAATGATTGCGTTGATTAAAAACTTTATTTAACTCTACTCTTAACTTTGCCGTTTCAGATATGCGGGTATTACACCGCGGAAATGACGTCAATAGGCTGAACTGTCGCCAAAATTCAAATCTGTGGGCGCAATGGCCTTGAGCGAGACAACGGATACAAACACGACGACTATCAACAGAAATATCTTTATTTTCTGCTTGCAAGTGGACCGTCTAGAGCGTACACGGTAAGTACAACTCATTAGGTTTAAAAAGATTTACGTTTGTGTAGTTTGCGTTGCGTTACATCTGTGAATGTTGGTTGAGGCTAAATGTTAATGTTTAATTTCCTTCCTTTAGGTTCCACGGTGTTTGTTGGCTGTAAGTTTTCCACTGCAAGAAGAGGCTCGTATCATTGACCAGGAGCGAGCTACAATTGTGAGTAGCCATAACATTTATCTTAAACACTTCCTATTTCATGTCTAACAGTACTTGATTTAACAAATAACCATAAATAAATACAGTGTGGGCACTGAAGTTAACATATGTGATTATACTGCCTAATCTGTCACCGAGTATATTGTTGCAAAGTAATATAAGATCCAAAGTTGTAATTCAGAATAGTTTTCAAAAGAAGGCCATTAGAATTATATACAAGTCTGATTACCCTGAACATAATAGCAAGCTATTAATAAAAATCACAAATTCTTCAATTCAAAGATTTGGTAGATTATCAGACAAATAATGTCTAACAGTAATTGATTTAACACATCACGATAAATAGATTGAGTGTGGGCACTCTCAAGTTAACATATGTGATTATACTGCCTAATCTGTTACAGAGTATGTTGTTGCCAAGTAATGTAGAATAGATCCAAAGTAGTAATCCAGAATAGTTTTGAAAAGGCCATTAGAATAATAAACAAATCTGATTACCTTGAAGATAATAACAAGCTAAGTGTTTAATATTAAGTTTTAAGTAATATTAAATATTAAGTTAGTATTAAAGTAGTTTAAAACGAGGGCCCTTCACTCAACCTTTAACCCTATTTATTCACCTTCTAGGCTAAGTGTTAAAGGCTAAATGTTAAAGGGTAAGTGTTAGAGGCTAAGTGCCAGAGGCTAGGCGCCAGAGGCGAGTTTTTGTGGGCTGAAGTTTTAGTGGGGTTAGTGTGAATACAATCCAAAAGAATACAACAGAATACAATACAATAGAATATAATACATAGATTAAATTCAATAGCTCTTACTACTTCCCATTAAATAAATTAAATACGTCTTACTTGTTCCCAATCCTTTTCAAAAAAGTTGTTTAAAACGAGGGCCCTTCACTCAACCTTTAACCTCTACCACCGCACGTCACATTGTGTTGTATCTGTGAATGTTGGTTGTGGCCAAATGATAGTTTTCTTTCATTCGTTTAGGTTCCACGGTGTTTGTTGGCTATATGTTTTCCAATGTCAGAAGGATGAAAATACAAAGTACAACGCTTGGACGTGGGCAAAGACGTCACCGGTGAGTCCTTCCTTCCTATTTATTTACCTTCTAGGTGCTAGAGGCTAAGTGTTAGAGGCTAAGTGTTAGAGGCTAAGTGTTAAAGGCAACACAATACGAACAACACAACACAATACGAACAACTCAACACAATACGAACAACTCAACACAATACGAACAACACAATATGAACAACACAACACAATACGAACAACACAACACAATACGAACAACACAACACAATACAAACAACACAACACATTACTAACAACACAACACATTACTAACAACACAACACAATACGGACAACACAACGTTACTGCACTGAACAACACGATACCGCACTGAACAACATGATACCGCACTGAACAACACGATACCGCACTGAACAACACCATGCCGCACTGAACAACACCATGCCGCACTGAACAACACCATCCCGCAATGAACAACACCATGCCGCACTGAACAACACCATGCCGCACTGAACGACACCATGCCGCACTGAACGACACCATGCCGCACTGAACGACACCATGCCGCACTGAACGACACCATGCCGCACTGAAAGACACCATCCCGCACTGAAAAACACCATGCCGCACTGAACAACACCATCCTGCACTGAACAACACCATCCCGCACTGAACAACATTATGCCGCACTGAAAAAAATCCAAACCTTTGATGTATTTCTTTAAACAATTTATGTCACGCCACTATTCTCATAGTGGCGGGCCTCTTGACCAAATTGACTAACAATATTGCTTTAAGCTGTTACAGAATACATTTTTAGCCAAGCAAAGAAATCAAAAAGTAAAAATCACATTTGTGCTTCTCCAAACAATTTATGTCACGCCACTATTCTCATAGTGGTGGGCCTCTTGATCAAATTGACTAACAATATTGCTTTAAGCTGTTACAGAATACATTTTTAGCCAAGCAAAGAAATCAAAAAGTAAAAATCACATTTGTGCTTCCATGCGTGACTCACAATCCGACACCGTGTTCCTGTTTTATTTCTATTTTAACTAATTTAGCTTATTGTGGCCCCTTTTTGGTCTCATGTTTTGGTCTGGCGCCATCTTTTGGACAAATTTGGAATTTCAGCTCTGCCAATTTATTCCTGTGAACAATCCATATTTTACCATTTGCACCACCTTTACCATTAACCCCCATGTTACATGACAATATATATACATATACTATATATATATATATATATATATATATATATATATATATATATATATATATATATATAGTATATGTATATATATTGTCATGTATATGTATATATATTGTCATGTAACATGGGGGTTAATGGTAAAGGTGGTGCTATATATATATATATATATATATAAATAAGTATAAAGTGCAGCAGTGATAATTATGCAATAGTGCAAGTAGGCATAACAGTATTCAAGAGTGTGCAGAGGAATGCTAAACCATGTATTAAACTTCTATTTAAAGGGTTTATACAAGTTCAGTAAAGTTGGTAGTGCGAGATAGTGCAAGATAGAGGTCCGTAGTGTCATAAAGTACAGTTCTGTGAATGTGTGATGCAGAGTTCAGTTTAGAGCTCAACAGTTCTAGTGTTCAACAGTCTGATGACAGCAGGGAAAAAGTTGTTGCAGAACCTGGTGGACCTGCAGCGGATGCTGCGAAACCTCTTCCCAGAGGGCAGCAGGGAGAACAGTCCATGGTGGGGGTGTGATGGGTCATGGATGATGTTACGGGCACGGGACATGCAGCGCTGAGATGAAATGTCCTCAATGGAGGGAAGAGGAACCCCTATGATCCTCTCTGCTGTCCTCACCACTCTCCTCACGTTCTTCCAATCGGAGGCGGTGCAGCCTCCACACCACACAGAGAGACAGCTTGTCAGAATGCTCTCTATGGTGCTCCTGTAGAACGTCCTCATGATGGGTGGGGGCAGGTGGGCTCTCCTCATCCTCCGCAGGAAGTACAAGCGCTTCTGTGCCCTATTGACCAGTGCCGTAGTGTTCATAGTGCAGGTGAGGTCTTCTGTGATGTGGACCCCCAGGAATTTGGTGTTGCTGACCACCTCCACAGCTGAGCTGTTGATGATCAGTGGAGCGTGGTGAGGCTGTTTTTTCCTGAAGTCGACGATGATCTCCTTCATCTTCTCCACATTCAGGATCAGGCTGTTGTCTCTGCACCAGCCCACCAGCTGCTCCACCTCCTCTCTGTAGTCCAGGTCGTTGTTTTCTCTGATGAGCCCCACCAGCGTTGTGTCGTCTGCGAACTTCACGATGTGATTGGTGGTGAACCTGGGGACGCAGTCGTGTGTCATCAGGGTGAACAGCAGGGGGCTCAGGACGCAGCCCTGAGGGGAGCCTGTGCTGAGGGTGATGACATCAGAGGTGTTCTGTCCGACCCGGACTGACTGAGGACTGTTGGTGAGGAAGTCTAGCAGCCCAGTTGCGAAGGGGGGTGTTGAAGCCCAGGTGTTCCAATTTTCCTACCAGATGCTGTGGGATGATGGTGTTAAACGCTGAGCTGAAGTCCAGGAACAGCATCCGCACATGGGTGTTCTTCTCCTCCAGGTGAGCCAGGCTCAGGTGAAGAACGGAGGAGATGGCGTCCTGAGTGGAGCGGTTTTGCCGGTCGGCAAACTGGAACGGGTCAAATAATGGGGGGAGTCTGGAAACGATGTGACCTTTAAGCAGCCTTTCGAAGCACTTCATCATGACCGGAGTCAGTGCAACAGGTCATTAAATGAGGTGATTTGAAGTTTCTTCGGCACCGGAATGATGGAGGCAGTCTTAAAGCACGCTGGCACTGTGGCTTGGCCCAGCGAGGTGTTAAAAATGTCTGTGATGACCCCAGCCAGCTGACTTGCACATTCCCTGAACACACGCCCAGGAATGTTGTCGGGGCCAGGGGCCTTACGGGGGTTGACTCTCCTCAGGGTCTTACACATCGGCGGAGTCAAGGCAGAGTACCTCCTCTTCCTGATGGGGGACAGTTTTAACTGCTGGAGTGCCGTTTAGTGCCTCGAACCTCCCAAAGAAGTTATTTAGACCATTTAGAAAGTCAGCATCAACTTCACCCACCGGGGGGGGTTAGGGGGGGGGGGGGGGTTGGTGGGGGGGTGATTTGTAGTCTGTAATCGCCCGTATGCCTTGCCACATACTCCTGTTGTTGTTGGCATCGTGGAAACAATCCTGAATTTTTCGACTGTGGTCTCGCTTCGCTACCCTGATGGCACGGTTCAAGTTGGCTCTCGCTGTCCTCAGTGTCTCCTTGTCGCCAGACTTGAAGGCAGAGTTCCGCGCTCGTAGCGTTTGACGTACCTCCTCAGTCATCCAGGGTCGTTGGTTGCCCCGGGTGATGATATTCTTAGTGGTGCTGACGTCCTCGGTGCATTTGTTGATGTAGGCTGACACAGTCATGGCACACGCATGTCAAATCTACATCGGGAAAACTGGGAGGGAGGGAGGGAGGGAGGGAGGGAGGGAGGGAGGGAGGCAGGCAGGCAGGCAGGGAGGCAGGCAGGGAGGCAGGCAGGGAGGCAGGCAGGCAGGCAGGCAGGCAGGCAGGCAGGCACGCAGGCAGGGAGGCAGGCAGTGTCTGTCTGTTGAGGTTTTCACCTTGTTCTTCTCCTGCTGAAGTTCTAACTGGACGTCCATCAGTTTGGCTCTCAGCTCGTCATTGGCGGCCTGAAGGGCGCCCGTTCACTCCGCCTTGGCCCGCCCTGCCGGAGCTCGTTTGGACATCTCTTACTCGAGTCTCGCCCGGTCGTCAGTCAGAGATCACAACATTTGTACCTGGAGCGCACAAACGCAGTGCTGTTTTCCACTGGCTTCAGACTCAACTTCAATCGGTACCGTAACTTACAACATCATAAACATAGATCTAGCTTGACTTATTCATTGAATAAATGCATTTAGTTCTTCAAAACTGCATCACACAACATAGCGTGACCGAGACGGCCGTTATCCACCTGCGTGAAGTTATTTGGTGAAATGAATGAGATGTTTAAGACACCATCGTTTTGTCTCTATGTAGATGAAGGGAAATAATCGATTGCTGAAGGTCCAAAGGTGTTGTGATAAACAAATAAACATTTTAGTGATTAGTGACATATTTGTGATAAACATATTAGGCAGGATAATCACATATGTTAACTTGACTGCCCACACTGTATTTATTTATGGTTATTTGTTAAATCGAGTACTGTTAGACATGAAATAGGAAGTGTTTCACATAAATGGACGACGAAAGGGGTACTCACCATTGTAGCTCCTGCTGGTCAATGATACGAGCCTCTTCTTGCAGTGGAAAACATACAGCCAACAAACACCGTGGAACCTAAAGGAATGAAATTAAACATTAACATTTAGCCTCAACCAACATTCACAAACGTAAATCTTTTTAAACACAATGAGTTGTACTTACCGTGTACGCTCTAGACGGTCCACTTGCAAGCAGAAAATAAAGATATTTCTGTTGATAATCGTCGTGTTTGTATCCGTTGTCTCGCTCTAGGCCATTGCGCCCACAGATTTGAATTTTGGCGAGAGTTCAGCCTATTGACGTCATTTCCGCGGTGTAATACCCGCATATCTGAAACGGCAAAGTTAAGATAGGATAAGCGGATTCAGGGGGGAGGTGGCTACATGCAGTCTTACTAGTTCATGATGAGTGCCAAACGACAATGAGAGGGGTTCGGTTATATAGGATACGTCAAAAAGGGCTTGTCCGTTAAGTGCCTTAGCCTTTATGGTCGTGTTCAAGGGTTCGGTCTTTACACCTATGCTGCGAGCAAAAGCCCAGTCAATCAGATTCTCGTCGGCCCCTGAGTCAATCAACACCCCGAGCTCGATTTCCTTGCCTTGGCAGGTTAGCGTCCCGACGGGTAGAACCCTATTCTTCTGCCGGACCACGGAGAAGGTGCTTACCCTCAGCGCACTCCGCTCCGGGCAGGAGAGGAAGAGATGACCAAGCGCCCCGCAGTAGTAGCATCTGCCCTCCTGGCGTCGACGCTGTCTTTCCTCTTCGCTCAATTTGGCCCTGCCGAGCTGCATGGGTTCCCTCCCCGCGAGTGGCCCTGCCGGGATCGATCTTTGGTGGTGCGTCTCGTGGGATGACCGCCCGCCCAATGATGCGGAAGGAGTAACGATCGCACCCCGGCTTGCCCGCTGCTTCCTCCACTCCTGTAGTCAGTTGTCAGTTCGGACGGCCAACGCAATGAGAGTGTCGAGTTCCACAGGAAGATCAAGGGGAATGAGTTGGTCCTGGATGGTCCCGGAAAGACCCCGGAGAAAAGCATCGTACAGAGCCGTCGAGTTCCATCCGCTTTCCGCGGCCAGAGTGCGGAAGCGGATCGCGTAGTCGCTGACCGTCTCTCGACCCTGGGTGATATGGGACAGCTCTCGTGCCTTCTCTCGGTCCGTGGGAACTGGATCGAACACCATGCGCAGGGCCTCGATGAATCCGGAAAACGAGTGACAGGTAGCGGAATTCCTGGCCCATTCTGCGGTCGCCCACGTCCGGGCTCTTCCCGTCAAATAGGAGATCGTGTATGCCACCCGGGAGCGTTCCGTTGGGAAGTCGCCGGGAGCTCGCTCGAACTGCATCTCACAATTCGTTATAAAGGCTCGACTCAGCCCGGGTTCACCTGCATATCGTTCCGGGGAAGCCAGTCTGATCCCCCTCGCCATAGGCGCGGGCGCCGGGTGGTCCACAGGGGGCGCCGCTGTGGAACAAGGCGTCACAGCTCGCCCCGTGGTCAGCAGAGCGAGGACGTCTTGCATCTGACGACTCAGCGAATCCACCTGGGCGGCCACCGCCTCTCTGAAGCCTTCCTGGTTCTTCACCAGTTCCTGAACCCCAACACTCAGAGCGTCTACCTGCTTCTGCTGTTGGCCCAGTTGCGAAGTCTGGGAGCGTACTTGGGCGACCAGCTGCGCTGTCTCTGCCGAGTCCATGTCTGGCCAGTGCGCAATGTCAGGTGCAGAGCAGGGAGAGGACTCGAATGCAGAGATTTCAATGTCCAAAAAGGCTTTTATTGTCTCCACTGATAGTCGAACAAAAAACGCCTCAAAAGGGAAAACTAAGGCGCCTCGAACCGAGGGAGAAAAAGGGGAAATCAAAGCGCCTCGAACCGAGGGAAATACAAAAACAAGATAGTGATGTAACCAAGTTAACATCGGGGATCAAAGTCGCTCAAACAAGGCTTCTACGTGGAACTCGAGGGTTTCGTGATCGCTAGTGTTCTTACAAGGCAAGACACACTGGCACTGGATACTGGGAAAGACGCGGGTTATATGGACACAGGAGGGGAACACAGGTGAAGACAGTTGGTCATTGACGCAGGTGCACACACTTGGAATCAGGGGTTCACGTGACCGGACGCACAGGGGAAGGACACACCGACTGGAACGAGAGGAAAATCACACAATAAAACAGGAAGTGATCCGGACGACACATGACAGCATGACAGTTTATATTCAATTTTGTGTTTGTGTGCAAATTTTTGACTTCTTAATTTCCATTTTTTGACTTGCAGGTTGAATTTTTTTTCATAATGGGAGTCAGGGAGGGATTTGGATTAGGGTTAGGGTTGGGGTTAGGGTTAGGGTTAGGGGTTAGGTTAGGGTTAGGGTAGGATCGGTTTAGGGGACAGCGCACAGACGCAGCAGGAGCTCAATGGAAATTGGAAACGTGGGGTGGCAGTGGAGGTGGCACAGGCCAGTTAGGATTAAGAAGGGAGTTCCTCCAGCAATTTGCATTTCGTTCCGGATAATTTTCCATCTACTCATTTTAGCTTATTAACTTGTTGTTTTTGCTCTTTTCTTGCAGGTACCGATTGGGTGTGAATATGTGAACTCGGCATAGGTAAGTATAACTGTGTGTTTTTCTGTTTCAGGTTATCCAGGTAAGTATTGTTTCTTTTGATAGTGTAAATTTTTACTTTCAACCACTTTTTAGTTTATATTCAATTTTTTGTTTGTGTTCAAATTTTTGACTTCTTAATTTCCATTTTTTGACTTGCAGGTTGAATTTTTTTTCATAATCGGAGTCAGGGAGGGATTTGGATTAGGGTTAGGGTTGGGGTTAGGGTTAGGGTTTGGGGTTAGGTTAGGGTTAGGGTAGGATCGGTTTAGGGGACAGCGCACAGACGCAGCAGGAGCTCAATGGAAACTGGAAACGTGGGGTGGCAGTGGAGGTGGCACAGGGCAGTTAGGATTAAGAAGGGAGTTCCTCCCCCGAAGGAGAGGAGCAAAGGCACGGTCCTACCATCCACGCCCACATCCCACATCCAGCCCCAGAGCACCCTGTCCGTCGTGGCTGCGCCAGCCATGCTGGTCAGGCCAAGTTGGGCTTAATAAACATGTATTTGCTTTGTATTTGTTGTTTGTTTTTGTGTTTGCGCTTTGCCTATCCGGTCGCCTTTGTTATATATGTAATAAATGAGTCTCGACTTGGCATGATAGATTGACAGCTGCATTTGCGGTCAAATTAGTCGTACCTCGCACTTAATTCATCGACTCCCCTATCTGGGTGGAGCGAGAGCATCTTGCTCTGTGCGGCATCCATGCGCTCTCCTATCTGGGTAAAGCGTGGGTAAATTATAATTTTGCGTCTAATTTTTTATTTTATTAAATTTAATTTAATTTAATTTAATTAATTTTTAATTAAATTTTATTTAATTTTTATTTAATTTTGCGAGCGCTGAAGGACTGCGCTGGGGAGCTGTCGGGTGTCTTCACGGACATCTTTAACGTTTCCCTGCAGCAGGCCATCGTCCCCTCGTGTTTCAAGGCTGCCACCATCGTTCCTGTGCCGAAGAAACCTGCACCGTCCTGCTTCAATGACTACCGCCCTGTGGCACTGACGCCCATCATCATGAAGTGCTTTCAGCGGCTGGTCATGGAGCACATCAAGTCCGTTCTCCCCCCCACCATTGACCCTTTCCAGTTTGCGTACCGTGCCAAGCGGTCCTCTGAGGATGCCATCTGATCTGCCCTCCACTCGGCCCTCACCCACCTGGAGAGAAAGGACTCATATGTGAGGTTGCTGTTTGTGGACTTCAGCTCTGCCTTCAACACCATTGTGCCGCAGCGACTCATCTGCAAACTCGACGAGCTGGGCCTCAGTACCTCCCTCTGCAACTGGATACTGGACTTCCTCTGTCAGAGGCCTCAGGCGGTGCGTGTTGGCGACAAAATCTCCGCCAGCATCACGCTGAGCACGGGGGCCCCCCAGGGCTACGTGCTCAGTCCATTGCTCTTCACCCTGCTGACGCATGACTGCACTGCGACCTACAGCGACAACCGCATAGTGAAGTTTGCTGACGACACGACTCTGCTGGGTCTCATCACGAAGGGCGACGAGACTCGGTACAGGTCGGAAGTTGACCTTCTGACCACGTGGTGCAGGGACAACAACCTCCCGCTGAACGTCAATAAGACCAAGGAAATCATTGTTGACTTCCGGAAGGGTCACACAACACACCTGCCGCTGATCATCGATGGTGCTGTGGTGGAGAGGGTGAGCTGCACCAAGTTCCTGGGGGTGCACATCAGTGAGGACCTCTCCTGGTCCGCAAACACCTCGTCACTGGCAAAGAAAGCTCAGCGCCGCCTGTACTTCCTGCGGAAGCTCAGGCGTGCATGTGCTCCTCAGGCAGTCCTGTCTACATTCTACCGTGGCACCATTGAGAGCATCCTCACCAGTTGCATCGCTGTCTGGGGTGGTAACTGCACTGAACAGAACTTGAAGGCCCTGCAGCGCATAGTGAATACGGCTGGTAAGATTATTGGTGCTTCACTCCCCTCCCTGAAGGACATTTACACCTCCCATCTCGCCCGCAAGGCAACCTCGATTGCCAGAGATGTGAGTCACCCGGCTCACTCTTTGTTTGACCTTCTGCCCTCTGGGAAGAGGTACAGGAGCCTGCGCTCCCGCACCACCAGACTCGCCAACAGCTTCTTTCTCCAGGCTGTTAGGGCCCTGAACTCGCTACCCCCTTCTGCGTAGCGTGCGGCACTGTTGCGCTATTTTCGGGAATGTCTGCTGTACGCGCACTTGCTCCTTTTTGTTCTGCTCCTCTTATTTATTTATTTATTGTTGTGTTATTGTCACGTCCCTGCGTCACCGGACTCCCAGCCAAGCCCCAATCAAGGAATTGCCAGCACCTGCTACAGCTCGTTAGGTCCACTACTTAACCTCTATGCATTCTGCCAGTGGTTGTCAGTTCGTCTCCTTACCCTGCCCTTGACACCACTGCCTTTTGGTCACCTGAACGATCTCTGTTGCCAACTGTTTCCGTAAACTGACCGACCACGCCTGATCGCCGCCTATCTTGACAACCTGCCTGCCTCCGACTACGACTACGCGCTGTGCTCTGCTGCTCAGCCACGCCAGACCGCAAGTCCAGTGTTCCACTTCCCCTTTTCCCCCTTTTCAATAAAGGATCGTGTGCACTTGGTTGTCCTGTCTCTGATCCGTGACAGTTATTCATTCATTATTTATTCAGCACGCTTTTGTTATACTTGTTTACTTGTTTGTCTGTTGTGAGCCATATCTTGTCACCGTGGGATAGGGGGGAACGAAATTTCGGTTTCTTTGTGTGTCTTTGGCATGTGGAGAAATTGACAATAAAGCTGACTTTGACTTTGACTTTGACTAATTGTTTTCCTATCGGCGCTAGTTTGCGCTCCCTTTTATTTCCTCCGTGTGGCCATCGACAACGTTTCGGCATCTTTTGTGCCTTCCTCAGGTCTGGCACACGGGAATTGCAGCTAAATTTAGTTTTGTTGCATGTGGTACTGTTTCCTCCTTCATGGCCGCATCGAGACTGAATTTCCTGCTCCGAGCGGACCTTATATGTGTTTCATGTCAGCAATTTGCGTTTCGTTCCGGAAAATTTTCCATCTACTCATTTTAGCTTATTAACTTGTTGTTTTTGCTCTTTTCTTGCAGGTACCGATTGGGTGTGAATATGTGAACTCGGCATAGGTAAGTATAACTGTGTGTTTTTCCGTTTCAGGTTATCCAGGTAAGTATTGTTTTTTTGATAGTGTAAATTTTTACTTTCAACCACTTTTTAGTTTATATTCAGTTTTGTGTTTGTGTTCAAATTTTTGACTTCTTAAGTTCCATTTTTTGACTTGCAGGTTGAAATTTTTTTCATAATGGGAGTCAGGGAGGGATTTGGATTAGCGTTAGGGTTAGGGTTAGGGTTGGGGTTGGGGTTGGGGTTAGGGTTAGGGTTTGGGGTTAGGGTTAGGGTTAGGGTTAGGATTAGGTAAAGAGTTCCTCCCCCGAAGGAGAGGAACAAAGGCACGGTCCTACCATCCTGGCCCGCACCCCACAACCAGCTCCAGAGCATCCTGCCCGTTGCGGCCGCGCCCGCCATGCTGGCCAGGACTAATTAGGGCTTAATAAAGATCGTTTTTGACCTTGAACACGTGTTTGTGCTTATTGTATGTTTGTTTTTGATTGCTCTTTACCTATCCGGTCGCCTTTGTTATATAATTAATAAGTGAGTCTCGATTTGGCATGTAAGATTGACAGCTGCGCTTGCGTTCAACTAAATATTCGTACCTCACACCTAATTCATCGACTCCCCTATCTGGGTGGAGCGAGAGCATCTTGCTCTGTGCGTTATCCATGCGCTCTCCTATCTGGGTAGAGCGTGGGTAAATTACCATTTGTTTCCAATTGGTTTTGTACCGGCGTCATTTTGCGCTAAATTTTGTTCATCTGTGTGGCCATCGACAACGTTTCGGCATCTTTTGTGCCTTCTTCAGGTCTGGCACACAGGAATTGCATCTAAATTTAGTTTAGTTTCATCACATGGGGAGCTGCTTCCTCCTCCACGGCCGCATCGAGACTGAGAGCTCCTGCTCCGAACGGTGCTTATATACACTCCTCCAAGTGGGCGGAGCCAGCGATTTGCGCTTGTTTCTTTAGCATAGTAACTTGTTTTCTTGCAGGCACCGATTGGGCGTGGATTTGTGATCTCCGGATTAGGTAAATATATTTTTGTTTTGGGTAAGTATTTACTTTTAACTGCTTTTTTTGCTTTTTTTGTCCCAAATAATGCTTATTTGCAATTGTTTACATTCAAATTTGATAGGTATGCACATTTTTTTTGTTTTGGGTGAGTATTGTGGTTTTATTTGAGGTAAGTATTTACTTTTAACTGCCTTTTGGTCTCAAATAGTGCTTATTTGCAATTATTGTTCAAATTTGTGTTTACGTTCAAATTTTGAGTTGTTTATTTTCAAATTTTAACTTGCAGGTTGACGTTTTTGTCTTATCGGGTTAGGGTTAGGGTTAGGGTTAGGGTTAGGATTAGGGTTAGGGTTAGGGGCTAGGTTAGGATGGGGGATAGGTTAGTATTAGGGCTGGGATATGACCAGTTTAGGGGACAGCACACGGACGTAACAGAGGCTCGATGGAAACCGGAAATGTGGGGGGGGGGGGGGGGGCGCACTGGAGGTGGCACAGGCGAGTTAGGATTAGGTAAAGAGTTCCTCCCCCGAAGGAGAGGAACAAAGGCACGGTCCTACCATCCTGGCCCGCACCCCACAACCAGCTCCAGAGCATCGTGCCCATTCCGGCCGCGCCCGCCATGCTGGCCAGTACTAATTAGGGCTTAATAAAGATCGTTTTTGACCTTGAACACGTGTTTGTGCTTATTGTATGTTTGTTTTTGATTGCTCTTTACCTATCCGGTCGCCTTTGTTATATAATTAATAAGTGAGTCTCGATTTGGCATGTAAGATTGACAGCTGCGCTTGCGTTCAACTAAATATTCGTACCTCGCACCTAATTCATCGACTCCCCTATCTGGGTGGAGCGAGAGCATCTTGCTCTGTGCGGCATCCATGCGCTCTCCTATCTGGGTAGAGCGTGGGTAAATTACTATTTGTTTCCAATTGGTTTTGTACCGGCGTCATTTTGCGCTGAATTTTGTTCATCTGTGTGGCCATCGACAAGGTTTCGGCATCTTTTGTGCTTTTTTCAGGTCTGGCACACAGGAATTGCATCTAAATTTAGTTTAGTTTCATCACATGGGGAGCTGCTTCCTCCTCCACGGCCACATCGAGACTGAGAGCTCCTGCTCCGGACGGTGCTTATATACACTCCTCCAAGTGGGCGGAGCCAGCGATTTGCGCTTGTTTCTTTAGCATAGTAACTTGTTTTCTTGCAGGCACCGATTGGGCGTGGATTTGTGATCTCCGGATTAGGTAAGTATATTTTTGTTTTGGGTAAGTATTTACTTTTAACAGCTTTTTTTGCTTTTTTTTGTCCCAAATAATGCTTATTTGCAATTGTTTACATTCAAATTTGATAGGTATGCACATTTTTTTGTTTTGGGTGAGTATTGTGGTTTTATTTGAGGTAAGTATTTACTTTTAACTGCCTTTTGGTCTCAAATAGCGCTTATTTGCAATTATTGTTCAAATTTATGTTTACGTTCAAATTTTGACTTGTTTATTTTCAAATTTTAACTTGCAGGTTGACGTTTTGGTCTTATCAGGTTAGGGTTAGGGTTAGGGTTAGGATTAGGGTTAGGGTTAGGGGTTAGGTTAGGATGGGGGACAGGTTAGGATTAGGGCTGGGATATGACCAGTTTAGGGGACAGCACACAGACGTAACAGGAGCTCGATGGAAACCGGAAACGTGGGGGGGGGGGGGGGGCGCACTGGAGGTGGCACAGGCGAGTTAGGATTCGGTAAAGAGTTCCTCCCCCGAAGGAGAGGAACAAAGGCACGGTCCTACCATCCTGGCCCGCACCCCACAACCAGCTCCAGAGCATCCTGCCCGTTGCGGCCGCGCCCGCCATGCTGGCCAGGACTAATTAGGGCTTAATAAAGATCGTTTTTGACCTTGAACACGTGTTTGTGCTTATTGTATGTTTGTTTTTTGATTGCTCTTTACCTATCCTGGTTAGGGTTAGGGTTAGGGTTAAGAAGGGAGTTCCTCCCCCGAAGGAGAGGAGCAAAGGCACGGTCCTACCATCCACGCCCACGTCCCACATCCAGCCCCAGAGCACCCTGTCCGTCGTGGCTGCGCCAGCCATGCTGGTCATGCTGGTCAAGTCTCGATGCGGCCGTGGAGGAGGAAGCAGCTCCCCATGTGATGAAACTAAACTAAATTTAGATGCAATTCCTGTGTGCCAGACCTGAAGAAGGCACAAAAGTGCCGAAACGTTGTCGATGGCCACACAGATGAACAAAATTCAGCGCAAAATGACGCCGGTACAAAACCAATTGGAAACAAATAGTAATTTACCCACGCTCTACCCAGATAGGAGAGCGCATGGATGCCGCACAGAGCAAGATGCTCTCGCTCCACCCAGATAGGGGAGTCGATGAATTAGGTGTGAGGTACGAATATTTAGTTGAACGCAAGCGCAGCTGTCAATCTTACATGCCAAATCGAGACTCACTTATTAATTATATAACAAAGGCGACCGGATAGGTAAAGAGCAATCAAAAACAAACATATAATAAGCACAAACACGTGTTAAAGGTCAAAAACGATCTTTATTAAGCCCTAATTAGTCCTGGCCAGCATGGCGGGCGCGGCCGCAACGGGCAGGATGCTCTGGAGCTGGTTGTGGGGTGCGGGCCAGGATGGTAGGACCGTGCCTTTGTTCCCCTCCTTTGGGGGAGGAACTCTTTAACCCTAATCCTAACTCGCCTGTGTCACCTCCAGTGGGCCCCCCCCCTCGTTTCCGGTTTCCATCGAGCTCCTGTTACGTCTGTGTGCTGTCCCCTAAACTGGTCCTATCCCATCCTAACCTAACCCCTAACCCTAACCCTAACCCTAACCTGACCCCATTTCCTGATAAGACAAAAAAGTCAACCTGCAAGTTAAAATTTGAAAATAAACAAGTCACAATTTGAACGTAAACACAAATTTGAATAATAATTGCAAATAAGCACTATTTGAGACCAAAAGGCAGTTAAAAGTAAATACTTACCTCAAATAAAATCACAATACTCACCCAAAACAAAAAAATGTGCATACCTATCAAATTTGAATGTAAACAATGGCAAATAAGCATTATTTGGGACAAAAAAAAGCAAAAAAAGCAGTTAAAAGTAAATACTTACCCAAAACAAAAATATACTTACCTAATCCGGAGATCACAAATCCACGCCCAATCGGTGCCTGCAAGGAAACAAGTTACTATGCTAAAGAAACAAGCGCAAATCGCTGGCTCCGCCCACTTGGAGGAGTGTATATAAGCACCGTTCGGAGCAGGAGCTCTCAGTCTCGATGCGGCCGTGGAGGAGGAAGCAGCTCCCCATGTGATGAAACTAAACTAAATTTAGATGCAATTCCTGTGTGCCAGACCTGAAGAAGGCACAAAAGTGCCGAAACGTTGTCGATGGCCACACAGATGAACAAAATTCAGCACAAAATGACGCCGGTACAAAACCAATTGGAAACAAATAGTAATTTACCCACGCTCTACCCAGATAGGAGAGCGCATGGATGCCGCACAGAGCAAGATGCTCTCGCTACACCCAGATAGGGGAGTCGATGAATTAGGTGCGAGGTACGAATATTTAGTTGAACGCAAGCGCAGCTGTCAATCTTACATGCCAAATCGAGACTCACTTATTAATTATATAACAAAGGCGACCGGATAGGTAAAGAGCAATCAAAAACAAACATATAATAAGCACAAACACGTGTTAAAGGTCAAAAACGATCTTTATTAAGCCCTAATTAGTCCTGGCCAGCATGGCGGGCGCGGCCGCAACGGGCACGATGCTCTGGAGCTGGTTGTGGGGTGCGGGCCAGGATGGTAGGACCGTGCCTTTGTTCCTCTCCTTTGGGGGAGGAACTCTTTAACCCTAACCCTAACCCTAACCCTAGCGGCCGAAACGTTGTCAAGGCACACTTACATTATATATTGGCCAAACAAAATCTAACAAAAGAAATTTTATTAAAAACTATTTCAATAAAAACAACCATATTAAAAACATTTTTTTTGATAAAAACAAATTTATTATATATATAACAAAGGTGAATTCCAGCCATGGAGCAAGGTTGGACCACAGTCCACTATGGCCGACGCCGCCGCTTTGCTCATCAGAACCCTGGGCTGGGAGCTGGGAGGTGTGCCGGATGGATGGACCGTGCTTTTGCCCCTGCTTCCAACAGGAAGGGGGGCTCCTACCGCAATCCTAACCAGCCAGTGCCTCCTCCGGTGCCCCCCAGCCACTCCGGCTTCAGGGTTCGCTCATATGCTACGGTGGTACGCCAAGGTGGTAGACGGCCCTCTGATGTGCATTCCACCCAAAGTAAGGCTCCGGCCAATGGGTGGCGACAAGCTGATGCTCATTTTGGCCTCCTAGTCCGGAAGTTGCACAGCATCATTAAGGTGACCCACCATCTGCGGAATGTGAACCCTGAGGGAGGAGCCCCGCAACTGCGAATGATTGCAAGGATGGTGGAGGTGTTGTCGACCATGGTCAGGTCAGCGTTCCCTACCGGGGATGCGTTGGACCTGATCATGGGCAATGCTCTGAATTGGGGTCACACAACATGCCAAATCCTCACCGACCATTACCTGACCTGCCTTACCCAATTATTGGATGACCTGCTGGTACTCATTACGCCGGAATGGGACGCTGCCTTTGCGGTGGCGACGAGGTGGGCCAAACGGAATTTTCCGCGGCTCTCGCAGGACACTTTGGACTATGTAGCGGGGCAGATCAGGGCAAGCATGGTGGATCTACCTCCTGATTCACCTAGCCCCACTTCCCCTCCAACACCACGTCCGGATCTGGAGCCCGTGACTCCAATGACGGAGCCCGTGACTCTATTGACGCCAATTCGGACCCAGTCGTCGCCGGCATCAAGTCGAGTTCCGGTGCCCGTGGCTCTGTTGACGCCAGTCCTGGCCCAGACTTCACCGACACCGAGTTCAGTTTCGGTGCCCTTGGCATCTTCCATGCCAGTCCAGGCCCAGAGGACGGTGGCTCGAGAGGGTGGGAAGAACCGAAAATCGGTCTTCTGTATGCCATCGCATTCGCGTAGCCCTACTGCACGTTGGGTTGACGGTCGAGGTCCGACTTCATATGAGGTCGGAGTGCTGAACCCGAACCCCAATCTGGACCCCATCATTGACCCATTGGGGGAACCTGAACTCGGGTCCTTCTCCGATGAGTCAACTGAATCCGATGATTCAACTGAATGGGAGGTCGAAGAACTCCCTGACATTCGGCCTCGATATAATCTTCGTTCTAAGCCCCACCCAAGGGGGACCTAGGCGTACTCCATGTCCTAACACCCAACCCTACCCCCAATCCTAACCCTAACCCTAACCCTAACCCTAACCCCAACCCTAACCCTAACCCCAACCCTAACCCTAACCCTAATCCTTACCTCAATCCAATTCCCTTTTTATGTCCTACTAGGAACAGAAATTCCAAACAGCAGGCTCAATTAACATAATTAGGACAAATTTATTAAAATCAATTCGGACTCACTTACCTTAGATACCTACCTTGGATACTTACCTCAAATTGGTACCACGCCTCTGGTCCCCGGACCATGCCCACCTAAAAAATTAGAAAAGACAAAAATCAAAAAAATATATACGTAAATACCTACCTCAACTAACCACTTACCTGCAGTAAGAAAAATGAGAAACAAAAATTAAAAAACAAAACAAAAACAAAAAAATAAAAAATTCAAAATTATAACTCACAAAATATATACGTAAATACCTACCTGAATAATCTACTTACCTGCAGTAAGAAAAATGAGAAACAAAAAATTAAAAAAACAAAAATTAAAAAAAAAAAAACAAAACAAAAAACAAAACAATAAAATATTCAAAATCATAATTCATAATATCAAATCGTAATTGGAAAACATTCAATGAGGCTAAAACCAATTTTATTTCCAAAAAAGAAAAAGTCAGAAACAAAAACTAAAATTTGAAAATAGAAACTCTAACCAAACAGAGACTATAAAAGGACGCGCGGCGCAACAGACGCTCAGTGCGTGGAGAGAGAGCAAAGAGAAAACAACTCAGCAGCAATTGCAAACAATGGATATCAGCATCAATTTCATTTTTGTTTGTTTGTGTGCCAGACCTGAGGAAGGCCCTAGCGGCCGAAACGTTGTCAAGGCACACTTACATTATATATTGGCCAAACAAAATCTAACAAAAGAAATTTTATTAAAAACTATTTCAATAAAAACAACCATATTAAAAACAACCATATTAAAAACATTTTTTTTTTGATAAAAACAAATTTATTATATATATAACAAAGGCGAATTCCAGCCATGGAGCAAGGTTGGACCACGGTCCACTATGGCCGATGCCGCCGCTTTGCTCATCAGAACCCTGGGCTGGGAGCTGGGAGGTGTGCCGGATGGATGGACCGTGCTTTTGCCCCTGCTTCCAACAGGAAGGGGGGCTCCTACCGCAATCCTAACCCTAACCCTAACCCTAAACCCTAACCCAAACCCAAACCCTAACCCAAACCCTAACCCTAACCCAAACCCTAACCCTAACCCTAACCCAACCATAACCCTAACCCTAATCTTCGTTCTAAGCCCCACCCAAGGGGGACCTAGGCGTACTCCATGTCCTAACACCCAACCCTACGCCCAATCCTAACCCTAACCCTAACCCCAACCCTAACCCTAACCCTAACCCCAACCCTAACCCTAACCCTAACCCTAACCCTAATCCTTACCTCAATCCAATTCCCTTTTTATGTCCTACTAGGAACAGAAATTCCGAACAGCAGGCTCAATTAACATAATTAGGACAAATTTATTAAAATCAATTCGGACTCACTTACCTTAGATACCTACCTTGGATACTTACCTCAAATTGGTACCACGCCTCTGGTCCCCGGACCATGCCCACCTAAAAAATTAGAAAAGACAAAAATCAAAAAAATATATACGTAAATACCTACCTCAACTAACCACTTACCTGCAGTACGAAAAATGAGAAACAAAAATTAAAAAACAAAACAAAAACAAAACAATAAAAAATTCAAAATTATAAATCACAAAATATATACGTAAATACCTACCTGAATAATCTACTTACCTGCAGTAAGAAAAATGAGAAACAAAAAATTAAAAAACAAAAATTAAAAAAAACAAAACAAAAAACAAAACAATAAAATATTCAAAATCATAATTCATAATATCAAATCGTAATTGGAAAACATTCAATGAGGCTAAAACCAATTTTATTTCCAAAAAAGAAAAAGTCAGAAACAAAAACTAAAATTTGAAAATAGAAACTCTAACTAAACAGAGACTATAATAGGACGCGCGGCGCAACAGACACTCAGTGCGTGGAGAGAGAGCAAAGAGAAAACAACTCAGCAGCAATTACAAACAGTGGATATCAGCATCAATTTCATTTTTTTTGTTTGTTTGTGTGCCAGACCTGAGGAAGGCCCTAGCGGCCGAAACGTTGTCAAGGCACACTTACATTATATATTGGCCAAACAAAATCTAACAAAAGAAATTTTATTAAAAACTATTTCAATAAAAACAACCATATTAAAAACATTTTTTTTTGATAAAAACAAATTTATTATATATATAACAAAGGCGAATTCCAGCCATGGAGCAAGGTTGGACCACGGTCCACTATGGCCGACGCCGCCGCTTTGCTCATCAGAACCCTGGGCTGGGAGCTGGGAGGTGTGCCGGATGGATGGACCGTGCTTTTGCCCCTGCTTCCAACAGGAAGGGGGGCTCCTAGCGCAATCCTAACCCTAACCCTAACCCTAACCCTAGCGGGACAGCGCCCTAAGGAGTGCATCCTCCGAAGGCCTTTGGTATTTGACGAGCACAGCCGAATGCAAGCGTGTCTCCAGTCGCGCCTCGAAGCTCCGGTTGAACACACTGCTGTACACCTGGACCGTGGACATGGACGCCCGGAGCGTGGTGTACACAGCCGGTGTTACCTGGGGGTCCATGCGGTTGCACACCCAGTGCGTTGCCGCGTCCAATATGTTGGTCCATAAGTGGCCTGCGTACATGAATGGCTCTACTGTGTCCGTGCAGCTT
Source organism: Syngnathus scovelli (assembly GCF_024217435.2). Classification (NCBI taxonomy): domain Eukaryota; kingdom Metazoa; phylum Chordata; class Actinopteri; order Syngnathiformes; family Syngnathidae; genus Syngnathus; species Syngnathus scovelli. Next base: position 1,367,540 of record NC_090847.1, on the reverse strand, counting down.
AGTGTGTCCCCGCTCCTACGTTGCACTTTGTCCACGTTCAGAGAATCTACAGTTGCTAGGTAAGTGTCAGGGTCGCTCAGATGAAAGGGCATAACAGGAGGTTCGATGCCTTCGGGTAATTTCTGTTGCAGAGCCATGACTCTGAGGTCCTGGGATATGGCTGCAGCCTCTCCATGTCTTTCCACAGATCTCAGCCTGGAATGTGCCTCAGCGGCGGCGGCGGGAGTCTGGCCGCACAGCCTAGCGGCGTAGGCCAGCATCTGATTCAGTAGCATATCCGCATTGTGTACGGCCCTTGCAGCAGACAAGTCTCTAACGCGACTCTTGAACAGATAGCGGCCCACCTCCTCGGGGCATCGGGCCACTTCGGCCGGGACCCTAGTTACATGTGCAGCCGGTGGGATGCCTGACAGCATGGCCTCGACCCTGTGCCGGGTGACATGGGGTACGGTGTCCAGGGGCAGTGTTAGGTTCAAAATCAGCAAAAGGATCAGCAGACAAAACCAGTGAGGCAGAATGTTAGGTTCAGAATCAGCAAAAGGATCAGCAGACAAAACCAGTGAGGCAGAATGTTGAGTCTTTTCTCGCGAGGAGTGCATTCAGACTTACATCAATCCAACTACACTAAAGGTCTTGTTTACACTCCTCTCTTTTTATTCAGGAATGCCCTACCTACAATGTGAGACTAGCCCCTGATAGGTGGGGGGAAAGCGTGGGCTTTGTCTCATGAGAGAAGAAACGAGATTCTATGTGAAACTCGAAGTCGCAGACAGGATCCCATGAGAAACGAAAAGTGTGCAAGGATAAAATGTTATGGGAAACAAAGTAGTCATGTGAAAAGAGTGCATAGACAAAATGACATGTGCAGACATCAACAACTTTCTTGGATTCCCAGATGTGTAGAAGGTCAGGAAGCTCCAGACAGCATCGTTTGACTTGTTGTGGACTGGGTGATGTCTGCAAGAAGAAACAGCAAGCATTCTGCGCAATAACTTTATTAATAAGTACTCATTAGGGAACGTATGATAACATATATATACAATTTATCTAACAATTCCCCCCTGTTTTATCATAAGTTCCCGGAGAACAACTCATCACCCATATGGCCACTTCAAAAAGATTTTCAGCCAAGGGATCACATTTCGCAAGAACTAACTTACACTCAGGAGGAAACTGAGTCATAATCGGCAAAGCTAGGGTCAAGAAACAAACCGGACAGGTTTACCACAATAGAGTCGCCGACCGGGTCGTCACTAGAGAAGGAACCCGCGTCGATCGAAAGGTCATCCCTTTGGAGCAACGGGAAAGTCTCAGCTGGTGGAGAGATAGCAGTTGTAATTAGTCTGTTAATTAGGGATCGGAGACAAGGGATGCAACAACATCCACACAAGGTCAAAATGGCAGAGAAAACGGCAATGGAGACCAGGGCAGAGGAAACCAGGGTGCGGTACTTTCCGAACACGTCCAACCCGTCGGTCCAAACCTCTGTGTTCACCCCACTGTGCCCCTTCATCTTTCCGTTCAAGGTCCGCAGGCCCTCAAGGGCCTGGGACAGGCTTCCGCCGGCTGCAGTATTATTCGGAATAAACGTGCAACATTGCTCACCGAACATGGCGCAGACACCGTCCTCCTTTGAGAGTAGCATGTCAAGGGCCATTCGATTCTGGAAAGCCATGAGGGAAGTAGCGGCCAGTTGGGAGTGGACCGCCTTGAAACCCGCCTCGGACCAGTTTCCAAGCCTCTGCACGTTGTAATGGACGTAGTTAATCCTGTCAACATTTTTGTTAATAGTACACCACCAACACAGGGCGGATTCAAAACCAGCTGCTATCTGATTCACCAGCTTATACTCATCCGGTACTCCTCTAGGAACACCAATGGCGTCAATGTAAGTTGGATTAGCCGCGCCCCGCCATTCGGCGTTTCGTTTCGTTCTCGGCCAGAATACGGGAACCACGGACTTAGCAAAAGATGTTAGATCATAAGAGGACATCGGTATCAAATGAACAGGTAGCAATAGGGTTACCAAAGCGCAAATTCCGGAGCTGTTGAAAGGCAACCTATCATAAAGTTTTTTACTATTACACCAAAACCAAATATCACTACGAGCAATGGGCAAAAAAGGGGCAGCGACATTGGTCATGGACCCACACCATGAAGTAGGTAGAGCGCCGAGCTTCTCACCGGTACCAGGTAATCTAATGCAAGTAAAATTACCCTTAGCTACATAGAACGAAAAAAAGGGGTTTATACTTTGTCATAGAGGCAACAGGGTAAACCTTATCACATTCAAAACAATCATGAGTGGGTGAAATGGATAGGCTTAACATTAAAGCAACAGCACACTTAGGAACTATATTTGCAGGTATGATTTTGAAAAGAGGTCTTGGACCCATGCATGCAATGCAACTGGTGTTAGCCATCTTCGCGGCCTGCTCAGCCATAAGAAGCCAGTTGTTGGTTTGACCGCTTATCCCTGTGGAGGCTACAAAATAGCTGTCTACATCAGTGAGGAGCATACTTGTGATTTTTGCTCCTGCTGACAGGGTGTAATTATTTGTAACGGGACGGTCTGCGACCGACATTGTTTTATTAATGCAAATAGCAATAGGAAAGTGAGGATCGATTCCAGAGGACCAAGCCCACAGTTGAAAACCCCAACAAGAAGTGTTAAACAAGGTGGCATTTGGAGGAAGAATTTGACCATCAGTGAGTGTAAGAGACAAAAGGAGGCTTTTGCCCTCATTTTTCAAAGTCACTCGTTTAGCAAAGAACACAGCCTTTTCACTGGAACCAGAGAGTGGGGTGACCATTTCGAAACCTTTCAAACTCTTCATAGGTAAAATAATAGAAGAAGATGTATTAGGAGCCACAGTAAACATTAATGACTTATTGTAAGTCCAAGACAAAAGCCATGGTACGCAAGTTGGAACGCAGACGGTTCCTGGAATACAAACAACCTGATCAAAAGGGGATTTAGTGTCGCGCTTATGTCTAGCAATTTTTCCCCCATGAGCCATATCAATTAGAATTAGCTTTGGTAGCTGCCTGAGAGAAGAATGTTCGAGGCTCATGGTACTCTATCCATACAAATAAAATAACCCCCGAAAAAAATATAATGGTAACACAAACCAGCAAAAGCAACCAAAAGCACATGGTAGACTTTGCGCAGGCTACAGCCCGATTAAAGCACTCACCAAATGACGCTCTAATGCTCATATTTTGGATCTCCTCAGAGTCAACACCCTGAGCTTCGGATTGGTGTCTTGGAAATTGGCTTCTGCTAGCTTTCGTGTCAACCCTGGATCTTGGCACCAGGATCAGGCACTATTACCAGACTTTGCTCACCTTCCGTACTTAGGTTGGGTCTGCAGAGATCACCTTTTTACAATGAGATAAATGAATCCACGTGTTGAGTTCGGCTAATTTCAAAGCATTAGGTGTCGTGAGTAGTACCAAAAAAGGACCTTCCCACTTGGGTGAATGCCAATTCTTCCTCTTGATACTCTTGATCAAGACCCAGTCTCCCGGTACCACTTTGGGGTCTTCCTGCGGAGAAATGGGTTCACCATCAGTGTTATTGGTTAGATTCTTTTGACGTTCCAAAATTTTTCTCATGTAATCAGCTAACGCGGCCTTCTCGGGGATCTCCCATGTGTTCTTGAACTGAGGAAGCCTGTAAGGTCTTCCAAACATAGTTTCATAGGGAGTTAGCCCTGTTGTACTTGTAATATTTATGTACATTTTGACCAGGTCTAAGCACTGAGTCCATGGTCGTTTGGTTTCTCCCATACATTTCTTTAATCTGTTTTTTATAGTCGCGTTAGATCTCTCAACAACTGATTGTGAACGATAGGAACAATGGTTCTTTAGATTTATGTGGAACATTCTCCCAATGTTATGCACTATCTGATTTACAAAATGTGGACCATTGTCGCTGTAATTTTTTTTTCTGGAATACCGTATCTTGGAATGATGTCTTTGCATAAGGCCTTTGCCACCGTGAGTGCATCAGCATGTTCGGTAGGAAATGTTTCTACCCATTTAGAAAATGCGTCTATTATGACCAAACAATATTCTTTCCCTTCACATTTATGTAATTGGATATAATCCATATGTATTGTCTGAAACGGATACAACGGAGTCGGGAATTTCCCTCTCTGAGGTCTTAAATTGCCTTGTGGGTTATGTTTAGCACAGATCAAACACGCTCTGCAAAATTGTTGTGAAAAAGCTGCAAAGCCGTATGTTGTATAAATAGCCTCAACTTGTTTCACCTTACCCCCCGTCGAGACATGGGTGACCCCATGACTCGAAATAGCAGCCCATTTGAACAAGTTATGAGGCAAGACAGGTTTGCCCAAAGGTCACACAAAAAGACCAACAGTGTTTTTAGTTGCACCCCGTTTTTCCCAAGAGAGCCGTTCCTGGGAGGGGCTCTGAGACTGCATGTCAAGCAACACATCAGGGGGGATGTGTGACATCGAATCATGAGCCGTGAGAGACGAGAGGACATGGAGCAGGCCTTCTGCAGCGGCCTTCGCGGATTTGTCAGCAAAAGCATTACCGAGAGAAACAGGATCAGAGCTCGCAGTGTGAGCAGCACACTTGCAAACCGCCGCCTTTAAAGGTAGCTGGACAGCGTCCAAAAGTTGAGTCAGTAATGTGGAATGGGTGACGGGCTTCCCTGCAGAAGTTATCATGCCACGGTTGCTCCACTGCTGAGCAAACACGTGCACTGTAGCAAAAGCATACATGACTATCAGCCCAGATAGTGACGGATTTGTTTACAAACAATTTGCTGGCCCCAGTCAAAGCAATGAGCTCAGCGGCCTGTGCAGACATATTGGATGGCAGTTTAGCAGCCTCCAAAACCATGTCGGCAGTAACAATGGCATACCCAGTGTCAAACGCACCTCTTGGATTAAGGTGCCCCCGGCTTCCCAGTAACGGGTTTGTTTTAGCCGGGTTCGGAGATTCGTCCGTAATCTAACCACCCGAGTTAAATTAACTCCTCCGGAATCAATCTAATTTCTGTACGACGCCAATCCCTCTCAAGTCACCCGAAGCTCGTGCCGAGTAACTCAATTCGAGGCAGGACTTCGAAGTGACCGCATCGTATTGATGGCTCCCCGCTAATGTTTGAAGTTCTTATTCGTTACGGATATTTTTTAGATGTCTTTGTTAAGACCTCAGGGATTCGTTTGTATAGCGCACCCAAGCACTAGTTTTGCCGAAGTAAATGTTAATATGGGTCCGTTCCACTTGGTCGCTCATGCAGCGAGCCGACCAACTTTTTTATTCGAAAGAGAATCAAATTAATAAAAGTGTGACAATAATAGCATTTAAGAAGAAAATTAATGCACCCTATATGATTAATTCTAACTTCGTATACGCGGATCTAGCTCTTAACCGTCGGAGTTCTTCACCCCTCTTAATTGCTTTAAAAAAAAAAAAAAAAAAAACTTATTCTAAACCGGATAAAAATGTCGTGCTCTGTTTAGATTTGCCCAATAATTAATTTGGAAGGCAAGTCTATTTTTTGATCGTGTCCCGTTCAACTTTTGACGCGGCCCGACAATTTTAGGAACTGGGCCGCGCCCGACGGACAATCGAAATACTTTTATTCTCCTCCAACTCCAATGATTTATTTTAACCGTCGTCGTTATTTTATTTAGAAGAAGTAAATTTCCAACAATTCACTTTTAACGAAATCCACTCCTCCTTTAAATATTTACGAAAGTTATTTAATTCTCCAACTTCCTCGGAGTTACTTTTTCCGCGACCCGTCAAAAAGGGGAAGCGGGCCTGAGCCTTTCAAATAGTTAAATAACTTTCCGTTCTACACAAACCAATAATCTGATTTAAACACTTCCTTTAATTTATTCAAACGAAACAACTTTCGAACGGATCGAAATTCACTCGTGGCTCAAATAACTACGGAAGTTATTTAAGTCTCTAACTTGTTCGGAGTTCCTTTTTACGCGGCCCGTCTAAAAGGGGAAGCGGGCCTGAGCCTTCGGTTGCATATTCAGTACAAATCCGCGCACAACGAAGTAAGTAATATACAAAACACATTTATTGAAGAAACATGGAATAGAATTACAAATCTCAATTACTCCAGAAACTGAACAACTTCACTCACTGATACCCGTGTTAATAAAATCATTCAATCCCAGAACAATTCGATTGCAAAACACAGTTCATAAAAAAGGGAAGAGGTAAATACCAGTTGCGTGCTATTTTTGGTGGAAGCAAAGTCGAGTGATCAGTTCGATCTTGCTTCTAAAATCCAAATTAGAGAAACAGGCTGGCCACGAGGAAGCCGGCGGCCCGATGACTATTCCCCCCTCTCGCTAAAATACATAAAAACGGTCATCTTCACCAATTTCTCGTTTAAAGTTGTCCAGTCCAATTTTTAGGAGTAAATCCAAGTTAATTTCAGTCCAGTGATCCTGCGTCTCACACAAAGATCTTTGGGACTTTGGAAAAAATCTTGAAACTCCTCCGGGCCTCTTCACGTATGAGAGCTCTTTTGGGGGGAAAAGCCCTGAAGCTGCTCCTGCAGGACCTTTTATAGACCTCTCCGTCCCCCCCCTCCCCTTTCTTTTCTCCGGTACTTTCCCTATAGGGTAAGACTGCCCAGTTTTCCCACGCCTATAGAAGGGACTGGCCAGCTTTCTCACGCCTATAGAGGGAACTGGCCAGTTTTCCCACGCCCATAGAGGGAACTGGCCAGCCTCCCCACGCTTTGTTATCTGTGGCCTTCAGCCGCTGTTTCCGCCCTGACCACGCAGTACTTTCCACCAAATGCACAGCTAGTGGTAAAACCTTTCACTTCCCCTTTTCACCCTTGACCTACTTTCTTAAACAATTTATGTCACGCCACTATTCTCATAGTGACGGGTTTCTTGATCGAATTGACAAATAATATTGCTTAAAGCGGTTACAGAATACATTTTTAGCCAAGCAAAGAAATAAAAATAAAAATCACATTTGTGCTTCTCCAAACAATTTATGTCACGCCACTATTCTCAGTGACGGGTCTCTTGATCGAATTGACAAATAATATTGCTTAAAGCGGTTACAGAATACATTTTTAGCCAAGCAAAGAAATAAAAATAAAAATCACATTTGTGCTTCTCCAAACAATTTATGTCACGCCACTATTCTCAGTGACGGGTCTCTTGATCGAATTGACAAATAATATTGCTTAAAGCGGTTACAGAATACATTTTTAGCCAAGCAAAGAAATAAAAATAAAAATCACATTTGTGCTTCCATGCGTGACTCACACTCTGACACCGTGTTCCTTTTTTATATCCATTTTAACCGGTTTAGCTTATTCTGGCCCCTCTATTGGTCTCCCGTTTTGGTCTGGCGCCATCTTTTGGACAAATTTGGAATTTCAGCTCTGCCAATTTATTCCTGTGAACAATCCATATTCTACCATTTGGACCATCTCTACCCCCATGTTACACGACACCCTCCCCTTGGATTGAAAACAGGTATAAATTATCCCTGATCCCCAAGAGCTACACAGCCATGTCGTCGTCTTCGTCTGAGATATTCACAACCTCAGCGGTCGTTGAAGTAGGGCAGGCCGCTGCCATGTCTCCCTGTCGGGCGATCTCTGCGAAGGCGTTGATCAGGCGCGACAACCGACTAGCAGCGTTGTCGTCCTCAGCGTGGTTCTCCACGGCGAGGGCTCTCAGCTCCGGTGTTGAACGCCCCGTGGCCACACTCTCGACATCTGCCTCCTCATTTTCAGCCTCACTCCCGCGTCCTCCGTCTCGAGCCTCATCGTCGTCCTCAGACTCAGAAGGAGCTGCATCCACATCCAGCGGGCTTATCAGCCGTACGGGGCTGGTGGGCGAGTCGAGGGGAGGATCATCATTGTAGCCAGGCCCTCCATACGTACGGCTGCCGTCTGGATCCCGACGCCCCATGCAACCCTCGCATGGCTCTCTGCACCGGACGTAAGACCCATCCAGGGTCCAATGTCCAACACACCGTCCTCCTCCCCGACGCGCAGGCCGGACAAGCCCCACAGGGGCCTCGCTGGGCATCCCCATAGGTCGGTGTAATCCATATCCTGCGTTTGGGTGCGTGTAAAAGTCAGCCGGGAGAAAGCGATGAGGAGCGCTCACTGTCAGACAGCGCCCACATTGCCAATGTGAAATGACGCATCGGGTGCCGTTCTGTTGACGCCAGGTCATGTGAATCAAAGGCCAGATAGTGCCGTGGGTTACTCCTGCTCCATGCATGAGAACCGTACGTGCCATCAGGGGCCCTGTAGTTGTCTCGAGCAGAGTCGCAGTGGTCATCAAATCCGCACATCCTTCCCATCCGAGATGGTCCAAGCTGGACTGCTCTCCCTCTTTTACATACAGACCGTCAGGGACCAGCCAAGCCAAACTAAAGCCGGCCTGATAACAACAGTTTCCCACATAAGATCTCCCGATCACCCAGGCCAATTTCATGTGGCTCATCCCGCATAGGATGCATTTAGGTGCATCCGTAATACGGTGTACAGTCTGTAACACATGGAAGCACAAATTTTAACATTTTTCATGTTACACATCAAACAATCACCCCTCTGCCAGCCCCTCGGTATACAATAGAGGGGCTTCTCGGCGGCTGCCCTCCCGCCTCTCGGGGCGGGAGGGGAAAAAAAACAGAGTATGTAAAAAACCAGGTTATCATTGCCAATTGGTCCACCACTTCGGTCCAAAGTAACACAGACAATGACCCCCATACCATGCACCAGAGTACGAGTTTGGCCGTACGCCATCTCCACGCGACAGAGGTGCGGGCATGCTGGTCAAGTCTGACTACCATCTTTATAACATACATGGCCATTCCTATCACTAATATTGCTTCTAATATGACAACCCCGAAAACAACATAATAAACAAAAATTGACACCACTTCCAAAACACTCCACAAAATAAGCAATACAATTTCGGCGATACCTCTGGGGGTATCAGGGTCAACATACATTCGGCCATGCATGTAGACTACAAAAAGACCCAAACCCATCGTGTGTCTTGTGTATAAAAATCTCAAAATCAAAACCTTGAATATTGATATGACCAAAATCACGGGGCGAGTGAGTTGTTGCAAATCCCAAGACCCAGAACAGCAGTAGGCTGTCCAGATACTGAATAAAACCCAATATTGAACTTCGTTACTCACTCTCATCGCTCCTGGCCTCCCTCTTGGATTTAAAAAGCCGCTTGAGCTGTTTGTTGCCATGATTAGTTCTTTTTTTTTTTCTCTCTCTTTTGTCTCTTGAAGTTCCAGTCTCTGAGCTGTCAGGCTCAAATGCCCGACGGCCGCCCGACTTCTCCTTTTAATAAGACGTTCCGACCACCCCTCTTGTGGGCCGTCATTTGCCTAACTAGAGACGCCTCTCTCTCGCGGGGGTAAAACAAAAGCCTCTTAATACTACCTTTTATGGCAATGCACAAAGTTGTTGCTATTCCTATCAACGCAAACCCTACTAGCACCCACGCCCAGATTGTCCCCAGTACCACCTCCAATGCACCGCTGATCACATCACCAAAAGCCTCAACCGCGGCACTTGTTGCTGACTGAAGCGCCGCCCCTATCTTCTCATACCAAGTGCAATCATGAATGTTTTCTCCATGGCCACATTTTATCCAATGCTCTGAAGGGGAGAAACATGTTCCATTATTGAAAATTCTATTGGGGCCAATCCAATCAAAACCTATGAACTGCCGCCCTTCACACAGACTCTTTCGGAACGCACATCCCTCAGCAATCTGCATCAGCGCAGGCAGCCGATAGGGGATAGACACTGGCTCGCCTAGATTTAGCAATCCTTCATTTTGTACCCAGGTAGTACAAGGCGCCCGGTCTCTAGCGGGCTGACGCCTCCACCTGTTTTGTGGCGAGACGTACTCCCATAAAGCCCCTTCTACACTCCTGTATCCTTCATCTTGATATTTATCTAAACAATATTCTTTCCAATTAGGCAGTGTAACACATTGTTCACGAGCTAAGGTAATTAAACATTTTGTTTTCTCAGTGTTACAAGTCATCGACCAGGGCCGGGGATTCACATAAATATATGGGGAGTAAATTCCTGTGGGCTTGATATCAGTCTCTTTTGAATATACCGTTGACATAAATTGGTATTGAACCCAGTAATTTGTTGTTACGTTTAAACAGGGTATAACCCATTGCTTCATCTCATACCCGTTAAATCCCCACCATGTCTTGGCGGGGTCCCGAACGTCTATTTCAGACCATGCCTGTAAAATTCCTTTCACTGTTTTGTTTACTAAGAGACTGGCACAGTTGTGAACCCACCTGGTGCCCAAGACGGATCGCTTGATCTCATCCAGGTCACATCTTGGTGACTTCCCAACTGTCCAATCCCTCCCATGCAATCCAGCATAAATTTTCCCCACTACGCATTGGTCAATTTTGTCAAATTCTCCCGGAGTTACCGTCAACAAATCGGCAGGAGTGGGTAACCGTTGAACCCATAAGTGCCTTGCTGACGGGTATAACCGGTGTCTGCCTTGGTAACTGCTGGGCACAGCAACCCATTTTTCTACCTGCCATAACCATGGAAATGAACTATTTAGCCAAAATTCAAAATCTACTGGTTCCTTATTTGGGTTGAACTTCCTCCCTCCCCTTGTTGACACCGCAACTTAATCTTTTGAAATTTATATGCCCACATTATCACATGATAATTATTTTCACAAAATTGTCCCACGTTAAAGTAACACGCATTTAACCTACTAAAAACTCGCTGACAGTCCCAAAATACTGACTTCTGGCTGTTGGGCAGGCTTCTCGGCATCCGGTTAAGGCGACGCTTACTTGAATAATCCTGAGTTTTTTCGCAAACCAACTCTAAACAACTCCAGCACGGCTCCCATCCGGGATAAGTGCCACGGCACGTGGAGTTCTTCATTGGGGCCGGGAATGAAAATTCATCCGGCCTTTTTCCACTTTTCTCCCAATACCCTCCTTTTGATTCGGGCAACGGGACACACGAGGCATTGCTATACCATTCCGCATGCTCCTCGCCCACTTTCAAAATCCAATTTCTTTTAACAATTTTCTCTTCACGTTTGTTCTTGCAAATCAAACTTATCGTTAGGTTAGCAAAGTTTTCTGGCGCTTTGAAATACCTCATATCACAAGCACTGATGTTACTCATTATTTGCCCTGTCCAATTCACGATACCCAAATTATCGGGAAAGTGAGTTACTTCACTCACTATTTCCCTTTTTGTCTTATACCGTCTTTCCTCCTCGTCTCCTGCGCGCGGAATTGCTCCTGGTTCCAGTGGCAAGGCGATCATCTTCTCTCGTCGTCGCAGCACCGATGTCCAATATTGTCTGGTAGCGATGTCTGGTGCTATGGATGTATTCCATTTCACGGTGACGCTTCCAAAGTCCACTGCCCAACAGGTTTGATTGAAGAGCTTCGTTCCATCGTACTCGATATTGATCATCTCCATCGGGTCATAGCGGGCCGCGCTCTTCCAAAGTGTGAAGCTGAGTAGGATGCCTGTCAAAATGACTGAAAGTATTATAGCTGTCAGCCAATCCGTCACCAGATTCTTCTTCCATGATATCGCCGGCTGAGGGAAAATAGATGGTCTCCATTCAATTGTACTCCAATCCATTGGAGGGTTGTCGGGTAGATTCGGTGGTTCGTTGCAGAAAGGCGAAGTGCTGGGAATCTCATACCCGCTGTCTGCAAATAAAGTTGCTCCTCGACTTTCAAAGTTCGGCTCTGGATCCTTTTTCACGGGAACTGCGTTCGCGTAGATTGGCTCCAGAGCTATCCATTCCTGATTTACATAAATATCTTGCTCTTCTTCCATGAAAAACGGATTCCTCCAGTTCTTCCCCTCGTTGTCTGTGGAAGCCCCGGTCCCGGGGCTTCGCCCAACCGCCGGTCCCGCTAGGTCGCCACCAGCGGGATCATCCGTGTAGCCTGGGAGGGTCATTGGTGACCCCCCCACTCTCCAGAGTCATTGTTCTCCTTCTCTTGGCTCCGCGCGGGTAGTTCATGGTGGGTCACTCCTCAGGCCTGAATGAAGATCTGTCTCTTCTCTCCTGGCTTTATAGGAGGTCTTCCAGCCCCTCCTCCTTCCCAAGCTCCTCCCTTGCGCCAAAGAAACCGTTCCCCTCTTCGGCTGGGCCCTTCCTCCGGCGGTCTCCGTCTGGTTTTCTTTCTGTTATTAGTTATGTACAGTCCATTAACAATACATTGTTATAGGACTTCTATATACACATGTATACACACACCGTTATATGCACACTCATTTTTATATACATGTATGTACACATTCTTCTCTTTTTTTTTCAGTCGTTCTCCCCCTGGGAATCTGGCTGGCTCCACAGCCTAGTCAATTCCTCTACTGCGGCCCGACCCCTCTTTTTCTTTTGAGGTTCTGTTTTTGTGGACCACACTGCATAATAGGAGGCCGTTCGAGCCAACGTTCCCAGCGGCCTATCGGATGCAGACGGACCTGGTTCCTCGGGCCTGGGGTCTACCGCATCATTCGACATGTTGTTCTCTTGGCTACCGGCTTGTTTCCTGGTTTCGGAGGCTTTGCGCTTCATTTCTGCCAGCACTGGACATGTCTTAAGGGTGCGGTGACGCTCCAGACCCCATCTGGTGTTCCCTTTTCCATCACATCCAGGCGTGGGACACACCTCGAGGCTCCCCACATACACCGGGCAAGCTCTAAATGAGCGGTGGTGTGTTGCCCCTGGTCGGGCGCTACCGCTTCCGTCGCAGCCAGGAGTAGGGCAATTTGCCGGATACAACTTCGTCCAATCAAAAGGGGTCCAGTCTTGTAGAATCCTCCTGGGTTGGTCACTTACGCCACCGCCCTCCGCTTTTGGACATGATAAGTTTCCCTCCTGGACTTTTGCTTCTGGCAGGAGTGAAGTGGGTTGACTTTCCACTTGGACTTCTGGTTCTGGCGGGAGAGAAGTTGTTTGAATTTCCACTTGGACTCCTACTTCTGCCAGGAGAGAAGTGGTTTGACTTTCCACTTGGACTCCTGCTTCTGGCGGGAGAGAAGTGGTTGAATTTTCCTACGTCACCACCGATTGGAACATGCTTCCTCCAGCTGGACATCCCTGTGCCAACTCCTGGCTGGGACCTTTATCCCATTCTCTTGCTTCCGACCGGTCAAGGTCATCTGTCTCCTTGGCCTTTTCTTGAGGTTCTATCTCCGCTACTGTGCCGTGCTCCTTTCTCGTTTGTATTTGTTCCCTAAGAATATCCCGTATCTGGGACCCGGTGTTTCTTATGGCTACAAATTGGCTAAGCCTTTTGGCCTCCAATTTGATTCCCAGTGAATATATTCCTTCGTAAGGAATGATGGCCATTTTCACTGTAATCCCTACCAGTGCTGCTTCACCCTCATTCACTATAAGGACTGATCCGACTTTATTCCCAGGGGCAAAACAGTATATTCCCTTTTTGGTCACATACTGGAAGTCTTTGTTACTCGTGTGCAAAACACTTCGATAGCAGTACATGTTGCTCACGGTCGGGCTTGTTTCCGCAGGGGCTGCCTCCACTTTGACCAATGGTGCGTCCTTGCACGCCAACAACTGGGCTACAGCCCGAGCCCAAGTCATGGGCCTCCAAGGTCCCTCAAGCAGGTCCCCAAGGACTGCGGTTCCTCCTGCGGAAAGAACCGACTCACGAGCAAACAAGGCCATTTCGTCGGCCTTTTCTGTATAACTGTCGGGGGCAGGCCGGCCGACTGGCCTTGGCCAAGGCCAACAATGGCCCAAGGCCAGATAAAGGTTCTTCATGGCCTGATTATTATCATATGCCGGCCAAGATGCTCCTCCCAACACTGGATAGAGGGTCGCCAGGGGGGTCATTGCCCTGGTGATTTGCCATCCCTCTGCTTCTCCGACTTTCAATAATTTTCCTCTTGCCATGCGATCTAAACACATGAGGCAATATTTCAGCTCATCGCCGTCCCACACATACGTGCACGAGTTAATTTGTCGAGCCCGTACATCCGTAGTTGGTCCGATCTCCCACTGTGAAAAAAACACCATTCGTGCCAAGATGGTAATTCGACACTGGTGGCATACCATGGCATCTAATACTTTGACTGGAAGCTTGTCCTCATTTCTCTGGGCAAATTCCAGCTCTCTTACTTCGGTGGTCAGTACAGGTGGCATCATGAAGCCTACTCCCGACCACATAGTAGGCAACAGGTTGGGTGTCAAACAAATGACACAAGCTTCGTTGACCCATGTCCAGTGAAAATGTTCTGGTCCACCGGGTGTGCAACCCCGCTTGGCCAATCTCACCAGATTTAGGGCCCTTCCGGTCTGGATCCCATTTGGTGTTCTTCTTACGATGACCGCACCTTTGTGTGCGGCCATGCGCACGAAGGCTGGGATTGTTCCGTGGTTCGTTGCCATATGTTATTTAAATTACTTCTTGGCTTGACTCGGGTCAACCGATAACGGCTTCAGCTGTTCAACTCCTTGGATATCTTTCTTCTTTAGTCGTACTGTGTTTCTATCCAAAACTCCACTAACTATGTCCGAGCAGTCGTACTTGGCCTTCACTGCCGTGTTGCTGTTCAGGTCCCTCGACTTGATCCACACCTTCTGTCCAACGCTGATCCGACACTTCTCTTTATTCTGGGACAGCCGTCTTGGGTTCTGCCCACTTCTTGTGACACAAAGAGTCGTTGGTTCAGTTCTTCGGACGGGGAGGGCCGGCTGCTTCTGCTCCTCCCGTTCAGGTCTGCAACCAAATCAAGCAATTTAGTACTCCACTCTTTTCCGTTTGCATTTTTTCCCAACCAGGTTTTGACCAGACCAATAGTACTTTCTGCCACCCCATTTGCTTGTGGTGTATAAGGAGGCGAATAGACTCTGACTATTCCCCACCTACGACACCATTCGTCCACCTGGGCGTTTTTGAAATGTGTTCCATTGTCTGTTCTCAACTCTTTTGGGATTCCTAGCCACATGCACCCATCTTCTAGTGTCTTGATCACACTGTTTGCATTGGCTTTTCTCACTGCTTTCAGCCCGACGTGTCCTGACATCGAGTCAACCAGCACAACAAGGTATTTCTCACCCTTTGCGCCACTTATTCCCATGGGGCCAGCTACGTCCATACAAACCGAGCCCCACGGCACAGTACTCCTAATCTTCAATCCATCCGTGCGTCGTCCTCTTCGCCCTGCGTTGTATTTGTTGCACGGATTACAATCCCGCAGGACCGCACGAATCGTCCGGTCAGGGACCCAGAGTTCCAGCATCTCTAACTTTTTTCGCGTAGGCAGTGGACCCGCGTGGCCTAGTGCTTCATGCACTGCCGACACGACTTGCCTCACGCTCTCATCTGGGACCACTTTTCCGCGAGGGGTCTTGTCCCATTTTTCTGCTCCTACAACTTTTATTCTTCTTTTCTGGACGTATCGATCAACTTCGTTATTACCTCTCCAATAAGCTCCTTCTTTCACATGAGATTTCTGGTGAACCACATCCAGACTCAAATTTAGCCGTAACTCGGCTATCTTTTTCCACACTTCATAGTGGGCCACTAGTTTTCCTTTCGCGCCCTCAAAGCCATTCTCTTCCCAAATGGCTAGATCGAATTTGAGAGCTTGCGCGCAATAATGACTGTCAGTTATAAGTCTTATGCGTCCAGCGTGATTTTTTTCCGCTTCTAACAGTCCTTCCAGCACTGCCGTGGCCTCTCCTGCTTGCGCGCTGCCGGGTGTCTTTCCTTTACGGCGGCAACGCTCCACTCCATTTTGCTTCAGAATAAAACCCCAGTGGGCATTCTGCTCTCCTTCCTTTTTTGACCCATCGGTGTAAAGAGTCCATTCATAGGGCTTCTCTTCATCCATAGTCAATCTTCTCCTGGTTGCTCGGCAAAAAATCTTCCATCCCTTTCGATGGCTTCTTTCATCCGCGTCGAGAGGCATCCCGCCTCTATCGACGGGTTTGATCCCACTATGTACTCAGTCCATTTCTGAGGCCACTTCTCTATGCCTCCTCCATACAATATTACACATGCTGGTCATGTCGTCTTGGAGAGTCTGGATTAGACCCCTCCTTTCCGGTTCCTTTCATAGGATTTCCAGGTTCGGGATCCGATCTCCTTCCACCACTAGCCATCTTTTCAATGAATAGCAGTTTCTCTAGTTGTAGGGTCGAGCTGTCTCCTTTCGAAGCCTTTCCGTGCGCATTCGGAACAGGGTCGATTCAGCTCTTAGTTACTCAGCGGCGCCCTTTGCGTCGCCTCTACTCAGAACACCAATATGAGAACTTTTGCCTCGCTTATTGATGCTCTCAATGGCGGGATGCACTTCTTTCTCTTTTTCTTTTTTCCCCACCAGGTTTTCTACTGACAGGAAATTCTAACAAGGGTACATTCAATTGCAAATTCTAATTCAAACGTTATTGTAGCGAACAGGAAATGACGACTAATCATCAGCCCGAAGCCACTCAGCCTTTCAATTCTTGGGAACCTGTAAGTCACAGAGGGTCGCCAACAGTTAAGAATCATGAACCATACAAGCCTTAGAAGTGTAGTCTTCAACAGCAGGAAAAAAAAGAGAAAAGGGCGGAAAGAAGAAAAATCCTTTTGTGAGTTCAGCGGACAAAAATCTGTAATCCTCTGATGCGTCCGGGAACAAAAATCCTTGTAATCCACACAGGTGTCCGGGAACAAAAATTTTGTAATCCACACAGGTGTCCGGGAACCAAAAAAAAATTGTAATCCACACGAGTGTCCGGAAACAAGAAAATTTGTAATCCACACAGGTGTCCGGGAACAAAAAAAAAAAAAAAAAAATTGTAATCCACACAGGTGTCCGGGAACAAAAAAATTGTAATCCACACAGGTGTCCGGGAACAAAAAAATTGTAATCCACACAGGTGTCCGGGAACAAAAAAAATTGTAATCCACACAGGTGTCCGGGAACAAAAATCTTGTAATCCACACAGGTGTCCGGGAACAAAAAAATTTGTAATCCACACAAGTGTCCGGAAACAAGAAAATTTGTAATCCACACAGGTGTCCGGGAACAAAAATTTGTAAGGGAGAAATGAAGGTTTATTATAAAGTTAAATTGAGCAAGAAAAAGGAAAAGGAAGAGGGGAGACAAATCTTCTCTTTTTATCTTTCAAAATAAAAAGGCCTCTCTTCAGTCGGTCTCCTAATTGGTTGGCTTCTCTTTGGCCTTGGTTTTGGCATGAAATCTAAAACATTTGCAGGCTCCTCATCGACTGGTTCATCTTCTGTATTTATACCCAATATCCGTGCCCATGTACCGGCCCCTCTTTCTCTTGCAAGTTCTGCCGCATACTCTGCGTACACTACAAACATTACTTTCAGCACCCCATACAAGTACAAGCTGTGAAGGATCTCCTCCTTACTCATGCTTAAAGTAATGTGCTGAGGGGTCACGGTCACCGTTTACCATGACACAATACAGTTCTAATCCTCCCGTGCTATCAAGGTTCTTTTCTAGGAAACTCTATTCTTTAAAGAGACTGTACTTATGTCACTCAAGGCCGTTCTGACATTTATTTGTATCAGTGAGCGGAATTAAGACAGTTTCTGGGAAGAAAAAACTGAAAAACTCCACACAGGTTCGTTTTGGAGCTGTGAGCAAAAAAAAAAATTGTCTCATTTTTATTTTTTTCTAAACTTTTACTCACAGGCGGCTCGGTGGCGCACTGGGTAGCACGTCCGCCTCACAGCTAGGAGGGTGCGGGTTCGATTCCACCTCCGGCCCTCCCTGTGTGGAGTTTGCATGTTCTCCCCGGGCCCGCGTGGGTTTTCTCCGGGCACTCCGGTTTCCTCCCACATTCCAAAAACATGCTTGGTAGGCCGATTGAAGACTCCAAATTGTCCCTACGTGTGAGTGTGAGTGCGATTGGTTGTCTGTCTCTGTGTGCCCTGCGATTGGCTGGCAACCAGTTCAGGGTGTCCCCCGCCTACTGCCCGATGACGGCTGGGATAGGCTCCAGCACGCCCGCGACCCCCGTGGGGACTAAGCGGTTCAGAAAATGGATGGATGGACTTTTACTCACAACCCCCCTCCTACTCGTTGGGCGCCAAAATGTCAAACGCACCTCTCGGATTAAGGTGCCCCCGGCTTCCCAGTAACGGGTTTGTTTTAGCCGGGTTCGGAGATTCGTCCGTAATCTAACCACCCGAGTTAAATTAACTCCTCCGGAATCAATCTAATTTCTGTACGACGCCAATCCCTCTCAAGTCACCCGAAGCGCGTGCCGAGTAACTCAATTCGAGGCAGGACTTCGAAGTGACCGCATCGTATTGATGGCTCCCCGCTAATGTTTGAAGTTCTTATTCGTTACGGATATTTTTTAGATGTCTTTGTTAAGACCTCAGGGATTCGTTTGTATAGCGCACCCAAGCACTAGTTTTGCCGAAGTAAATGTTAATATGGGTCCGTTCCACTTGGTCGCTCATGCAGCGAGCCGACCAACTTTTTTATTCGAAAGAGAATCGAATTAATAAAAGTGTGACAATAATAGCATTTAAGAAGAAAATTAATGCACCCTATATGATTAATTCTAACTTCGTATACGCGGATCTAGCTCTTAACCGTCGGAGTTCTTCACCCCTCTTAATTGCTTTAAAAAAACAAAACAACTTATTCTAAACCGGATAAAAATGTCGTGCTCTGTTTAGATTTGCCCAATAATTAATTTGGAAGGCAAGTCTATTTTTTGATCGTGTCCCGTTCAACTTTTGACGCGGCCCGACAATTTTAGGAACTGGGCCGCGCCCGACGGACAATCGAAATACTTTTATTCTCCTCCAACTCCAATGATTTATTTTAACCGTCGTCGTTATTTTATTTAGAAGAAGTAAATTTCCAACAATTCACTTTTAAAGAAATCCACTCCTCCTTTAAATATTTACGAAAGTTATTTAATTCTCCAACTTCCTCGGAGTTACTTTTTCCGCGACCCGTCAAAAAGGGGAAGCGGGCCTGAGCCTTTCAAATAGTTAAATAACTTTCCGTTCTACACAAACCAATAATCTGATTTAAACACTTCCTTTAATTTATTCAAATGAAACAACTTTCGAACGGATCGAAATTCACTCGTGGCTCAAATAACTACGGAAGTTATTTAAGTCTCTAACTTGTTCGGAGTTCCTTTTTACGCGGCCCGTCTAAAAGGGGAAGCGGGCCTGAGCCTTCGGTTGCATATTCAGTACAAATCCGCGCACAACGAAGTAAGTAATATACAAAACACATCTATTGAAGAAACATGGAATAGAATTACAAATCTCAATTACTCCAGAAACTGAACAACTTCACTCACTGATACCCGTGTTAATAAAATCATTCAATCCCAGAACAATTCGATTGCAAAACACAGTTCATAAAAAAGGGAAGAGGTAAATACCAGTTGCGTGCTATTTTTGGTGGAAGCAAAGTCGAGTGATCAGTTCGATCTTGCTTCTAAAATCCAAATTAGAGAAACAGGCTGGCCACGAGGAAGCCGGCGGCCCGATGACTATTCCCCCCTCTCGCTAAAATACATAAAAACGGTCATCCTCACCAATTTCTCGTTTAAAGTTGTCCAGTCCAATTTTTAGGAGTAAATCCAAGTTAATTTCAGTCCAGTGATCCTGCGTCTCACACAAAGATCTTTGGGACTTTGGAAAAAATCTTGAAACTCCTCCGGGCCTCTTCACGTATGAGAGCTCTTTTGGGGGGAAAAGCCCTGAAGCTGCTCCTGCAGGACCTTTTATAGACCTCTCCGTCCCCCCCCCTCCCCGTTCTTTTCTCCGGTACTTTCCCTATAGGGTAAGACTGCCCAGTTTTCCCACGCCTATAGAAGGGACTGGCCAGCTTTCTCACGCCTATAGAGGGAACTGGCCAGTTTTCCCACGCCCATAGAGGGAACTGGCCAGCCTCCCCACGCTTTGTTATCTGTGGCCTTCAGCCGCTGTTTCCGCCCTGACCACGCAGTACTTTCCACCAAATGCACAGCTAGGGGTAAAACCTTTCACTTCCCCTTTTCACCCTTGACCTACTTTCTTAAACAATTTATGTCACGCCACTATTCTCATAGTGACGGGTTTCTTGATCGAATTGACAAATAATATTGCTTAAAGCGGTTACAGAATACATTTTTAGCCAAGCAAAGAAATAAAAATAAAAATCACATTTGTGCTTCTCCAAACAATTTATGTCACGCCACTATTCTCAGTGACGGGTCTCTTGATCGAATTGACAAATAATATTGCTTAAAGCGGTTACAGAATACATTTTTAGCCAAGCAAAGAAATAAAAATAAAAATCACATTTGTGCTTCTCCAAACAATTTATGTCACGCCACTATTCTCAGTGACGGGTCTCTTGATCGAATTGACAAATAATATTGCTTAAAGCGGTTACAGAATACATTTTTAGCCAAGCAAAGAAATAAAAATAAAAATCACATTTGTGCTTCCATGCGTGACTCACACTCTGACACCGTGTTCCTTTTTTATATCCATTTTAACCGGTTTAGCTTATTCCGGCCCCTCTATTGGTCTCCCGTTTTGGTCTGGCGCCATCTTTTGGACAAATTTGGAATTTCAGCTCTGCCAATTTATTCCTGTGAACAATCCATATTCTACCATTTGGACCATCTCTACCCCCATGTTACACGACATCTGGTCACACCAGATTCATTTTTCTTAGAAGACCCATCAACAAAAAACACATGACCATCTGGCAGAGGCGTATCTTCCAAATCAGGCCGAGCCTTTGCAATTTGTTGGGCAGCATCGACACAATCATGGAATTCGCCGTCGTCAGGAAGGGGAATGAGAGTGGGAGGATTGAGTGTCTCGCATCTTTCAACGGTCAGGTGCGGCTGAGACAGAGATGACGTGCAGGCGACAGAAAAGTCACTCACTCACTCACTCACTCACTCACTCACTCACTCACTCACTCACTCACTCACTCACTCACTCACTCACTCACTCACTCACTCACTCACTCACTCAATCAACCACACAGGTGTTAACTAATTCGCAATTGCATTGCAAGCAATTTAAACTCTAATGGAATATGTGGATGTCAATATCCGTTTCATCAAATTCCAATCCAACTTTACTTTCGTATAAAGCACAGGTGTCAAATTGTGCTTCATATTCATGTGCCATTACTCGAATTGCAAATTATCTTCACTTTTAGTAATATGTTACATTTCAAATATTAGACCCGTTTTTACTTGTCTGATTTGAAAGCGAGGTACTCGTCAGCTTGTTCTGCAGCTCGCACAATATGAGGCGCTCACACATCTACTCGGGTATGACAGTCATACCGGGCCTCCAAAAGAAGCCATGACTAAACCGCGGCCCGCGAACAAATAAGTTTGACACCCCTGGCACAAGGGATAGCCTTCTCATTGATCAATCGCGTATCTTAAATCATGCTTTTCCTCCTTTGAAGCGACTATGTACTTCAAACCCAAACGGCACCATTTTATAGGGAAAAAAATTGTCGAATTTATTCGTTGTCGTCATAATACTGGTCGCAAATTTGCATGTAGAGCATTTTTGAGTTGTTGATCATAGACATCAGTTGAACACTCTTTCTGGTCTGTGTCTAAAGTCTTCAAACAACTTATCTTGTTTTTGTTTAGTCCGGCCAATGTCTGTGTAACTTGCTCTACGTTGAAATTTTATTTTTATCCTGCAATAGTTGGTCAATTTGTATTTGTAATGGCACCCCGTTATATTCCAATGGACGGCCCTGGAGATCAAAAGGACTCCAGGTGCCTTTAACGCTTGCCCAATGTTTGGTTAAGGATGCCATGAAAACCTGTTGTACTTCATCACCTCTCAAATTATAGGAAGCAATGAGTTGTTTAATTTGGGGTACAAAGACGGAAAGGATGGTTCGCTTTGCCGTGCCACAACATCTGCCTTTGTAATTTGATCATTTTTCTCATCTTCACTCATCACATTCTCAGCTGCGGTTCTTAAGCGAGCTCGCGCTGACACTGTGTCATCATCTTCCTGTCTGTGCAACAGCAAGTTCTTTTTTATCTTTTCTTCGTCTTCCTTATCTTTCAATTTCCCTCACATCTGGGAAAATGAGAATGTAATTTTGCTTTTTAATTTTTAATTTTAAGTCTTGCAAAATTTCTATATCCTTACTGCACCGAGATAAACTGTTAAACATATCTTAAAAAATAAACAAACAAAAACAATCTATGCTCTTCAAAATGGGACCCAAATGTCAGATTACAAATCAAACCTCCTCCTTCACTCTCACATTTTTTGATAGAACAGTCTACTTAGCTAGACACCGTCATATCATACTAAATAATGGCCTGGAAATTAAATATAATGTTGTTGCTGTGGTCCCTCAAAACATGTGACTAGAATTTGGACAATTACTAACCCCCATCAATCGACAAATTATCTCCTCACTAAAGTCCCAGCCTGTTAACCTATCTGCATCAAGAAGACATTTGCAATGCAGGGGATAAGA